>NC_088342.1:39770000-40085000 GCF_036884655.1 Musa acuminata AAA Group
TCCTTCCTTTTGAAGACCCATTTGCATCCAACAATTTTCTTACCCGAAGGCGGCTTCACAAGATCCCAAGTTCTATTCCGATGGAGAGACTCAATTTCTTCATTCATCGCAGTCAACCACTTAGCGGAATTATCACAAGAAACTGCATCTGAGTAGGAAGTAGGCTCACCAACTTCACTCGTCTCTTCTGCAACAGACAAAGCATATGCAACCAAATTTGCATATCTTTGTGGTGGTCGAATTTCTCTCCGTGGTCTATCCTTCGCTATGGAATATTGCTCTTCCTCTGGATCATCTACGTTAGTAGACTCGGGACCACCTACTGGCATTCTTTGAGTAGAAGAGTTCGACTTAAAAGAATCTGAACTACCAATCTCAAGCTCCACCTGCTTCTGCGCACTATCATTTGTACAACTAGTAGATTCCTCTTTAGAAGATAGCATAGATAATTCATCAAAAGTAACATCTCTACTGATTATAAATTTTGGGGATTTGGGATCAGGACACCATAATCTGTATCCTTTCACCCCAAAAGCATACCCAAGGAAAATGCACTTTTTAGCCCGAGGCTCTAATTTTCCTTCATTTACATGCATGTATGCTGGGCACCCAAAAATTTTAAAATCAGAATAATCAGCAGGAGTACCTGACCAAACTTCCTCTGGAGTTTTAAAGTTAAGTGCTGCAGAAGGAGCGCGGTTGACAACGTAACAGGCCATATTAATCGCCTCTGCCCAAAAGTCTTTTGTCAACCCTGCATTTGAGATCATACACCTCGCTCTCTCCAAGAGTGTTCTATTCATACGTTCTGCCACACCATTTTGCTGAGGTGTCATCCTAACAGTGCGATGCCGAACGATTCCTTCATTTTTGCAGAATTCTTCAAAGTCACCTTCACAAAATTCCATGCCATTATCTGTTCGAAGCCGCTTAATCTGTTTAATGTTTGCTTCTCAATCAAAGCCTTCCATTGTTTAAAGGTTAGAAAAACATCATTTATGCTTCAGAAAATAAACCCAAACTTTCTTGGAATAATCATCAATGAAAGTCAACATATACCTGGCACCACCCTTAGACTGAACTTGAGCTGGACCCCAAAGGTCTGAATGAATATAGTCAAGAGTACCTTTCGTTTTGTGAACTGCCGGAGAATTGAAGCTGACTCTTTTCTGCTTTCCAAAAATGAATGCAGTGTTCACAAAAGTCCAGTGGCCCAGTACTCTGTCCGCAAAGTAGACCTCTTTTGCTCAATATGCTCAAACCTTTTTCCCTCATATGACCCAAACGCATATGTCATAATTTGGTGATGTCAGAATCAGACAATGATGATGACGAAACTGCAACCGAACCTGTGACAGTAGTTCCCTGCAGAATATACAAGCTACCAGACCTACAAGCTTTCATAACAACAAGGGCATTTCTAGAAACTTTCATAACTCCACCTTCAGCTGTGTATTTACACCCAAGGGCCTCTAGGGTGCCTAAAGAAATGAGATTCTTTTTCAAATCAGGAACATGTCTAACATTAGTGAGCGTCCTCACAATACCATCATGCATTTTAATTCGGATTGTTCCTCTACCAACAACATCACATGCGGCATTATTGCCCATCAAAACAATTCCACCATTACAAGATTCATATGTGGAAAACAAATCCCTATTGGGACACATGTGATAAGAACAACCTGAATCTAAAATCCATTCATTTTTAGACTTTGTCCTGTCATCAATAGCAAAGAAAATATTTCCAAAATTCTCATCATATGCTACACTAGCTTCAGCGGATTCAATAGTTTTCTCAACAAATTTTTCCTTTTGCTTTAATTTATTTTTCAATTTAAAGCAATCAGATTTAATGTGCCCCATTTTATGACAATATCTGCATTCCAAATTTCTATGTCTGGATTTAGATCTAGATTTAGATCTACTACTGTCAAATTATCTTTTATCCATTCTCCCCCTAACAACCAGACCCTCAGCCTGATTCTCTCTACTTTCCCCAGTGATATTCTTGTCTATCTGCTCCTTAGATTTCAGTGCAGATTTAATTTCTTGATAAGAAACTGTTTCTTTTCCATAAATCAAAGTATCACGGAAATGCTTAAAAGATTGGGGAAGAGAACACAAAAGCAACAAAGCCTTATCCTCATCATCAATTTTTGCATCTATATTCTCCAAATCCATAACCAAAGAATCAAACTTATCAAGATGCGAGAGTATAGATGTACCTTCAGTCATCCGAAGCATATATAGACTCTGCTTCAAGTAGAGACGATTCTCCACTGTCCTCTTCATGTACAAGGCTTTAAGTTTGTCCCACATGCTCTTAGCCGTAGTCTCCGTAGCTACCTCCCGTAAAACCTCGTCAGAGAGGTTTAGAATGATGCTGGATCGGGCCTTCTTATCCATACCCGCAAGATCTTCCTTTGACGTACCATCTGGAATGTTCTCAGCACCCTGAAGTGCCAAATCAACTTCGTCTTGAACCAGAATGGCCTCCATCTTGAGTTGCCACATGCCGAAGTTGACATTTCTGTCGAATTTCTCGACAACAATCTTTGTTATTGTCATCGTTGCCAAAAGATCCCAAAACCAGGCTCTGATACCAGTTTGTTAGAGCTAGCCCCAGGATATTTACCAAAGGGTAATTTTGGCAACACAACAAAGACAATAAAGCGGAAATAATAAAAGCGACAAGAACAAACAAAACACCAGAACACCAGATATACGTGGTTCGATCAAATGACTTTGACCTACATCCACGGAAGAAAGATGAGCAAATTACTATTATAAAAGAGGGATACTTACAAATGCCTTAGGAAATGTTCCTAGGCCATAAAACACCTTCAGCTTCCTAAACAAGAAGACTTCAAACCATAAGCAGGTTTTCTTGTGATGCATGCTGTACTTCTTGTGATGTGTCTAACATCAAAGCTCAGGCCCTTATTTATAGTTCCAAGACGAGAAACAAGTCTGATTTTCCCGATGTGGGACTATGGGACTTGCCAAACTAACAATAGCTAGTAGTGATATTGTTCGACATGTGTTCTCGGATTTCGAACATAACCTTAAGTTCTGCTACTACTAGTGGAGTTACCTCGTATGCACTAGTCAAGGGACTAATCTTCTCTGCTTGGAAGCCAAAATTGTGTTGTCAGCTCTCACACTTGTATCAGCTTCGGCTTCCTATATTGGTCACTATCTCATTAATCATTTCGTTCGATGCCTTAATAGTGATCGACGATTTGCTAAAAAGGGTACCTTTTGGTTTTGGCTTTCATTCTATCGAAGCTTTTTGAGGGTCTCTATGACAAGCATTATATTTTCAGATTGCAATAGGTTGGGATCAAGTTTAAGGCTTCACTTATTGCTATGGTCTTCCAAAAGGGTCTTACACGCTAGTAACTCAAGTAAAAGTGCAGAAATAATCAATTACATGAGCGTCAATGCTGAGAGGATCGATTTCTTCATTTGGTCTATGTATGATCATGGCTGCTCCCTGTGCAAGTTATGTTGGCTTTGTTGATCTTATATCCTATCATGGCACTTGCTTCACTGATGGCCTTAGCAGTCTCCTGCATTGTAATATTTTTTTCTTTGTAGGAAAGATTAGAACCTATTAAGTAAAATTAGCCAGAGCCTAAAAAAGAAAGGGCAAAGAGCCCCAATCAAAAGTCTGCTCCAACACATCTTCCAAAAGAATATTTTGATCTTTGGTTAAACATTAACTTTCCATATCACCTTCCAGCTAGGCCAGTTATGCTGTATGAGTTAAACAGTCTCTCTCAATAGGTGGTTAGCATAATACTATTTGCAGTAGTACAATCATATAGAGGTGAGGCCCAGACTCATTTGTCTTCATATGAGTCCTCATTGCTGTCTACTGATTCACGGAAATAAGTCAGTCATAGTATCCATCATTTTACAACCTTTTTTTGTCTTCTGCTTTAGGTATTGCTTGTCTTGCAGTGCCATATGGGCTTTATCTGAATGCTCTACATACATCTATCATATGGTTTCTGTCAATCTTGAGAATGAATTTATATCTGTGGAGAGACTACTTCAGTATACAAGCATTCCATGTGAACCACCACTCATCCTAAATGAGAACAGACCTCAACGTAGCTGGCCTTCAAGGGGGGAAATAAAACATTCTGAACTTGCAGGTAGTTCTACCCTTTCAATGATTTCTTCACATTTCTCTCTGTAAAATTATACATTTTGTTTCTATTTATTACTATATATTGCATCTGTTGATTGTTATTTTTTATTGTCTGTACATGTGATTTCATCAGCAATTTTAAGTTTAAATCCTGTTGGTTGTATATTTCTGTACCGTGAGTTGTTATATAGCTGAACAAACATCCAAAGAAACAAATACTGTTCATGCCCAAGGTCACAATTGAAATGCAAAGGTAATTGAAAGGACCAAATATCTCTTTTGTATCTAATGTTTCTCTACTGGTATCTTGAAAGTTGCTGCCAAATCCTAATGATTCATTGCTCTTGAAGCACTGATCATTTTGGTGCAGGTTCGTTACAGCCTGCACATGCCTCTTGTGTTAAGGGGTCTCACTTGCAGATTTCCCGGAGGAAGAAGACCGGGATTGTCAGCAGGACAGGCAGTGGGAAACCCACCCTGATACAAACAATCTTTCGTATAATCGATCCTACTGTCGCTCACATATTCATAGATGGCACTGACATTTCAACCATTGGATTGCATGACCTGAGATCCAGATTGAGCATCATCCCACAGGATCCAATAATGTTCAAAGGGAACCCTGCGCAAGAGTACACAAATTAACAGATATGGAAGGTGCCTCAACAGATCAATTTCGTTTTGGTTCTCATTCCTAAATTATTCGTCTTCTCTTTTGCTGTTTTGGGATTGGATTGCTGTCGACTTGGAGAAGAGATTAGGAGGAAGCAATTGAAGCTTGACTCTGAAGGTAATAGATATAGCATGGATCTGTCTGTATGTTTGAATCATCAGTTGTGTGTGATGACCAGCTTGACTTGCAGCGACTGAGAAAGGAGAGAATTGGAGTGTTGGTCAACGCCAGCTCGTCTGTTTAGGTAGGGTGGTCTTGAGAAAGACCAAGATACTGGTTTTTGATGAAGCAACTGCCTCAGTGGATACTGCTACCGACAGCATAATCCAGAGGACTCTGAGGCAGCAGTTCCTGGGATCAACCGTCATAACAGTAGCTCATCGGATTACTTCTGTGATCAACATCGATGTAACCTTGCTGCTTGATAATGGTTGGTGTGATTAAAATGATAGCCTATTTCTCTCTTGTTTTGCTCCCGCATCAGTGACAGTATCTGATTTGAGCTTGTTCTTGAGCAGGCCTCATTGTGGAACATGATAGTCCGATAAGATTGTTACAGAATGAATCATCCTTGTTTGCGAAAATTGTGTCGAAATACGTACAGATTTCTTGAAGTTAAAGAAGTGATAGAATAGCATGGATTAAGGTATTGTGCGAATCTATCTCTGTTCTACCTTACCGTGATGTAATTCCTGGAGAATAGCATGGATTCAGGTAGAGAATTCTATCGCGGAAAGTTCAGTGACAACATGAATTCCTCCTCCAAACTGTGTCGCCTAGATGTATCCTGGATTGCTGTGTCAGCTAAATTGCCATCAAGAGATCGTTGGTGACGACAAGCACCATACGGATCGCAGAGTTGAGGCTCAGCTTCTTCACTCTGATGATGAGTCAACTGTACTTGTTCCTTCTTCTTGCCCCTTCTCAAGCCTTGCAGCCTGATCTCTACTTCTTTCATGGTAGGCCTCTCTGCTCCTTTCAACCTTAGGCATTCCTCTGCAAGCCCCACCATTTCCTCGAGCTCTTCCTCCATCGCCTCCTCCTTGATCCGAGCCTCCAATACATCCGACACACGATTTGATTTCAGTGCCCAGATGAAGTACATGGCCAAATTCCTGTCCCCGAATCTAGTGAGGGAGACCGGCATGAAACCTGTTAAGAGCTCCACAAGAATGACTCCGAAACTGTACACATCACTCTTCTCTGTTAGCTGGCCTGTGTGGTAGTACTCGGGGTCCAAGTAGCCATGGGTGCCCTGTATCCCTGTGACGACGTGCGTTTGATCCACTGGAACAGTCCTTGAAGCTCCAAAGTCCGATACCTTTGCGGTGTAAGTGTCATCCAAGAGCACATTGGATGACTTGACATCTCTATGGAATACGGAAATGGAAGCAGCAGAGTGCAAATAAGCAAGCGCTCCTACGGTCTCCACGGCGATCCTTAGGCGGTCTTTCCATGACAGAGAGGAGGAACGATCTTCGACGTGGAGATGATCAGCGAGAGTTCCATTCGTGATGAACTCGTACACCAATAGCGGCACTTCCGTCTCTAAACAGCATCCGTAGAGCTTTACGATGTTCCTGTGGTTGATCTGAGAAAGAATCGCGACCTCATTTATGAACTGGTCGATCTCTCTCTGAATCACGATCTTGGACTTCTTAATGGCAACCACGCGCTGATCCGACAGAATTCCTTTGTAAACCGTGCCGTGGCCTCCATGCCCCAGGATTCGTGCGGGGTCGAAGCTGTTGGTGGCTTTCTCTAGTTCTTCCAGGGGAAAAATCTTGGTCCTCTCGGCATTAACATCGTCGGTCGCGATCAGTCTCCGCAATAGCAAGCCATGGTTTTGATGGAAGTATCGCTCCTTCAACTTCTTCAGTTTCATTTCCTTCAGCCTCCGGTTGAGGATGACTGCACATAGGAGCATCAGCAGGAGGCCGAAGCCAATGCTAACGCCAATGACGACACCTGAAAATTACAATGGAGATTAAGTCTGTGGTAAATCAATAAAGCGATCGAAGTAGTTTGTGTGGATCGATTAATTACCCATTATAATCTTTTGGCTTTTTGGGGGAACGCAGCTGAGTCTGGAATCGACATGTGATCCTGGTGGACAGCAAGTGTAGCCACCAGCGTAGTTGACGCAAATCCCAGTGCAGGAGTACTTCTCTGGGTGTGCGCACTCATCAATATCTAGCAAGACGTCACAGAATAAGCATCAGAAAACAAGAAATCTTTGCTAGGTTTGAGGGAGTCGCAGAGAATCTATATGTTGTCGATCGGATCCAGTCGGATTAAAGATCCACAGCTGGCTTATCCATGTGATCATTCATCTAATGGATTTCACATGAGAGAGAGAGAGAGAGAGAGAGAGAGAGAGAGAGGATTAATAGCGTAGCAGGTGAGGTTACCTAGGCAGCCGCCGGAGATGTAAGGATTGCCCTCGAAACCGGAGGAGCACTCACAGTAGTATCCAAGACCCTTCGTTTTGGTGTTGGAGCAAACACTGTTGGTGCTGAGGCACGCGTAAGTCGTGGTGTTCTTGACGGCATCCTCGCAGGAAGATTGCTCGATGATCGCCCACTCCAGGTCGGCGACTGCCATCGTGTAACCTGTGATGGTGTCTTTCGTGAAAAGGTCCTCCTTCCTGAACCTGTATACAGCTTGGGCGCTGGACACGAAGGCCTTGACGCTGGAGGCTACACCGGACTGCCTGTCATGGCGGGTGAGATTGATCGCGAACGACCTCACCGGCGAAAGGAAGGTGGCCTGGCAACAGCCGATGCCGCTGCAAGCCGCCCCCTCCATGGCCTCCATTTCCCTGTCGGAGCAGTCGGTGATGCAGCTGCCGATGATCTTGTTGGTGCCGAGGTCCAGCAGGTAGGCCGTGGCGCTACAGCCGACGACCGTCAGCGTGACGGAGGTCGGTGACATGGCGTACGGTGCCCCTGGAGGGGATGTCCACGAGGTGAAGAGGGAGTCCTCGTTGGCGCTCATGGCGGCGATGCTGAATCTCACGCTGATGGTGTGGTTGTCCAGTGACACGCCGATCACCTGGGTTACGCCGTCGGCCAAGAGGAGCGTGGGGGGATCGGAGCTGTAGTTGCAGACGAAGCTGAAGCCTGGCCTGGAGCCGCTGTGCCAAAAGGGTAGGGGATGACCATGGCCCCGCAGCTTTCTGCGCAATCGGCGAAGAGGGGAATGGTGGTATCGTGTTCGGTGGATGCCGATGCAGCTCCCGCCATCACCATCGAGATCAGCAGCAGCAACATAAGTGATCCCCTCATCTCTCTCTCTCTCTCTCTCTCTCTCTCTCTCTCTCTCTTCCCTAAGAGCTTTTGATCCATGATGTAGTGAGCAGAGCTACTGATAAGCAATCAATTGGTCAACCACATCGATTTCACATCATAGAATTTTCAAACGCATTCCGCAGTGTCGGTCGAGCAACGACCCCTTCGCCCGCCGTCGACCATTCAACACAGCTTATATACGTCATGCCGTTCACAACACGACTCAAGGGAGGAACCGGAGACCACTTCTTTCACGCTTCTCAAGAGTAAGATTTGGGACTTCGGTTGGTCAAACACGTCCTTATATTTCCACTAAGAATTCACACTCGAAAAGACACCATTATGTATTAGAATTTGATTTTTCATTGGATTCTTATCTCAAATTCTTAACATGAGAAAGTAAAACAGGTACAATTAAGTGAGGTGCAATGTGCAATTCCAGGGAGATGTTGCAGACCAATTCCATGAGCGAAGAGACTGCAACTCCATTGTTCATTTGGCAGGCAGTGTAAGACTGCGACATGGTCAGCTCAAGCATTCCCCAGGCATCTCATGGAACCTGGGCCTATCCTTACAGTAGTCGTACACCAGGTGCCTCCTCTGCACCCACCTGAGCTGGCGCCGCTGATGCGGGCTGAGCCCGCTCATCGCCGGCGCGTCCCACCAGAACACCCCACCGCCGGCGCACCCGCCCGTCGCCTCCTCCGCCTCGCACGCGTCGATCTCGTAGCCCCGGAAGGCCGTCACGAACGGCGCGTGGCTCCAGTTGGTCTTCACTCGCCCGCCCTGCGTCGCCCAGTCGTCGGCGTTCCACACCGACGCGTACACCCCCATGGCCTGGTCCTTGGGGTACAAGACGCCAGCGGCCTCTTTGTTAGCGAACATACGTATCGGAACACCGTCGACGAGAAACCTGGAAATGTCCGATGTGGACACGAGGATGATGAGTATCCTAGAAGGAACGATCCGGATCGGGTGCTCGAGTTCCTCACCTGATGTGGTAGCGGTTCCACAGGATGGAGTAGGTGTGGAAGTCGGCTGTCGGATCGAACCATAGAGAGTGGCGCTGCTCCCGGTTGCCGGTGCCGTTGACGTAGACGTTGGTCTGCACCAAGTACGGCTCGCCTGTGACATTGCCGAGGAACTCGAAGTCCAGCTCGTTGTGGTTTGGGCCATCGGATGACATCTGTCGGCATGCAACAAATCCTCATCGCAGCAACCAAGAAAACACTTCATGGGTGGGCTTAGGAGAACTAAAGAAGAACATACGTAGAAGGCAGTCACCGTGCCGGCCGAGTCGCCTTCGACGAGCTTTATCTGCATGCTGGTTTGGCCGAAGAGGTACTTCTTCTTGGACTCAAACCCACATCCTTGATCAACAGCAGCCAAGGTTGATGAGAACCTCAAAGTCATGAGTGAAACTGAGGCAGAGCGAAAGCTAACCTGAGGTGTTGTCGAGAGTGAGCTTAAGTGGCTCTCCATCCATGGCCACCATGTGATCTGCCGCCCAGTAAGGCTGGAAGAGGTCACCGAAGTCGGCAGAGCTCACTGAGGTCAGCAGCGCCCCAAGACACAGGCAACAGAGAAGAGTTCTGCTGACCTTCGACCACCCCATTTCTGTGGTCTTCCGGAAGAGGCAGTGAGGCACCTTATAGCTGGGGATGATGAAATGGCTCAGTTTAACTCGTCCCACTTAGATTGGTGGTGTGTAAACCTGTACTCCACCATTGCAGCTCACATATTGAAGTGGTGTCATGATGGATCTAATTGTAGCTTAAAGAATGATCTCTGGAAGAACTTCGATTTCTATGTATCCTCTGCTTTTGCAACTAGCTTTGCATTTGAATTAAGCTTGTGATCACCTTTAAGCAGAAAGGCAATGGAGAAGAGGATTTCTAATGTTGGTCCCCCTTGCTCAAGAAGTAGGTGATGGGCGATATGTAGAATTTATTGATAAAAAAATGCAATGGATGTATCAATCAATCAGTCCCTAATTTGTTTGTTTGTGTGATAAACATGTATAAAGTCGATGTATCATGCACAGGTTGGTGCAGAAACACAAAGGTAAAGCGTGTGGCAGGCCAGCAAGGAAAGTCCATGAGTGGATGTGAGGAATTCTAGAGATAACAATTGAATGTTCTCTTAAAATAAGAAAAAGAAGTAAATTAGGACACAATGGTTTATAAGATCCATGAAATATTTGTGGAGTGAACCGGTAGCTTTTGCTGGAAGCATACGAAGAACAAACGAGTAAGAACACTCGTACCCATTGCCATAGGCTGTCTTTTGAATCTGATTTTGTGGCCACAGAAAATATTTCTTTTCTTCTTCGTGTATTAAAATAAGTTTTTCATCAAAATATTAATTTATTATAAAAAAATAAATATTAATCAATATAATATAAATAATATAATAATAAATCAATTGAGATCAAATTTTTTATATGAAAAACTAAAAAAAATCACGAGATCATAGTTCACTTTAAACCTTCACTATCACCAATAATAATAATAGGTTTATAATAAATCTCCTCCAGAATAATAAGAATATCATAATAACATCAAGAATATATATATTAGCTCAATAATAATATATCATCATCACCATTAATGGATTTTATTAAAGAAAAGATTTAAACATCACCAAGTGGGTATATCAGAAAAGTATCCTAAAAAAAAATAAATTATATATCGACACCATTAAGATCGTAGAGTTCATTGTAAAAATTTTCTACATAAAATTTGGGTCAAAGTCGACGAAGTTTAACTACTCATCTAACAAAAGCCACAAAATCCTAGCTTTTTTTCTCCATTCTCTCTCTCTCTCTTCTTTTTGTGTGGTTCTCGTGTATTCACACATCTCTTGCAGTTAACGTCATCACTTTTCTTTCCTTTTTTTTTCTTTTTAATAGATCATATTTGAGTTTAATGCTTAAATTGTTTGGTCCAAGCCCATCTATGGGTTGGACCCAATAATTCTCCCTCTCCAACTCAAATAGTTGACAGTATTAAGCATGTTCTTCGTCTACATGCTTCAAGCGTCTCCTTAGGCAAAGATTTTATCAACATGTCTAATCTATTCTTATTAATATATACATTTTCTAAGTATAATTCTTTCGTCTCAAGCAGATCACAAATTAAATGATATCTTATGTCAATATGCTTGGATCTAGAATGATATGTTGAATTCGTGGAGAGGTGAATGACACTCTGACTATCACAATAAATAGTATATCGTTTCTTTTTAAGCTTAAGTCATATAGAAAATTTTTCATCCACAAGGCTTCCTTGCAGGCTTCAGTAATTGTTATATATTTTGCTTATGTGGTTGATAGAATAACAAACTTAGACTACTAAGAGATTGCTCCCTCTGCAAATGTCATCAAGAACCCCAAAGTGGATTTCATAGAATCAATATCATTTGTCATGTCTATATTTATGTACCCCTCTAGCACGGGTTTACCATTCCCAAAACATAAACACAACCTAGAAGCACCTTTTAGATATCTTAATATCTATTTCACTACTGTCCAATGTTCCTTACTAGGATTAAAGAAAAATCGACTAACAACTCCAACTACATGAGCCAATTGAATGAGTTAGGTACTCTAGATATTTCTTCTTTTTTTTTCTTACTTGTAAGCCATTGTTTCAAACTAAGCTTGAAATGACCCGCAAGTGGAGAACAAATTACCTTGGCTTTACGCATGTTGAATTTTTCAAGAACCTTTTTAATGTAAGTTCTTTGAGATATCCAAATCTTCCCATTCTTCCTATCAAGAAAAATCTTCATATCAAGTATTTGTTTCGTTGGTCTAAGTCTTTCATGGCAAAAGACATACTTAGTTCTCTTTTAAGCTTCAATTTTATTAGCATCATGGTCAACAATCAACATATCATCAATATATAGTTGGAGAATAATAAAATCATTATATGAAAACTTCTTTGTAAACATATAATGATTAAATATGATTCTATTATACCCTTGGCTTATCATAACGAATCAAACTTCTTGTACCACTGTCTAGGTGCTAGTTTGAGTCCGTATAAACTTTTCTTAAGCTTACACACTAGATTTTCCTTTTCGTTGACTTTAAAACATTTTGATTGCTCCATGTAAATTTTTACTTTTAAGTTACCATGAAGAAATACAGTTTTCACATTAAGCTACTCAACTTCTAAGTTCAAGTGGGTAGTCAAACCAATAACAACTTAGATAGAGGATATTTTTCCTACATAAGAAAATATTTCTTCAAAGTCAATATATTTCTTTTAACTGAATCTTTTCACAACTAGTCGTGTCTTGTATCTTTGTTGTGGGCTATTATTTTTATTTTTTAATTTATAAAAACATTCATTCTTGAGAACTTTCTTTCCTTTAAGCAACTTTACTAAGTCATAGATGTGGTTCTCAAGCAAGAATCTCATCTCTTCTTATATGACTTTAATCCACTCATTCTTATGGCAATGTAAAATAGCTTTTTGGTAAGTTTCTAACTCTTCCCTATCAGTAAGTATAGCATACTCATGTGAACAATATCTTATAAATGATTATCACTCTCTTGTGGATTTTCTCAATGGAATCTCAACTAGTGGTAGAGGTACCAGCTCAAATTATTCAGTTGATCCAATATCATCAACTATAGAAGCATCATCACTTACATTCTTACCACAATCTTCTTGTTTATCTCCCCCATAATCATCATGAACTATAGATGGAGGAACTAGACCCAAACTCTAAGGGATATAAATAAAGGTTTTTGGCTTCTCAACATTATCACCGTTATCAAATATTTGATCTTCAAGAAATATAACATATTTGCTTCTAATAATCTTCTTATTCACTAGATCTCATAATCTGTATCCAAACTCTTCATGCCCATACTCCAAAAAAATATATATTTTTGCCTTATTATCAAGTTTGGACCTCTTATCTTTGAGAATATAAATAAATAATTTACACCCAAAGACTCTTAAATAATTATAAGATGCATCTTTTCTTTTTTATACTCTGGAATATCACCTTTTAGATGAATTAATGAAAAAAGATTTATCAAGTCAACTATAGTTCTCATAGCCTTCCCCTAAAATGACTTAGGTAATTTAGCATGGAAAAATATACATCTAATCCTTTATTCAATAATTTTGTTTATCCTTTTTGTCACACCATTTTGTTAAGGAGTTTTAGGAACTATTTTCTTAAGCTTGATGTTATAGAACATATAATAATTATCAAAAAGACCTATATACTCGTTACCATTATTTGCTCAAACTCACTTTAGCTTTCTTCTGTTTTTTTGTTGACACTAATATGAAGCTCTTTGAAAATATTGAGTACCTTATCTTTAAATTTAAAATAATTAATTAATTTTTTCTAGAATGGTCATCAATAAAAATAACAAAATAAAGAACACCTTCAAGAATTCTAGTTTACATAGTACGGACATCAATATGAACCTAATCAACAACATTTGATCTTTTAAATGACGGATAAGTATGAAATGTAACTCTATGTGTTTTTCCAACTGAGCAATAATCATAAGATTTAAGATATATATATCTTGCAACTCCGATAAGATCTACTTTCTAATAAGAGTTTGAAGTCTCTTCTCGTTGATATGACCAAGCCTCTTATGCCAAAGATCTATACTTTCATCTTTTTAAATTATATTAATATCCCTTTTACATAGCTTAGCTTCCATGACATAGAAAGAGATTAGTTTTTTTTCTCTCGTCAGAATCTTTAGTGAACTTCTATTTGCTTTCACCAAAATAGTGTATAAACCCCTTATCATCAAGTTTATCTACATATATCAAATTAAGACAAATATCTAGAACTTATCTAGCATCTTTGAGTATCAATTGGTTCCTAGTACTGGTCTCTAAGTAAATATCTTTAATACTAATAATCTTAGATATACCACTATTTTCTATTTTGATATTGCTAAAATTACTAATAGTGTAAGATCTAAAAAAATTATTATGAGAAGTAATATGGAATGAAGCGCTAGAGTCAATTACCTAGTTACTATCCAAAGCTGCTATATTGATACATCCGTCATCACAAACAATAATGGCATCACCTTCAGCAATAATTATATTGGTCTCTTTCTTATTTTTCTGTTTTTTCATTTTGTTCTCGCTTCCAAAACCTAACTCTTTCTTCATATGACCTAGCTTATTATAGTGGAAGCACTTGATATCTCTTCTAAACTTAGATCTTCCTCTATAACTATATGGACTTCTATAATAACTTTTTCCATGTATTTCTTGTTTTTCAATAACAAGTGCACTAGAAAAAAATTCTCCTGATTCTTTCCTTCTAGCATCTTCATTTAGCAAACTGTCTTTGATCATATCTATGATTAGAGTCCCCTCTAGCATAGAGTTAAAAATTATCACCACATATATTTTTTAACTTTCTAGTAAATAGTCGAGAAGTAATAATCCTTGTATCTCATCATCTATATTAATTTTTATAATAACCAACTTGTTTATAAGATTTTAAAACAAGCTTATGTGTTTAATAATATTACTATCATCTTTATATTTTAAATTGACAAGCCTTCTTAAGAGAGAAATTTTATTTTCCACTATCTATTTTACAAAGAGATTTTCTAACTTTTGCCAAAAAATATTAGCTTTGGTTTCATTAGAAATATTCTCATACAAATTTACATCCATCCATCTTCTAAAATAAGCAATAGTTTTTCTATATTGAATCTCACATTCCTTATAGAAGATTTTTCTTTAACTTTGATGGGCTTATACAAATCTTTACAATAGAACAAATCTTCCATCATATGTCTCAAGTGAAATAATTTGGACTCTTTCGTTTCAATAACATAAGAAAAACTAGTATCAAATAACATGATGCTTTGATACCACTTTGTTGAGAAAAACTATTGAAATTAAATTTTTTTTTTTTATTAAAATAGGTTCCTCATCAAAATATCAATTTTTTTATCAAAAGTAAATATTAACCAAAGTAATATAAATAATAAAATAATAAATCAATCATAAAATGAGATACTGAATTTTTTATATAAAAAATCCACTATGGAAAAAACTACGAGATCATACTCCACTTCAAACCTTCACTATCACCAATAATGATAATAGGTTTACAATAAGTCTTCTTCAAAATAATAAGAGGATCACAATAATATCAAGAATATAAATCTTGGCTCAATAATAACATATTATCATCACCATAGATGAATTTCATCAAAAGAAAAATATAGATCTCACCAAGTAAATATATCATAAAAGTATCTGAAAGAGGATAAATCGTAAATCGACACCATTAGGATTGTAGAGCTTATTGTATTAATTCTCCATATAAATTTTAGATCGAAACCAATAAAATTTAGCCATTTGATCATCTAACAAAAATTTCAAAACCTTAATTTTTTTTTGTTCTTTAGGTCTCTTTTTTTTTCTTCTTTTTTTTAATAGATTGGATTTGGGCTCAAATTATTCGATCCAAGCCCAAATCGTCCGGTCCAAGCCCACCTGGGCTGGACAACAGCTTCTTCATAAAACTATCATGAGTTCTTGAAGAAAATAGTGATATTTAATTATGATTTTTCTTTTAGCTGTGTTCTTAATATTGCATGTTCAACTTATCATATCCACAGTTTATAGGTAGGTTTTCTGACTCTGCTAGAATAAGCTTATCATGAAACAGCTGTAGGGACTATGATATGTATTTCTCTCTCTAGCCGAAGATTAAGACGTTGGGAGGTGTCTATGTTCATTTGAGACTAATGCGCGTACGGGAACAGTAATTCGTACCAATGGAACAGTAATATATATATATATATATATATATATATATATATATATATTGATAGACTACACCAATATATATCTTTATCTGTGGTCTATAATTATATATCCTTACTGTTACAACTATAGCAAGATTAATACCAGCAGTTAGTAATCTCATACTTTGAAGATAACATATAGCTACAGGTAAAGATTTGTGTATTACTATGGTTTACTAATCGTATTGATAGATCTATTTTTTCTATTGAGAAAACCACAATAATAGATGAATTTGTAAGAATAACTATAGTAATAGATATAGGCTAATTATATATTAACCTATATAATTAGTTATATTTAACATTTTGATCCCTATACTTTTAAAATTTATATTGAGATGTCTATACTTTTCATAAAATATTTAACCTGTTACTCCAACAAAATCTTTTTATCTTTCTTAACTTTTAATCCTATAATTTTTTTTAATTTTAGATCTCAATATTTTACTTTCGTAAATATAGAGATAGAAATACTAAAGAAAACTAAACAGATAATATGAAATTATCTAATAGATAGTTTAAAGCTACAATTATTATTGATTTTGTCTTACAGAGGTAACCATCATAATATATGTTTTCTTTTAGAAATAACTATAGTAATTGATAATATTTCAGTCTATTATGATCATTATAAGAGTAAATATGACAATCATAACTCACAATAATTTAATAAGACACATTCATTCGTTGGGTCTGACCCACCGCATCCACCGGTCTGACTAAAGTTAGAATCGAGCTAATCTAATCAGATTAGTTCTATTTTTCTTCACAAAAGTTTTAAATTTCAAAACAAATCATATAATAACCCAAAATTTTCATAATAATCAAACAAAAATTTCAGACATTTAAAATAATTTAACTAAAAACATAAATATAATTACGATATCACAGAATTGTTTTCCATGAATTAAATATTAATAACTAGCATTTCCAATTTTATAAATTCAATTAATCACTAATAATTCAGATAAAATCATATAAATATTTTTAAGTTCAGAGGATATATATATATATATATATATATATATATATCCTGAATTATTCAGAATAGATATATAATAAATAGGATTAAAAACTATTCTTTTTTGTACATTAAAAATATTATTCCAGTCAATAATTCTAAATTAATAAATATAATTATTCAAAAATTTCAAAACAAGCAAATAAAATTCTGAATATACGCAATAGTTTATTCCAATAGAAACATAATTAAAAGTAATTCATAATCTATCTTCATGAATTAAATTTGATATAAAATTAATAATTATATATATAAATTCTCATATATTTATAAATACCCAAAAATCACAGAGCTACCAGATTAGGTACTAATCATGCAGATTTAAAATAAAAAAATAACCAGCTTAGATTTAAAATTATTTCTATGAATTAAATCAATTAAACTATATAAAAATTCCTGTAATAAGTAACAATTAATCCAAATTTTTATACATTAAATCTAAATACCATAATAAATAATTCTAAAAATTATAAATCAGATTATGCAGACCTTTGACTGTAAAAACATAAAGTTACATATAATAAAATATAGATAGTTGGATAATCTACCTTTTTTATGATCGTCTCGTATCTTTCCGTTCAAACTAAGGTTTTGTTGAAAGTGTCTTGGCTATATCTTTATATATTTTATATAAGAGAGGCAAAGGAGTCCATATTCAATGCTAACACACGTACATCGTGCAAGATGCATGGGTTTCCATCATCATCATCATGCTCCCATCCGAGCCGTCCCATCCGTTGACTTCCCATAGAATCCGTGTCAACCTCGGCCGCGTTGATATGAATATCGAATTTGAGTAAGATAGTATACGAATAACGGGAAAATTCTGAAGTCAATGTTATATATAAATATTTATATATATAATTCTGAAAAAACACAAAAGCCTCCACTAATAAGCTGGCCACCATGATGCGATCTATACCGTCGGATGCGTTGGCTGTTCTTTAAGATTTGTCAAGTGCATCACCGCCTTCGTCACCGTCGAACGAGTATAAATCGATCGGTCTACAGAAAAGCCAACCTCCAGTTCAAATTGACGCAAGCCGGGAGGGGTTACCGCCTTCATCTTACGATATCCCCGTCTTCCAAGATCCAGATTTCAATTCCCGGATCGAGAAACGCCTGCTCGGTTTCTGTTCGAGATTTCCCCTGAGCTTTTAGTTTCAGCGGTATGCTCGTCTCCTCTCTGTTTCGTCCGTAAATCTCCGAACCGTGCCCCCTCGGATTTTCCACGGATGGATTTGCCTTTTTCTGATCTTTGTTCTTTCTTTGCTGCTCGAGGTTCTTCTCTTCTTCTGGTTTCTGTCTGCGAAGGAGGCCCACTTGTTGATCCTGTGCTGGTTGGAGCGGCATTCATCTCTTAGGGCTTCGAATTTTGAGACGAGTGCTTCTGCTGACGGATGGCGTCGCCATCCCTCTCGATGTAGTGTTGTCTGCAATGAGTGGATTGAATTTGGGAATTGAAATGGTTGCTGAGGACGACGTGCTTGTTATAACCCAAGCAACTCCGTTGGGTAAATTATTATCCTTTTTGGCATTTATAGAATTAAGAGTTTAATTCAAGTATTAGCGACTTGGACAATTCGTTGATACTCTAAAAAGTATATTCTTGATGATAATAGAAAACAGCTAACTGTGTTATATTCATGACCTCTCTGCTTCATGTGATTTGAGGCTTGGACTAGATCTGAACAGTATGACGGAAACGCCATACTCGGAATAAGAGAATAAGCACAAGGATTGATATCCAGTAGATAGTTATCTTTTGAATGGTTTTACAGGAGGAAAGTTGCCTATTGAGTCTTCATCACTGGATATAGTTGTTTCGGTTTGTAAAGAACCAGAGCTTGTTGGGAAGCAATGGATTGAGGAGATTACTAGAGTTCGTAAACCTGGTGGAGTTGTTGTAATGCAGGTTGCTGCTGAGAAGACCGGTAGTGAAGTAAGAAATTCTAGATGCTGGAAACATGAGTGTCTGATTGCTAGAATGCTTATGAGAAGATTTACGTTATTGCCTTGTTGCAGCCAAGCTCCACGGTTGAGGGCAACTTGCTAATGGCAGGATTCTTAGAAGTACAAGCTGTGGAAGCAAAAGCTTTTCTACCAGTTGAACTAGTTGAATTTTTTACTGTAAGTTTGAATTTCCACCTCCTCTTATCTCTTAGAACAGTCATTTATGCATCTCTGGAAAATGATATCCTTTTTGTTATGTGAATTATCGAACAAAACTTATCTACGACATATCAGTATCCCCTAGGGTTGTAGTAACATGTATGGAACTTTCTGGATGTGTATAGTACCAGACTAATAATCTATATTTGATATGTACAACTGTATGTCCATATATGGACTGTGTTTTTTCAATTAATTTATATCTAAATAAAATGACTAGAAGGATACAACCTTAAAGTGGGATTAATATAGTTTCTCAAGTAGCCATTTAAGTTTGGGGTGAAGATTCATTCCAAAAAAGAGGGAAAAAAAATGAAAAATAGACAATACAATTTAAGTGGAACTAAATAGCATTCTTGATTTAGTCTACACTTTCTGCCATATTATAACTTGTCCCAATTTCTTCAAGTTGATAATTTGAAATTCAACAAGGCATTCCTCTCTTGTTTTTGATGGATGCCATATAATATATGTGAAGCCACTATAAAATAGATTACCTTAACATATTTGAAATTGATCAAAATATGGTATTGGGAATTTCAATATAGTTGCAACACGAGTAGATCAATCTTGTTGAGCTTGCATATATTTTCTGGGTTTCAGAAAATATCTAATGGCCTTCAGATTATATTTATGCCGTCTTTGTTGCTGTTAACTTTTGACAATTTGTTACAGATCAAGGCCAAAAAGGCTACTTGGACAATGGGCTTATCATTCCTCGTAAAAACAGGCAACTAAAACAGTTCCAGAGATTCAAATTGATGATGAAACTGATATAATCGACGAAGATACGCTTTTCACCGAGGACGACTTGAAGAAACCACAGTTGCCACAAGGTCGCATATACCTGACAATAATGGCACCGCCTTTTGCTACATAACAGTAGAAAAAGATTGATTATGATTCATCAGTATAATGCAGATGGAGATTGTGAAGTTGGAAAGACGAGAAAAGCCTGCAAGAACTGCACATGTGGTCAGGCTGAGGAAGAAGCTGAAGTGCTGAAACTTGGTCTCACTGCAGAGCAGATAAATAACCCTCAATCAGCATGTGGCAATGTAAGTAACAAAGTTCACATTCTTAAAACACCTTGAATGTGCATAAAAACTCTTCTGGTTTTCGTTTTGATAATTAATCCTTTTTCGCAGTGTGGTCTCGGTGATGCATTCCTCTGTAGCACATGCTTATATAGAGGTCTCCCGCCATTCAAACTCGGCGAAAAGGTAGACACCAAAGTTTTTTGAACTTGTTTAATACCAAATTCTTCCGCCCTCGCCGGAGCACACATTCAGAGATGGTGATATAAATTCCTTTTTTTGCCTTTTCGGTGAACTTCATGCTCATTGTTTACCTTTTTAATTTTCAGGTGTCTCTATCAGCAAACTTCCTTGCTGCTGATATTTAAGTGGCAAGAATTATGGTATATTGTTCGATAGTTTTTGAAGAACTCAAAACAAGTTCTAGGAAAATATGTTGTGACTAGTGGAGAGAGGCATGATGTCTCAATTACACAAACTTCCTAGTTGTTGGTCATACTGTCACCAAGTTGCTTGTTGGTATGAAGACAAGATGTATTGCATTCAAAGAATGTTAGTAGAGTTCAGAAGAAGCTCCTGTGTATTTTAACTACATCTCCAATTGACTGTCTCATTCATTCTCCATGAACAAACTGCATGCACATTGGTGGCCGCACTTGAGCCAGCGCAAGCACAGCTTGAGGAAGACCCCACATCCCATCCCCACATATCAAGCCAGACGCCACTGCCGGACCAGATGCGTTGGCCGCCTCCTGATCGATCTTTGCCCACACATACAGTATCACGCTTCCTACGCACATGTCTACCGCGACGGACGATCCGATGTAGAACGGTATGGCCATTGCCATTGGAATCGGTATAAGCCTTGCCACCTTCTTGGGAGACAAGTCTTTCGCCAGGTTGATGGCGATGGCGAGCGCGAAGAAGGAGTAGCAGAGAGCGAGGCAGTGTTTCGGCAGCGAGGAGAAGCCATCGACTCCTAGTATCGCCATGTTCCGGTACATGAGAGCAAAAGGTGCAGGGTATTGACTGCCAGGGACGCCGATGTCGGTGAAGGCATTGTAGAAGAGCCAGAAGACGCAGGGAGCAATCACGCAGCCCATGGCGATGCCAATGACTTGGCTCACGAATATCGACCTCGGAGAAGACATTGTTAAGTAGCCGGTCCGGAAGTCCTGCATGAGATCCGATGCAGTGCAAACGGTGCACATCACGACGCCGCAGGACGCGAGGCCTGCGAGCACACCGCTATGAGAGGCGCCTGCCCAAGCTCCGAAAATGAAGATGGCGAGCTTCCCATAGGTGGAGGCCATGTTCCAGTCTGTAAGGCCGCAACCGTAGGCATTGCAGAAGGCCAAGACAGGGGCGACCACGTAGGCCACCAAGATGTAGTACCACTTGAGAGGGGGGAAGACGTGGGGAAGCGTGACAATGGAGAGCACGGCCAGGGCGACGTAGCCCCCATACGCAATCCACCCAGGGATTTCTTCCTTGAGGAAGACCTCAGCTCGCCTTTGGTCGTCGGGTGAAACGGGAGGGCTCTCTGCAGGGCGGTCGTCGTCGTCGACGATGGGAAGCACGCTCTCGGGGCTCCTCCACACGGCGGCAAAGAAGGAGGATGTCGTTCGACGCAGGACCTTGAGCAAGTTGTAGAGGCCATCTCCAAGGATCATGGCGACGGCTATGAAGACCTGCAGGAAGAGGAGAGGGTAGAAGAGGGACGATGACATCCAATCGACACCCCAAAGCATTCCTTCTCTTACCTTGTAACCTTGCAAGCTCTGAAGGCTGGTTGAAGGGATATCTGCAGGATACCAGTCTCCTCTTTGATTGCTTACGAGAGGCCACATGATTCCCCATGAAAGAATGGCTCCCAGGAGAAACGATGCATTCACGATGTGTGGGCAAATCATTCCAACTCCCACATACGTAGCAGAAAAGTCGAAGAAGAACCTGAGAGAACAAAACAGTCATGCATGTTTCTCGAAAGCTACGTCCAATCACCTCAAAACACTCCAAGAATGTTGTGCATGTTACGTGTTCTCATAAGCTTTGAGACCGAACGTAGGGAAAGCTTTGAACCCGCAAGCATCACCAGCCGTGTAAAACCACTGGAAGAAACCCCAGAGGAAGCTGCAGATGAGGGACTTGCCCAGTGTCCATACTTGTTTCCTGAAAGGCATTAAAGGCTCAGTGGAGATGCAGAAGAGAGTTGTCTGATTAGGTGTTGAGATCTTTACTTGGCCTGCTTTTCACCCTGAGGAGTATGGAAGCCATTGATAAGGTATGCAGCTGCAGTGCCACTTGGATAGATCAGCTTGTAGTCGATGATCATTATCTACAACCAAGCATTCAAACTTGAAGAACTTGTAGAGAATTTAGAGTTTATTTTTTATAGATGCTGACTCACCTTTCTGAGGGGAACAAGAGAGAACAGTCCAAGAAAACCAATGATGAACATATACCCTATCATCCATCCTAAGCTTGGGTCCTTTATGTTATCCGAATCATTTGCTTCTGCTGCTTGGCTGGCGATCTTTGAACTCATTCCAAAAAGGTAGTTTCCAAAGCCACCTGCTCACAAGAAGTATGTGGTCTTATCATGGACTGTAGGTCAAACCCATCCACCCGTAGATTGTCAACTGTGGTAGCCAAGCAAGAACATAATCTGCTTCATGCAAGAGAAATCCCATGCAAAGAAACACAATCCTTTAATCCTACAAGGAGAAAACAAAAGATAGTCCTTTTGCTGCAATTCCAGATGGATATGAAGAACTTATGATTGGACTATATTAGCAGCTCAAAACATGATCTTATATATGCTCTTGGTAGTGTATATGAATCAAGTAAACAAAAACAAATGCCCAGAGTTAATCAAGTATTTATAGGACAATGAATTCAAATATCAAAAGATTTATAGGCAAAGAAAAAAAAATAAAAAAAAATTAGGATTGAGTTTTTTTTGTAAATACGCTATATGCTTTAAGATTTTGATTGGAGAGGATGTGCTCCTATTATTTCTCTTCAACAAAGTTTAGAAATATCAAGAGAATTTTATTTCCTTCTTCCATATCATAAGTATATAAAAATTAAGGTTAACTCAAGGAAGAGTCTTATTCCTTGTTGCTTATACACAAATAACAAATGTTTTGGTTTTTTTTTCCTTAATATATATCAAAATTATTGTCTTCTTTCCTCGTAATAAATAATAATAATAAATAAATTTTCATATTCAACTTAGTTTATTAACCTCGCAAATTCCTTTAGGTAGAAGAAGGCGACCTCAAAAAGTGATGCAATCCAAGACGTCAACCCCACGCAATAAAACAAACACCAATAATATCTTCTCCAAACAGCATCTCTTGCTCAAAGAACGAAAGAAAATGGAGAATCCGGCGAGCTCACCGCTGAAGACGAGGCCGTAGGCGGCGATGACGCAGGTCTGGATGACGGCGTTCTCCTGGCGGGTGAAGGGGGTGCGGAGGAGGCCAACGTGCTCCAGCGCCTTGGTCCAGAGCTTGACCAGGAAGAAGCCGAGGAGGCCGGCGGCGGCGTTGAGGGAAGGGATGATGCCGGTGGTCAGGTTCAGCTTCATCACGATCACGCTGAACATCACCGATAGCGCGAAGCTCACCACCATCGCCCGCACCGTCAGCTGTTCCCGCCATGGCGGCGGCGGCTGCTGCCCCTCCTCCTTCTCCATCGTCAGCTCCTCCCTCCGCCGGTACCCCTCTGGAGAGGAAGGAGAAGAGTCTTGTTTTGTGTTTTGTGGAGGCACGTGAGACCCATTTATAGATTGAACGGGGAAACCCAAGCGAAGAATCAAAGCTAGTTTAATGGCAACAACTCCATGGACTTGGACTTGGGAGGGCTGGCAGTAACAAAGGCCACAGAAGTCAGCAGGATTAGTCGAAGTTTTTGCCAGCTCGGAGTCACTACCTCGGCCGAGCCACCAACCAGGAATCTGCGCCTGTTCTGGGTCGACATCGGGTCTGCTGACGTCAGGAAGGCAGCGGCAGTGTACATCAGAAAGGTGTCGGGTGCTCGGATTGTTCTTGGGGATCGGCTTAATGTTATCTGGAGAAGGATTAGCCATATCAATTCTATTACTCAAAAGGGGGAAAAATTTTCCTCTTCTAGAGTAGGAGACATGAATGCATAGAATTAATTTAACTTGTTTGTGATCTGGTTTGAATCTTAGTTAATTTCGTTCATTTTTTGGGTGTTGAGATGAAGAGAATATGAAAGGGACAGTATCTAAATATTTTGAAGAAGTCAAAAATGGAGGCCGGAAATCACCTAAAATTGATTTCATAGTCTTTCTGATTGATAGTTATGGTAAGTCCTTTACGACTTTAATATATATACATCATTAATCTGAAATACTTAAGAGCATAAATTAATGATAGTGGACTCATTTAACTCTATATAGAATCATACATTATTGTACTTTTGATGTGCAATTTTCACACGAAACAACATGAATTGAAAGCGATATATGATGACATCCAAAGTCTGGCAACCAAATGTGATAATGTTATATATTAATTAACTTGGACATTAAGGAGTCATCAGTCATGGATCAGAAGCTACAGTTCACACTAGAAAGTGGAAAGCAAGGTGGTTGGAAGTAATATTAAATCATGCGAGTCTCATGTTTTGTTTTTTTTGGATAACATATCTCTAAGAAATATACGAGTCTTACAACTGCTGATCTTTGCAACAGAGATCCCATTGAAATTGAAGGCTGAGATGCCTGAAATGATCAAGCTCATGACGAAGACAAAAGAAATGAGAGTGAAGAAGACAAATCGGAGCTCTGATTTCAGAGTGCTTAGACATCACTTGCTCTGAAGAAACTAAGATAAGATCATCATGTTGGCAACTGAGAATTCTAAAATCCATCCGAATGATCTGAACTCACCTGGGGGATCTGAACACGATGAAGAACTCAAATGTAGTATTTGATGTGCACTTGCATAACACTACAGCTTGGAGAGTTTTGGTCTCAGAGAAAAACCAAGAGGTAGACAAGGAGCAAGTCAACCATTTTGTTTGATTAACGACCCTAATTTAGTCAAAGCCATAAATCAAGTTTGCTGGTTTGACCCATTTACCCAGCACAAAATTTCTAAAGGGTTGACTTGACCGAAACAGATATAGTTGGAAGAGAAGGGTGACTGTGGTGTTGCAATCTATCAGTATCAGTACATGCATGTCCTCCATCCTTTTCTGATATTTTCTTTGAATAGTTCCTCTTTTGGGGGTAAAATCCTCCAGTTTTTTTTGTTCTAATAAAAGGTTAGATTAGGTCTTATGGCTGAGTCCACACTCATCGTTACTTTTTCTCAGTATACTTCAAAAGTCTCAGGTGCTGAATTCTCCGGTGAGGAAGAGCTCCATTGTCCCGACGCATATAAATATAACATCCCAATATAATTCACCGCAAGCAATGACAATCACGAGTTCAACTTTGAAAAGGATGTCAAATGAGTGGCAACTTCCATTTGTCAAACTCTCTAAGCAGCAAAGAAGCAGCAATTGTATCTCTCTCTCTCTCTCTCTCTCTCTATCATTCAGTTTAGAGATATGAAATAAATGAGGACTAATTACATATTATACCATATACTTGGATCCTATTAATATCGTGATTCATATACTTAAAAAAAATTATATTGAGATTCAATAATTCTGAAGGTAAAATAAATAATCGAATTTATCCTAACGTTATCAACTACATTGGAAAAAAAAATATAACACGTTACACAACGTGTTGAATCATTACAAAAATGGACAAAAAATTAATTTAATATATTTTTTTAATGATAAATTATTTTTTAGCGATAAATTTTATTATGATCCAACACGTACTTTTATGTGTTATATTTTTCATCAATAAAATTAACGACGTTAGCATAAATAAAATTATTTATTTTATTTTTAAAATTATAAAAATTTTAATATAAATTTTTTAAGTATAAAAATCATGATATTAATAGGATCATGATGACATGGGTGCAGAAAGCCAAACTCTCCAACTTGTAGTCATCTTTCTCTCAGATCCAGGAGAGGTCAGACAAACGTGATAAATGAAGGTCACTTATGGTTTAATCAGAAGGACCCACTGTTAAAGATGATGTTGATACGGAAGTTGCAGAAAGCCAGATCTCTCTCTCTTTGTCTCTCTCTCTCTCTTTTATTCAGCTTAGAGAGGTCAGACAAACATGATGTCTGAAGGTCGCTGTTGGATTAATAATAATGACAACTGTCAAAGATGATGACAAGGAAGCTGCAGAAAGCCATCCATAGCAGCAAGAATGTGACCCAGCAACCATTTAACACTGCATTCTTTCATCAAGCAGAAATTGCTTATTATGCAAATAAGCAAAGTGTCTGAGAAGACTTTATTGGAGGTGGTGGATTTGGTGTATTCTTTAGTCAACGATCTATTGTTGCGGGGAACTGAAACTTATCAGTTTGTTTTCAGACAAGGACAAGCGGAGATGAGAAAGGGGAAGAAGAGATGATACAAGTCAAGATAGAGTACATGCCCATGACAAGACCTTGGAAGTAGTAGACGCGGTAGTACAGCTGGGAATTGAATTGTTCTTGCATGAAACATCATGTTGAGACGGACTGCTGCATCCTGGAAGCTGAGATTCTTGTGCTGGTTGGTGCAGTCAAGATGGACCTCGCCATTCACAGCAATGTGTCTTGTGTTTCAACCCATTCGATGATAACTTTGTTTGATCTCGCATTTACATCATGCACTTTAGTATATTAATACTCTATCGGTTAGGGCTCAGATCATATATTATATCAATATTTTAGGTTTCTATATATATAGAGTATCAAAAAATATTTAAAAAAAAGGAAAAAAAAAAAAAAGAAACCGACTGAGCTTATATCATCCTGTACCAAAATATATCATCCTATAATGTTCGATTCACTTGATTCGTATATCGACAACCTTTCAAGCTCGATAAATAGTATCTGTATCCAATTATATCGATGATATACAAAATCTTTGATGAGAGTGAATATATTATTACTAGGGTTAAAATAGTTTTGAACAGATTCACCTTAGCTAACCAAATTAATGTAATCGATCTAACGAAGATATATGACACTATAGTTTAATCCGAACTCACCGATCAAAACCGGAAGGATCCTAATGATTTGATCACCTAATGTGATTCGATGAACAGTCCTTTAGAAAATACCAAAAGAATTAAAATTAGAGTAAAACATGAAGTAATTTAGAGTAAATAAGTAGAAAATACCGAAAGAATTAAAATTTCAGAGTAGGTAATTAGACAAATAAAATATGAAGTACTTTAGAACAGCTTTCTCTTCTCTCTTCTATTTTAGTTATTCCAAAGATATTGTATCTCATAATAAATAAGTGGAAATTTTCACAAATGAGGTATCCTATAACATCTAAGTCATTAATAAATTAATATCAGAGTAAAAAATAAGTAGATAATACCTGAATAATTAAAATTTTAAAGTAGATAGATCATTAGATAAATATTTAGCAAAGAATACTTAAAGAATAAAAAAATCAAAATAGATAGTTAGATAAATACAAATTGAGTCGAGAAAACCTAAACAATTAAAATTTTAAAGTAGATAATTAGATAAATAAAAAGTAAATATAGAATACGTAAAGAATTATTTTACAAGAATTAAATATAGAAATAAAAAAAATTAATTTTCAAAGCAAATATTATATACATAAAAATAATTTGGGAATACCTAAACAGTTAAAATTTCAAAATAGGTAGTTAGAGATAAAAATTAAGTAGAGAATGCCTAAAGAACTAAAATTTCAAAATAGATAGTTAAAGAATCAAAATATCTAAAGAATCAAAATTTCAAAGTAATAGGCTGATAAATAAAAATTGAATGGATAATACCAAAAGAATCAAAATTTCAGAGATGGTTAGATAAATCAAAGTTAAGTAGAGAGTAACTAGAGAAATTAAATTTTAATGTAGGTAGTTAGATAAATAAAAATGAGGTAATTGAGAATAGCAGATAGTTGGGGATAAAAAAATAAACTAAGTAGAGAATGCCTAAAGAATTAAAATTTCAAAATTGATAATTAGATAAATAATAATTAAGTAGAAAATACCTAAAGAATCAAAATTTCAAAGTAGATAGTTGGATAAATAAAAATTGAATAGAGAATACAGACAGAATCAGAATTTCAAAGTAGATAGATAAATAAAAATTTAGCAGACCAAACCTAAAGAATTAAGTTTTCAGAGTACATGATTAGATAAGTAAAAATTTTGTTAAAGAATGCCTAGTGAATTAATTTTCAACCTAGATAGATACATAAAAGTTAAGTAGTGAATACTCAAATATTTCAAGGTAGATAGTTACATAAATATAGAATAAATAAAAAAGTTTAATTTTCAAAGTAAAGTTTATATACATAAAAATATGTTGGGAATACCTAAACAGTTAAAATTTCAAAGTAGGTATTTAGAGAAAAAAATTAAGTAGAGAATGCCTAAAGAATTAAAATTTCAAAGTAGATAGTTAAATAAATATAAATTATGTAGAAATACCTAAAGAATCAAAATTTCAAATTAGTAGTCAGATAAATAAAAAATGAACAGATAATACCGAAAGAATCAAAATATCAAAGTATATGGTTAGATAAATCAAAATTAAGTAGAGAGTTGGTTAGATAAATCAAAATTAAGTAGAGAGTAACTAGAGAAATTAAATTTTAATGTAGATAGTTAGATAAATGAAAATGAGGTAATTGAGAATAGTAGATAGTTACGGATTAAAAAAACCAAGTAGAGAATGCCTAAAGAAATAAAATTTCAAAATAGATAGTTGGATAAATAAAAATTGAATAGTGAATACAGACAGAATCAGAATTTCAAAGTAGATAGATAAATAAAAATTTAGCAGGCCAAACCTAAAGAATTAAGTTTTCAGAGTAGATAATTATATAAATAAAAATGTTAATAAATAATGCCTAATGAGTTAATTTTCAACCTAGATAGATACATAAAAGTTAAGTAGTGAATACCCAAAGATTTTAATTTTCAAGGTAGATAGTTACATAAATAAAAATTAAGTAGAGAACTCCTAAAGAATTAGGTTTTCAAGATAGATAGTTAGAGATAAAAATTAAGTGACTTCCTAAAGAATTAAAATTTCAAATTAGATGATTATATTAACATAAATTAAGTATAGAATACCTGAAGAACCAAAATTTTAAAGTAGATGCTTAGATAAATAAAAATTGAATAGAGAACCTAAAGAATCAAAAACTCAAAGTATATAGTTAGATAAATAAAAATTGAGTAGAGAAAACCTAAAGAATTAAAATTGAGTAGTAGATTGTTAGATAAATAAAAATTAAGTACAGTAAACCTAAATAATTAAGTTTTCAAAGGATATAGTTAGAGAAAAGAAAATAAAGTATGTCACATCCTAGATTTATTAAAAATAAACCATCACTTCGAAATCCATAATTTACTGAATATCTTTTCTTTATTTTAATATTTTTGCCTTTATAATATTAAATATTTTTAATTAAAAAGTCATCTTCTTGGTAGGGTTATAAGTAGTAAAAACTCTTTTCCATCTAAGCCTTAGATTTATTACAAATCAATAGATTACTCTAAAAATAAATATAAAATAAAGGTATATTAGCGATCATACATATTAGTAGAAACCTTAAAAAATCATAAAAATCATATTAAATACTCATGAAACATATTCAAATATTAATAATCTAATATAAAATGATAACATATCAATTTATTATAAAACTCATATATCAAATAAATAATAATACTTCTTATGCTATAAACAAAATCATACATTAGTCAAATGTATCATATCTCAATTATAAACACAATAGTCATAACAAAGACATACATCAAATATTTGATAGTGCACTCTTACAATAGGAGGAAGGAACATACTCTATGGGATGAGTTTTTTATTTTCTCAATAGCAAATAAAGATAACTAATATCGTACTATTTATAATAGATGAAGTAATGTTTGTCACTCACTCAAGTAGGGATACACTCTTCCCAATAATAAATATGATAAAATATTAAGAGAGAACATATTTGTTATATGACTTGCTAAACCATATCATTAGTGGCTTTGATGTATTTGTAGCTTTTATCACAAGGTATAGTTCCAACATAGATTACTCAACAAAACTATATATACTATACGGTAATAATCATGCTAATATTATCAATTTAAACTAAAAAAAATAGAGAACCACTAATTATTTTCAAATCATAACTTCAAGTAAAGTTTTTTAAGTCCATTAAATCATAAAGACATGAGGTATCAATCTCTCCGGAATCCTCAATCAATATGAACTCTAATTAAAATAGTCAAATTGACTTATACTAAACTTAATTCAACCAAGAACTAATTGAACCAATATCTAATTCTTATTAAACTAGTTTGGAATCACTCTAGATTGGTCTACTTTAAATTTAATTAGATTAAATAGGCTTGAACTAATTAAATCGATCTAAAATCACTCTAAACTAGCTTGAATCAATCAACTGCACAAGTTTAAATTCAAACCAATAAAGAGAGAGAAAATTAAGCTAAGCAATATAATACTAGTCTAACTTGATTGGCCCACCTAAGTCGTTGACTGATTATGTATGTTACACATGTGTTTTCTAAGTAGTAGATTGGGCTAAGATTCAGAGGGTTGGGTAGAGTAGCGATATAGGTTAAGTTGTGCTTGACTCATGAGCTATGTTATGTCTTTCTCACGAGCTTGGTCAAGTCCGACTATTGAGCTAGATCGTATTTAGCTCATAGGTTGGATTGTGTTTGGCCTCGTTGGCTAAATCAAGCCTAGTTATATGAGTTGAGTCATGACCACATGAGCTAGGTCGTATCTTGTCATATGAGCTAGGTTGATATGGTCTAGTAAATCAACTTGACTTAGGTCAAACTCAAGTTTAACCCTTCATATGAAATTAGATTTATCCTTTTAGAAGTACTTTAAAAATATTTACAGAATAACAATTAAACTTAAATGAATTATTAGAACCATAATTTTATTAAAATTTTTAGAAATATAATATTAATTCATTAAATAGACTTTTAAATAATTAAATTTAAAATCTATTTTTCAATGAATTAATAATCCAATAAATTCATCATCCTAAATTTAAAATTAATCAAATAGTAGAAATTCATAAATTCCTTGAAATAAGGATATGCTTAATTAAATGAATTGGGATTTAAGCTTAAAGTAACATTATGACTCATGTGTCATAAAATTCTAATATTAAAGATTTCAAAGCATAAATCAAAACTTTGAATGAAAAGATAAAAGATGCAATCTCTCTTTGGACCCACTTCTTAGTAGGATGCTCTCTTCAATCCTCCTACTATTAATCTCGATGAGGAGAAAAAGAAAGCTCCCTTTATTAAAAAAAAAAAAAAGAGCCCACCCCAAAGAGAATAATTTATTTTTATTTTTAATTTTTTTTTTATTTTCACACATAAAAATAAAACTTGAAATAATTACTTCCTAAAAGTCATATCACTCATTAGGAAGTAAATCAATTAATTATTTTAGATTATTTATTTATTTAATTGATTGATTAAACTCTTAATGTGTTCACACTATTAAGAAAATTAATTTTAATTATTTTCTTAATTATATTACATAAATATAAAAATTAATGTCAAATAATGTAATGCATTAATTAAGGTAATTTGATTTATGGTAATGGAACAAAATCACTAGTCAGTACAAAGTAGAGATACCTGAACTAAATTTCTACAGTAGATAATATGAAAAATAAAAATTACATAGTGTGGATTCTAATTGTTTGAGCTAGAGGCAAATTGGAATCCAACCAAGGTCCTTCCTAAGTTTGGTCCAAGTCACTATCAGGTAGGGAACTAAATATATAAAACTAAGTCAGGAGTGCTCCAAACAAATGTCACTCTCACGACCAAGTTAGTTTTAAGTTTGGACTGTTTGGACTACTCAAACTAATCAGATAACTTTAATGAAAAAAATTTCAATGTCTCTAGAATGGACTTGGGGGTCCCTTTTATAGATGGCTTTGAGGACCATAACTCTAAGGATCTTCAATAGTTGTGAGGGTGAATGCACATTGTATTCAGGCCGAATCGAGATAGTGATATCATGTGTATCAAATTCAAGGCATCCTTTAATTGGTTTGATCTAGGTTGGAGACACATGGCATCGGCCAAGTGAATTCCATGTGGTATCAACCACATGGGTTGAATGTGGCATCAACCAGAGGGTCGACATGTCAGGCGATCGACATGATAGCCATGTGATGTTAGTATGTTGCTTGGATTAGCTACAACCTGTTGTCTGTGTGTGATTGATGTGGGCTCGGGAAATCGACATGTTAGCAATGTGAAGCCACATAGTAATAAAGTATCGATCATGTCATTTGCTATCTATCACTAGGCATCTCGCTTCTTGGCTCATTTGAGTGCAATGTCTTTGAGCCGAGAAGCGAATCCAATCAACACTGTTATTGGCCTAAGGTGTTGCCGATGTGCACATTTGGCCTTTTGGTCATATATTATTGATATCACCTTGGCCTTGTTGTGTATCATTGATATGTGTGTTTGGCCTTTTATCTACATGTCATCAATATACATGTTTAGTGTTTCGACTACACATTATTGATATGCACAATCAGCCTTTCGACTATGTATTATTATTATGCATTATTGATAACAAAATTTGACACTTTAGTTATGCATTATTGATATGTAAATTCAACCTTTTGGTTGCATATCGCGATATGCACATTCGACCTTTCAACTATGCATCATCAATATACACATTTAGCCTTTCAATTGTGCATTGTCATTATGAACATTTGGCCTTTCATTTGTCTATCATTGATATGCATATTTGACCTTTTGGCTATGTATTATCATTATGAAAACTTGCCTCTTCAACTGTGTCATTGATATGTGCATTCGATCATTTGACCTTTCGGTTATGCATTATCAATGTGCACATTTGGCCTTTCAACTATGCATCATTGATATGCACATTCGACATTTTAGCCTATAATCGTTTTTGTATGTGTGCACCATTTTCACCTATTCTCAATGTGTGTCACTTTAGTTGTCCATCAAATCTTATGAGATTTGATCCCCAATATCTCCACAATGATGGCTTGGCATGGTGTCGATGCAATGAATTCCTTTGTATCTACATGAAGATTTTCTAAATCTTGAGGGATTTAGATGATCATTATAATTGCACCGTTTCATTCTCAAGCAATGGCTATGCAGCCGCATAGCCTATCAACCAAACCATCTAATGGTGAGGCGGTTAGTGCAAGGGTCATTCATACCTTATAAATAGCTATTCTTTCCCTCATGGCTCCTCTTATGCTTTTAAAGTTGCTCGAAGCATTCGAACTTTTAGAGCATTTAAATCTTTAGATTTACCAATCCTTTCAACCAAGCATTCGAACTGGTTCTTCTTCGACTACAAGGGACTCTAGTGGGTTTCTGATTTTGTCTACTCCATCAGTGTCACTAGAAGAAACTTTCTGCTCCTGTGAAGGGGCTAAAGAGGATGTGACGATGGAGGTTGCCCCATCGGGTTTGAGTCTCTTGCATAGTGGGATCTTGTAGTCTGAGCCAAAATCTTTCAACTTTAGCTCTTAGATCATCTCCATCGACTTGGAACATATCAATGAGGTATTCAATATTTTAGAAGTATTTGAGTTGATCGCTCCTCAACCAAGTGATTAATTATGTGCCACATTCGGCTCCTTGGAGGTAGAACTTAGATTCCCCCCTCTGTCCCTTTTTTGTTGAGGTTCTGAGGTTTCTCCCCACACTCATGCTTTAATATAAGTTCTAGGGATTTGTCTTTCTCTTTTTTGTTTATTTTATTTGTAAAGTCACAAGGGGTCCTTCTAGCAAAGGATGGAAGAAATTTTTTTTTTTCTTCGTGGAACGGGTGGCTGATCAACCTGACCTAGTTTACTCAGAAGTTTTAGAGTACCGCTTGAGGCTGAGCAATAAGAATGAGAGCAACAACATCAATTGACTATCACTTAATCTAAATCCATTACCATCTTACAAATAAGTGAGAGGTGTTTGGTGGAAGTTAGGCTTGACTCTACATCTGGTCACTACACAAAAGTGATAATTTGATACCCTTCTTGTCATTTTTCTTTATTATTCTTATTCTAATCTACTCATATTTGTAGACATGGTTCTTGGCCAAACGTTTTCCAAGCTATCGATACGGTGGAAGGCACCACACTCATGTGGAGGCCATAAACAGAATATGCATTGCCTAACATCAACATGCCCAATCGACATAACCATTCATGAGCAATGAAGGGAGCAACCACCATCGAAGGTGCATAAGCCAACCCATACACCACTGAGTTATTAGGAAACCTAGGGCGGCATCACATGTGCAACGGAAGAACAAAAAATAAAAATATCAGATTTTTCACATAAAATAGTTTCTCATCATCATGCGAAGATTAGTGCATAAAATCCCGCAAAATAAAAAAACTGCACATATGTGAAAGATATGTTATCTAGGGAGATCGTATATCCTCGAAAATCTACAGATTTATAAGAGAAAATGAAGAAGGTTAATTATCTTCCTCTCTAGTGGTGATCTATATGGCAGATACAATGAAGACGCTCCTCAAATCATTGCACAATCCTCCTCTCCATGCGCACCATGTGATCAAGAAGAGGCAGGCCCTTCTTGCTATCTACATGTCTCAAACTAAGGCTGTTAGCTAAGGAAGAGAGGCTTATTAGATATCTAATAAGATAGGGGCATCAATGAATATCTCATATCTAAATCTCTACTCACCGTAACACCTACCATATGTGTGTCACTCTCTAGGCCCAATATCGGGCTAGCTATGAGTGATATATGTCAAAACTCATTTTGACCCAGTAAATTATTATCTCCATAATAATTCACTCGACTCATCAACTACGGACGTATTAGGTCATTACGTCGTATTCCCTAAATGATATAAGAGAATTCAATCCATTGGACTTGTCTATCCTTAGTTACTATGTATCTATAGTCTTTCATCCATCTAATATCCCAGAGATTGTATATCGGACATGGTGCTATCAAGCCCACACAGTTCCTACTCGAGTCTTACCTTAATCAGATTCTCTTAGAGAACTCTTTCTCTCTCAATACGAATGACCCTAGATAGGGATTTGCCTGAGCAAAAATATATATGATATTCTTCTCATGACACCGAGTGGATGATCCTCTATTGATACTCAATTGCCCTTATAAGGTTGGCTACTACTCCTGATGATCGATTGTGCTAGATCTGAAATCTCTAGGTCTATAAGTCTGGTATCAAAGAGCGGAGTACTCATACTGAATAACCTTGGTATCTCAAGTCTAAGGACCAAACACATAACTGAGACCACAAAATCATTATTTAACAATGAGATATCATTAACCATCCAACATTCCATGAGTGGATTAATTAGTGAACTCACTCTCCAATTACCACATGCTCTGTATCCCTAATGTCATCACATAAACAGCTATGAGACCAGCCACTTTCATCATATGGATGGGTATATAGTACACTAATCTATCCAGTTATCTTGATGTCCTTCTCGATTAACCTTCAATCGAAATTATTTAGGATTTTTCTTTAAAGGTGAATTGGTCTCATTATCGTGAACTTATCATGATCTAATTCTCATTACACAGATCCATAGATATTATAATATATACAACAGGCAACATAAAGTGAAAAAAATACCAATAAACAAAAAGAGTGCATATCGTGTTACATGTGTCATCACTCACGTGATTGACTTGTAAGGCACCTATAATTAGCAATCTCCCACTTAATCTAAAGTCAATCACCTGCTTCTGATCCTCATTAGACCCTTGTGATACTCAAAGATAATATGAGATAATGGCTTCATCAATGGACCTGCGATGTTATCTTCGGATAAAACTATTTCCACTATTACATCTCCACAGGTCACGATCTCTCTAATTAGGTGGAACCTCCTTATAACATGCTTAGACTTCTGATAAGACCTTGGTTCCTTTGCTTGAGTAATCACTCCATTATTATTGTAATATATGGAAATTGGTTCCTCATTGCTTGGCACAACTCCTAAATCTATAATAAACTTCTTTATTCAAACTCTCTCTTGCTTCTATCACAGCAATATACTTTGCCTTTATAGTTAAGTCAGCAATAGTATCTTGTTTTAAACTCTTTAAGTATACTATTCCTCTATTCAAGGTAAACGCATACCCTGAGTTAGACTTACTATAATCGACATTGGACTGAAAACTCAAGTTTGTATAGCCCTCAACCTTGAGGCTACTTTATCCATATACCAATAAAAAATCCTTACTCCTTCTCAAGTACTTAAGGATACACTTTACTACCTTCTAGTAATTCAAACCTGGATTCGCCTAAATCCTTCCTCGGGCATAAGCATCACTATGTCAAGGATATATACGATTTTCTCTACTGTGAGAATGATTCTCAAGTTGTAAAGTCAATCAGTGTAGTTTATACTAGTAAGGTAATTCACATTAAGTATGTCATGTAAGAGATTTAAAAATAAAGATATAATAGAATAAATAATATATATTTTTGCATAAAGTAAACAATAAAGATACAAACTTCTATCTTAATTTACTCCTGGTATTTTATCATGAAACACACAACACCCTTCAATATGTGAATTGGAGACCCTCGACAAATCTCTAGTAGGGATCGAGATCTAATCGACATCTCAATGTAACCTCGAAGGACTCGACCAATCATACTAAGCCAAAAAAGATGAGTAACTCTTGTCGATCACAACTTCTTATGATTTCCATCCTGTTTGGCTCCGAACCATCATGGCATTAAGGGACTCTACTAACCATGATATTCGATTAAGTTATCACCATCAATACAAGATGAGTCTGATTCGATGATATACCCTCGAGGGACTTAACCAAGCATACCATGTCCTTAGGTCATCGATGACATCTATATGTCGTAGGTAAGATCTCGAATTACAATATAGGTGAGCCTCTAGGGACTTAATTAACTCAACCTATATTGGGAATCGATTACTTCCTATAACGATTGAAGGGCATGTGGGTCAATCTAATTGTCTCACGCTTATCGACTTAATATTATTGTGAGAGGGGTTTTGATTTCATCTCCTAATATGACGTGTCACACATATATATATTTAATATATATTTACATACATATATATATATATATATATGTATATATATATATGTATATATATATACATATATATATATATGTATATATATATATGTATATGTATATGTATATATATACATATACATATATATATATATACATATATATATATGTATATATATATATATGTATATATATATGTATATATATATATATATATGTATATATATATATATATGTATATATATATATATATGTATATATATATATATATGTATATATATATATGTATATATATATATATATATATGTATATATATATATATATATATGTATATATATATATATATGTATATATATATATATATGTATATATATATATATATATGTATATATATATATATATGTATATATATATATATATATGTATATATATATATATGTATATATATATATACATATATATATATATACATATGTATATATATATATACATATATATATATATACATGTATATATATATATACATATATATATATACATATATATATATATATACATATATATATATATATATACATATATATACATATGTATATATATATATATACATATGTATATATATATATATACATATATATATATATACATATATATATATATACATATATATATATACATATATATATATATACATATATATATATATATACATATATATATATATATATATATACATATATATATATATTAGATGTATAATCAATTACACATCACATGAGCAATCACACTAGATGATTATGGACCACAGCCTAATATGATCTAGCTCGAGCTAGTAAGCCCAATCACTCACATTACAATCTATGTGTGCATCGGCATATCTCCATGCCCTATAATCATCTATCTCATTTTCATTGATTCTGTTGGTATGTCATTGTATCTCCATATATCGTGATCGTCCATCTCGACCTCGTGGGTACCGTTGTCACCTTTATACTCTCGTTGTACTTCCTTATACGAGTACAATATAATCATAAGTATGCAGGCCTAATAATAAATGAGAAAAATAGAGGCTTGCAAATCCCAATAATAATAATAATAATAATCATATCACTTATACGCATCACGTAGTCAATGATCATCTTCCACATCATACATCACATGTATACATCATCATGTAAGACTACTAAATGATAATAATTAATTAAATTATTTAATTAATTATACATAGTAATTTTGAAAACCCTACCATTGGGTGCCCCCACATGGCAGAAAGTCGCCTAAGCAGCTAGGAAACCCTAGCCGCTAGGGACTCCCTTGTGGTAATGAATCCTTAGCCATAGGGATGCCTTATGTGGCTAGGAAACCCTAGTCACTAAGGGCCCCTTTACAACTAGGAATCCCTAACTATAGGGCAACCATGGGTGGCTAAAAAACCTTGGCCGCCAGCTTGCCCCATGTGGCTAGGAATCTCTGATTATAGGGTCTCATTGGTGGCTAGGAAACCCTAGCCGCTAGGGGTTCCCATTGTAGCTAAGAATCCCTGGCTGTAGGCGTTTTGCCCTACTAGGCTAAGAGTGACATGACTACTTTTGGTGTACTGCAAGTGGCCAAGCTGAGAGCATCTTCTAGAGCTCTCAACTGCTACAAGCAACTTTTGGCCAACTTATAGGGCAATAACAATTGCTGCCCTTTCTCCCTCTTTTGCGTCAATAATTTTGACATCGAAAGGCCTCTCTAAAAGAAAATATGTGCAATCCAGATTTAAAAACTATGACATAAAATCACAACAATCGTAAAAAAATAATTCTAAGCAATTCAACAATACATGTAATTTTAAAACTAATTATCGCATGAATCAACATAGCTCTGATACCACTGTTGGGAAACTTAAGGTAGCATCACCTGCGCAATAAAAGAATAGAAAATAAAAATCTTAGATTTCTTATAGAAAATAGTTTTTTATCATCGTGCGAAGATTAGTGTACAAAAACTCATTAAATCAAAAACTGCATGTATGTGAAAAATGTGTTATCTAGAGAGATCGTATATCCCTGAAAACCTACAGATCTACTAGAGAGGATGAAAGGGGTCAACTATCCTCTTTCTTAGCAGTGATCCACATGGTAGATGCAGTGAATATGCTCCTAAAATTGTTGCATAATCCTCTTCTCCATGTGCACCACGTGATTAAGAAGGGGCTGACTCTTCTTGCTGCCCACACGCCTTAAACTGGGATTGTTAGCTAAGAAGGAGAGAGAGAGTGAGAGGAGTATAGGAGGTAGCATTGAAAAAGGGTCTAGCTTATGTCCAATTTGGTTCTCACCTATTTATTGAGATCCCTATTAACTTAACCATAATGGATCCTACTCTATTGGGTATTAGATCTCCATCCAACTACCCAAACATCTTGGATTAGTGGATTTCTATCTAATAATCTCTTATTGGCTCTTATTGGATTTTATCCAGATGATCTAATAATTCAGGTACTTATTGAATATCCAATAAGATAAAAGCTTCAACGGATATTTCATATCCAATCCTCTACTTGTTGTAACATCTACCATATGTATATAATCTTCTAGGCCTAATATCGAGCTAGTCATAAGTCATACCTATTAGAACTCTTTTTGGCTCATTAAATTATTATCTCCATAATAATTCACTCGACTCATCGACTACGGACGTACTAGGCCACTACACCGTAGTCCCTAGACGATACAAGAGAATCCAATCTATTGGACATATTTATTTTCAATTACCATGTATCTATAGTTCCTCATCTATCTAAAATCCTAAAGACCATATACTGGGCATGGTCTTCCGGAGAATCCGATTAGAGCGAGACTCGAGGAGAAACCGTATAAATCTAACAACACCATATCCGCTATACAGTCTTTGAGATATTATATAGATGAGGGACTATAGGTACATAATAATTGAGGACAAATAGGTCCAAAGGATTAGATTTTCCTGTATCATCTGGGGACTACGACGTAGTGGCCTAGTACATCCGTAGTCGATGAGTCGAGTGAATTATTATTAAGATAATAATTCACTGAGCTAGAAGGAGTTTCAATATGTATGACTCACGACTAGCTTGATATTGGGCCTAGAGGGTCTCATACATATGCTAGGTATTGCAATAAGTAAAGGTTCAGATATGAGATATTCGCTAGAGCCCCTATCTTATTGGATATCTAATATGCCCTTAAATTATTGGATCCTATATATGAGATCTAATAAGAACCAATGAGAGATTATTAGATAAAGATCCACTAATCTAAAAGGCTTGGGTAGTTGGATAGAGATCCAGTATTCAATAGAGCAAGATCCTTAAGTTGACAAGGGCCCTCTATAAGTAGGAGAGAACTAAAGGGCCATAGGCTAGGCTTCTTGGTTGCTGCCTCATATTCTTCTCTCCCCTTCTCCTCCTTAGCCAACTGCTGTGGAGATTTAGCAATAATTTGAAGAGTATCTTCGTAGATTATACCGTGTGGATCACTATTAGAGAGGAGGATGCTTGACCTCATTCATCCTCTCCTACAGATCTGTAGGAATTCAGGGATACACGATCTCTCTAGATAACACAACTATCTCCTATGTAGTTTTCAGTTTCGCATTTACTTGCATACAAATCTTTGCATGACGACAAACACCTTTTAGGAAATTTAGGATTTTTATTTTATGTACTTTCGTTATATATGTGATATCGCCTCTAGATTTCTCTATGCAAGTACAATTCTTCCACTAGGCTAGGACTCAAAAGTTGTGATAGTGTCATAAGTACTTCATGAGTTGCTCAAATATTGCTTGATATTGTTCGATCTACTAAAAGTCTGTTGATTGTTTAAAGATCTTGAAAAATGGAGCACACCATTCCCCTACTCTCACAAGGAATGACTTAATGCAGCAATTCATCTCATCAACTATTGTACCTCTTTTATAGAGGTTGGTGGCTTCGTATTGAGGATAGCTTACACCTTCTTTAGGTTGACATCCATCCTATTCCGATAGACCATAAATCCAAGGAACTTGCTTGAGCCATTGCTAAAGGCACATTTTTAGGGATTTAACTACGTTTGGAATTTTTTTAGAGCGGTAAAGGGCTCTCCCAAGTCAGCTAAGTGGGTATATTTGATTTTTGATTAGCATATCATTGAAACTTGAATATTTTATTAACTATTATTTGATATGTCACCCTAGCATTCTTAAGTTTGAAGGGCATAATTTATAGCAGTACATGATCCATATAGGGTTCGGGTTCGATGATCCGTCAATTTGAAATCATATTTTAGATGAAAGTTTTCATGAAGAAAAGAACTATTATAAATTTATACTATTTGTAACATCAAAGTACTTAACTACAAGACTTAAAATAATATAATAAGATCATGATAGAAAACTTATAGATATACAAGAACGTAGGTTATCTTTGGATAGCATTTAGGTGCTCTTGGTAGTTTGCATACAACTGTTAATTTCAATCTCCTCCTCTCTCACTACTAGAACTTTCTCCTGAGTTTTGGATAGTAGGTAGCAGGCTTTAGGGAGTTCTCATGGTAGTTGGATAAAGCTTTGATGTAAAGTTTTGGTTATTGGAACTTGAGAAAGAATATTACAGTGGGAAGGATGGGCTACACCATGCAGAATTCTTCCCTTCTCTCTTCTCTCTCTATTCTAAGGTTATAATAGCTAAGGCCAATTGGGCTCTTGCTTAGGACTTCTTCGGTTCTCTTTAGATAGGGGCACACCCTTTGTTTTATAGGGAGAGAGGGGTCCTAATTCCTTAGGACTTTAGGACTTTTTTTATAGGGCTTATGCAACTAATACTTTCCTTGTAGAGTTGCTGCACCACCCTTGTTTTATAGTTGCCCCTATTTGCATGAGGGTTGCCTTAATATGAGTCATACTAAGATTTGGATTGAAGCAAGTGAGATATTGGAATTGTAGGGAATTCTGGGGTAACATTACATACAACAGAATAACAAAAAATAAAATTATCAAAATTTCCAAAAATGTATTCGTCATCATGTGAAGACTGGTACACGAAATTCGTAAAATTGAAAACTGTATATTAGAAAGATAGTTGTATTTTACTTAGGGAGATCATATATCCTTGAATTCCTGCAGATCTGTAGGAGTGGATGAAGGAGGTCAAGCGCCCTCCTCTCTAGTGGTGACACGGTAGGGTTGCGACGATGCTCCTCAAATCATTGCCCAAATATTCATACTTACTATCTGAGGAGGAGAAGGGGAGAGGAAAATAGAAGGTGGTAACCAAAAAAACTTTAGCCTATGGGTTTTAAGTTCCCTCTTATTTATATAGACCCCTTATCAATTTAACCATAATGTATCACTCCCTATTGAGTATTAGATCTCCATCTAACTATCCAAACCTCTTAGATTAGTGGATCTCTATCTAATAATCTCTCATTGGCTCTTATTAGATCTCATCCATATGATCCAATAATTTAAGGGCTTATTGGATATCCAATAAGATATGGGCTATAGCGGATATCTCATATCTAAACCTCTACTCGTCGCAACGCCTACCATATGTGTGTAACCCTCTAGGCCCAATATCGAGCTGGTCATAAGTCATACTCGGTAGAACTTCTTCTAGCTTAGTAAATTATTATCTTCATAATAATTCACTCGACTCATCAACTGCGAACGTACTAGGCCACTATATTAAAGCCCCCAAATGATACAAGGGAATCTAATCCTTTGGATATCCAGTAAGCCCTTGGATTTAGGCCTAGAAGGTCACATATATATGATAGGTATTGCGACGAATAGAGGTTCAAATATGAGATATTCGTTGGAAACCATATCCTATTGGATATCCAATAAGCGCTTGAATTATTAGATCTTGTGAATAAGATCCAATAAGATACAATGAGAGAAAAATAGGTCGGGATCCACTAATCCAAGAGGCTTGGGTAGTTAGATGGAGATCCAAACCCAATAAAGTAAGATTCATTATGGTTAAGTTGATAAGGACCTCAATAAATAGGAGGGAACTGAAGAAGCATAGGCTAGACCCTTTTTAGTTGTCACCTCCTATTCTCCTCCCTCCCTCTTCTCTTCGGTCGATAACCCCCGTTTGGGGCATATAGATAGCAAGAAGGGCTAGTTTTTTTTTTATCACGTGGTGCACGTGGAGAGGAATATCGTGTAGTGATTTGAGGAGCATCTTCGCTATATCTATCGAGTGGATCACCACTAGAGAGGAGGACAGTTGACCTCTTTCATCAACTCCTACAGATCTAAGATTTTACAAGAATATATGATCTCCCTAGATAACAAATCTATCTTGATATGAACGGTTTTCGGTGTTGCATTTTGTTTTGCACATCAATCTTCGCACGACAACGAGAACATTTTTCTTTAGGAAATCTAAAATTTTATTTTTCTATTCTTCCACTATACATATGATGCTCTGTCTAAGTTTCTCAATAATAAATACCCACTTAAGCTTGGTTAATGGATCATTCATTCATGAGGTTTCAAAGTGTTGTAAGCTCTCATTTTGAATATAGCTTGAGCCTCTTGCTCATTTTGAGTTTGATTGTAATACTAAGATGTAAGAGGTGAGAAATCTTTTATAAGAAAAAGTAAGTGTTAAGGTTCTCTCTCATGTCTTGAAAAGAAGAAGGTTATAAGGGGTCATTGATATTTACCCATTGGAATTAAGATTATTAGTGAAAGTCAATGCTCATGAAGAAAGAGGAATCAGAAGTGGATATAGTTAAGGAAGATTGAACTACTTTAAAATTAGTTTACCTCTCTTTACTCATCTTTTACTTATACTTAACATTATTCTTTTTACTCATAACTTTTACTCATATTGAATACGTGATAAATCGAGTCTCTAAAACATATTAATTTTTTATTAATTTTTAAAATAATTAAATTATTATAGTATTAATTCATTCCCCCTCTTAGTGCCATTAGAAACCTAATCGTGAAAACTAGATATGACCTGCATATGCATAGACAAGCAAAGATTCACAATTAGGAATCATGATAACATATTATCAAGCTTATTTTATACTTCCTTTTATACTTGATCACTAGGTTGAATTGCTACAGATATGACATCCACTTTATATGTCATGCATGTTACAATTTGGATTGCATTTGAAGGTATTGAAGTAGCTAATGGTCGATGTAGATGATTGTCTCCTTCCCTAGGAGATATACGTGCCAATATTTCATCGCTTGGTATATCATGAACAATTCTTTATCACAAGTGAGATAATTCTTTTGAGGTCCTTGGAATCTCTTCGAGTGGTATACTATGAATCAGCCATCTTGCATCAAAATAGCTCCCATTATGTATCTCGAGATATCCACCTCAAACTTAAACAACCATTGCAGCAAGGCTAGGATGGGTGCCTTATTGATCTTTCTTTTTATCAAGTGAAATACATCATTATGCTTTTCCATCCACTTGAATCTTTTTCTTGCGTAGGAGTGGAAATGTAAAGGAGCCACAAGAATAGAGAAGTTTTAGATGAACTTACATAGGTATTGACATGCATCAAGAAAGCTTCAAATTGTTGAGTCCGTCCTCAATTTTGAGTGGTATACTATGGGTCAACCATCTTTCATCAAAATAACTCACATAGTGTATCTCAAGACATCCATCTCCAACTCAAACAACCATTGCGGCAAGGCTAGGATGGATGCCTCGTTGATCTTTCTTTTTATTAAGTGAAATACATCATCATGCTTTTACATCCACTTGAATCTTTATCTTGCTCTTGCTCTAGAGTGGAAATGTAAAGGAACTGCAAGAATAGAGAAGTTTTTGATGAACTTACATCAGTATTGACATGCACCTAGAAAGCTTCAAATTGTTGTGTCCGTCCTTGATTTCAACCACTCTTAGATCACCTTGATCTTGTCTAGGTCAATCAGGATTCTTCCTCTACCAATAATGAAGCCAAAGTATATGAGATTTCTTTTACTGAATTCACACTTTTTTGGGTTGAGCCAAAGTTGGTACTTCATCAAGGGCTAAAACACTATTTGCACATACTCAACATGTTCTTCTTACAACTTGTTATAGATGAAGATGTCGTCAAGATAGATGATGATACATTCTCCGATATAAGGGCATAGCGCATCATCCATGAGTCGCATGAAAGTGGTCGATGCATTGAATAATCCGAAAAGAATCATAAACCACTTAAACAATCCTTGTCCTGTCTTGAATGTTACTTTTTAAGTATCTTTTTCTCATATTCGAACTTGATAATGTCCTAATTTGAGATCCAACTTTGAGAAGACCATAGCAAGTTATACTTGGTCTAGCAAATCATCAATCCATGACTGTCGGCATCAGTTCTTCATAGTGATCTTGTTCAAGGTGCGATAGTTAATACACATATGCCAACCTTCGTCTTTCTTTAATACTTTCACCACTAGTGAGTTGTAAAGGGAACTAATCGATAGAATGATGTCACTCTTGATAAGCTCTGTAACTTATCTCTGAATTTCTTTGCTTTTTATGATTGAACTCTGGTACATGCTAAGATTTCGCAAAGAAGTATCAAAGATAAGTTGGATTTCATGCTCCACTACACATCATGGGGGAAGTGCACTGTGTTCTTCAAAAAGCTTTGGATACTTATTGATGAGTTGTTGTGGGCCTTCATCTTATGGTTTTGTGGGCCGATGCTAAGGCTATTGTAATCGATTATATTAGTAAGAGCTTAAACTTTCAGCATGCTTTCACCATCCTCTTTACTTGGGCATCCATCACTAGCTCAAGTCGCCCTCCACTTTGATCTTTATTAATAATGAACTTCTTTTGGGTGTTGATGATTACATCGATGACCTCTTATTTCACTTAGATTTTAAGAGTGAATAATTCTTCATGAACTTCTAGTCCATGGGATATATTTGAGTCTATAACCTTCGGTCTAACCATTAATAATAAACTCAAATCTAGGTATAAAATTGGTGCTAGTTTGGTTTGATCATCTCTTACGGTGACAATCATCATATATTGATTCTAATTACTCTTCTTCCACTTCTTCAGAAAGAGTTTGGGCTTAATCTTCAAGCATTTCTCTCATGTATATCTTATAATTTTATAATGATAGCAAAATAAATCATTTCTTTTGAAGAAGATGAGGTTTTACCACTCTTGAGGGATCTTCTTAGCTTTTGAGAGCTTCCCTTTTGCCTTCTCTACATTCTTCTCAATGCAAGTTTGATTCTTTTCTATATTGTTATTGCCATCATGCTCATTATTTTGATATTAGAAGTTTTGAAGAGGCTCACTTTTATGTTTATCTAAGTATGGAGGTCGGTGATATATTTTATCATTGTCGAGGGACTATCGAGGAAAATTTTGAGTACCACCACTTCTCAAAACTTAATAGTATATTCTTGTATGGATTAGGCCCTTCCTTGGTGTAGGTAATGTAACTTTATTTTTCTTTCGAATATCCCATAAGATAGAATTCTTCTCATATAATCATTTTAAATTGTGTCCATGACATGTTCTCATCATTGTTGGTTCGAAGATAGGCTTTCTACCATACAAACATATGTTTGATCAACTTGAGTCACACAAACATCACCCTATCCTTATTGTTGTAGTCATATAGATCAAAATAAGTATCAAGTTGATCTATCCATAAGTCTAATGCCTCAACATTGATCGAGTTGTCATAGGAGGGTATGTTGATGTGAGCCTCAATGTGAAAAGGTCAAGTCCTTGTTATGATATTTTATTCAGCACCATCATCTTCGAGGCTATGCATTTTGGACAAAGAGGACTCTTTCTCTTTTGCTATGATATTCTTTGCTTAATCATTCTTCACTGTAGGATAAGTTTGGACTTGCATCCAGCCCATCATGAACTTTATCTGTTGGGCTAATATTATCATCTGGGTAGTAAGGCCAACTAACATTGTTGGGTTGTTGGTTGGCATCTCGTCAATGTTTCTTCCTTTGGGTGATCATAGTGCGAACTTCAACTCTTATAGTTCTTTAATTGATTTTTTTTATTTCTATCTCATAGTCACAATCCATAAAATTATTGCTTTAATACCACTTGATACATATGGGGTTCGAGTTCAACGATCTATAGCCTCGAGACCACCTTTAAGATGAAAGTTCTGGTGGAGGAGAGAACTATTCAAGAAAGACTAAACATAAAACTGAAAGAAAATAACCTTTATTATTTGTAAAGTCAAAGTACTAATAACATGACTTAAAATAATAGAATAAAAGTATGATAAAAAATTTATAGACGTGTAAGAACACAAGTTATCTTTGGATAGCACTTACGTGCTCTTAGCAATTTATGTATAATTATCGGTTTCAGTCTCTTCCTTCTCTCTTGCTATTGGAACCTTCTCTTAAAATTTGATGAAGAGCTTTGGAGACTTATCGTAGTAGTTGAACAAAGCTTTAATACGAAGTTTTGATTGTTGGAACTCAAGGAAGAATGTTGCGGTGGGAAGGATGGGCTGCACCATGTGGAATTCTTCCATTCTCTCTTCTCCTCTCTTCTCTTCTCCATTCTAAAGTTGGAATAACTAGGGCCACATGGGATCTTCTAAGGACTTCTTTAGTTTCCTTTTGATAGGGGCACACCCCTTATATTATAGAGAGAGGTGTTCCCAAAGTCCTTAGGGTTTAAGGACTTTCTTTATAGGGCATGTGTAGTTAGTATTTTCTTTATAGGGTTAACATACCCCTCTTGCTTGGTGGCAGATCCTATTTGGGTGAGGGCTGCCTTACTCTGAGTCCTATTATGACTTACATTGAGATGAGCGGACTGCTATAATTTAGGCTTCACTTGGTCAAATAAGGTTGAATTGTGTTAAAATTTTCCTTGATCAGTACAACCCTTAGTCATCAATGAATGAAGTATATTCTTCATCCTTTGGTGTCATCATTATTTGATTATAACCCAAGAAGGTATTTATGATGGTGAGTTGCTTATGGCCAACGGTTGAGTCAACAATTGGTGAATCCGAGACAAATAAAAGTTGTCTTTCGATCATGCCTTGTTAAAATCACTGTGATCAATGCACATACACTATTTTTTATTACTCTTTATCACAAAAACTACATTGGTGAGTTATTTTGGATAATGGATCTCGTGAATAAAATCAATGTACAATAACTTATTGACTTCTTCCTTAATCTTTTGGGCTTCTATCGAATAGGTTGGTAGTCAGAGCTAATGTTATACTTACGTTGTGCCATGTTCTGGTTGATCCCAAGCATATCATTGCGCATACATACAATGACTTCTGAGTTATGACATAGGAAGTTGATTAGTTCAATCTTATATTCAGTCTAGGCTAAGCCAATCTTGATTAGAGATCTCGACTAAGGGCTCTCTAGCTTCTGGATGGACAATTTGGAGAGTTGGTTCCTTGGTATGCAGTTGCTAAACAACGAATGATCTTTTTTTGGGAGCGAGACCGAGGTTAGATAACACTAGTGGAACTCTTGTGAATCATTCCTAAGCTCTTTGATCGAACTAGTCAAGAATTTCATAGTTATGTAGGATGATGAGATGATTGCTTGAAACTAAATGAAGATCAGACATAAAATAATGGTGTTATAGGCAGACAAGATGCTAAATAGTAGGAACTTAGTTTTCACCATCTATAAGCAGTTGCCTAACCCAAATATAATATACAAGTCAACAGTGTCCAAGAGGGTGATAAATCTCCGGTGAAGTCGATGAGCATGGATGAGATCGGGTATAGATCTTTTGTGGTTATGTCAATCTTCTAAAATACATCATAATATAAAATGTTAGCATAATTTTTTATGTCTATCAGGATCCTCTTTACCAAAACATTGATGTTTTCAAGTAAAACAACAAGTGTGTCATCATAGTCAAGATCTAAGGGTTCTCCTTCCTCCTCTCTGAACATAATGAGTGGGTCACCAACGGGACAAAACCTTTTTGGCTAGGGTTTCCTTACATAAGTCTAATGGGATGATGTTCTAGTCCCTCCTAATGTAGACCCCCCAATTATTATGTCAACCTATTGCTCGATAGGTCCATTGAGGCCTTGGATTCCTTTTAGTAGATGGAGCCCATAAAGGATGAGGTATACAAAGAAGTCCCTTCTCCCTAATTTGCATGAACACCTTAGTGTGCACGGTGTTTAATGGAGTGAATTCTCATTGAGGAGGGGCTCAATCTCCCCTCGATCCTTTATTTCACTATTCTTCTATCAAGTGTGACCATGGGATTCTTTCCTCGTTTCTTGCCTTCCTAAGTTCCATACTCATCTTTCCGGTAATGATCAACTTAGCCATAAAAATATTTGTTTACTTCTTGAAACAACTCTGGGAATGTGACTAAAGGACGAGTGATGACCGAGTAGAAGAACTTCAAGAGTTTAATACCATTGTTATATGCATTGATAAGGATAAATGAGCTTGGGTCAACCATCAATTGCACATCATCATTAAATCATTTTATGTAACTTGCCAATGATTTCTTATCTTACTAGTGTATTGCTTATATATGTTTGTGTCTTTTGGTATGTTCATGCTTTGTACAGCATGTAGAGGTACGACCGAAGGCTTAATAGTCCCATTTTAATTAGGTTGGTGGCCATTTTAGGTTTGTAAATAAAGGTTGTGTCATGTGGACACGTGTGAGAGATTTTCGATCTATAATGGATCATTTTGACCCTTTGTTGTGCAACTGTTCATTGTTTGTAAAGTCTGTTTGTAATTTGTATTGTCTATGAAGTTTTTCCTAGAATGTTTGCTTGTGGATCCTGAGTGAGGCGTTCTCTTCAACCTGTTTTCTCTTTTGTAGGTCCTAAGGGACTATGGGAGGCTTCAGGGAGGCTGACCTTTGCGGACGGACACGCAAGGGTGCCGCACGACTTAGGCAAAACCAGCTAAGTCCGTGACAGATGGTATTAGAGCGGGACAAGCACTCATAGAAACACTTAGCATGCAAATGTGGGGGACCTAGCGGGGCTGCGTTGAGGGCAGTCAGTACACGCGTGACCGTTTGGGGGAAAACGGGCATGGAGATGTAAGGAAAAGAGTCACTCGGAGGAGCGAGCATCTGAGATTGGTATTCAGAGAAATGGCCAATCCTTCGCGTAAGAGGCACCATGAGAATAGGCAAGCTTGGAAGAATGTGGAGCGCACAAAGGGTGGGATGGCTGAGTTTGAGCTATGGCTCAACGTTGACAATTATTCTTGATGGTGCTCAAGGCAAGCGAGGCGCTTGGAAAAGGATGAGACCATGCAAGGTGGAATGAGTTGCTCAACGACCGAAAGAGTTATGCAAAGCTCATAAAGGTGAGGGGAATTGCTAACTCGAAGAATTTGGTACTCATGCATGGGCTTGTATGCGGACGATGGAATGTTCGTGGCTATCCCAAGGTGACCGAAACTCGGCGCTATGGAGCATTGAAACTTTCTCTTCGGCATGTGAAGGATACGTCCGTAGGAGGCTGAAGTGTACAGCGAGTTCAGCATGTTACTAGGCCTTGAGTGGTGCAGTGGGGGTGCCGTATTGACATGGAGTCGTAATCTAGCAAGTGCATTTGCAGGAGACAGAACAAGATGTAGTTTATTCAGCAAATCGGAGTAGTCCAAGGGGATGGTGGTCTCCGAAACGAAGAGAGATGTTGCTCAAACGGGATAGATATCCAGGAGGGATAAGTCCCAGCTCTCTAGAGGGAGAATCATGTGCAACAGACCGCATATGTTGAGGAGGAGTACCTCAACAAACAACAACTCCACGAAGCTCAATGGACCGAGCAAGCGGCAAGGAGTCGTTGCATGATCTCGCTTAAGAGAATGCATTAGTGGATGCATTACGAGATCAAGTGGGGGAGTGACCCAAAGCAACACAAATGAAGGCACACTTGGAGTCGATATGGAGATTGGACTCAAGGGAGAGCTGACCCATGGAATGGTGGGCGCAAGCGAGGGCTACCATCAACTCAATGCAAAAACGAGGAGCCGAGCAACTTGGGTGTAACTTGGCGAAGTACCCAAGCTGTATGAAAGGAGCCAGCATAGAAGATGGAACATGGAGCAGAGGCATAGTGTTTTCCTTGGACAAAGGTCAAGGACATGAACTCTTGTAGAGGCAAGAGCAAGATCATGTTATTCTATGGGTCCTTCATTCTGATGGAGCGGACTCATCTTGCATGGTGCCAAAGACGAAGGGAGCTTCTGGGCACATGCACTTTATCTCGGAGAAGCATTTGATGGAGGAACTAAGGCGACTCAACTTGCGGAGGCGAAGTTAGGTTCATAAGGCCTTGGCACGGGGCAAGAGGACGCGGAGGCAGGCACTCTTGAAGAATATTCCATAGTGTTGCCAATCAAGTTGCTAGGCAGGAAGCAGTGCGTAGCGGAGATTATGTTGGTAGGGGCTGAGGCCTAGGATCCAGACAATGGTGCACTAATTGCAGCGAAGTCGGGGGACTTCGGGAGCTACTAGGCGACATACTATCATAGAGTAGTGCTTCATCTAGGTGTGACCCAAGAGTGGGTGGATGAAGGTCGATTGCCAAAGGAACGAACAAAATTAAAGGTGGAAGAGACCCTGCGATGTATTGGTAGAGGCCACACATAGAGGGATCACAATTCGAGTTCATCCCACAAGGATCAAAATGCAATGGAGATGTCACTAGGAGGCGACATGGTGCAGCGGATCATGGTGGAACAGTTCATGGCAATGCGATACACACGACATAGTCCCGTGAGGGACTAGATCATATGGAGGTATGATTGGGAGCTACTGGAAGCTCCACTTCAGTGAACAACATGACGGTAAGAAGGGCTATGGATTCAAGGAGTGAAGACCATGGTACCACAAAGGCGGGTCTTCCGTGCGTGTATCGAATTTTGCATCGGATGAAAGCCTTGGTCATCAGCATATGGGGGTTGTGTTCCACCAATAGAAAAAGTTTGAATGCAAGTACCAGTAAGTCCCATGGAAGGGACTTGATCATGTAGAGATATGATCGAAGCAGTTGGAGAGTTGGACTGCTCTAGAGCCCATATTCGCTTAAGGGAGCCCGACAAGTCAGAGGACAAGGTCGAGTAAGCGAACATTGCTACCAAGAAAGCTAAGGAGAACAAAATTGGTGTAAACCCTACAACGTGATGGCAGAGGCCATGCATGGGAGTTGTAATATGTCTTTCCATCGACCAAAGGGAGCTGCTTGGAGAATACAGAGGTGTTGAAGCAGAGGGTCGAAAGGGGCGAGGAAGCGACGATGAGTCCAAAGGGAATTAGCTACCCAAAATCAAGCATCAGTTAGAATAGAGGTGGACTCGGAGGAGTGCCATAGAGGCATATCTACTAATTATGAAGAAAAGGGATGCAGATGCGAGGCGACGGATAGTAGTGCCATGGGCATGGCAGCGCCATGGTATCGCAGAGGCGGGACTTCCGTGAAAGTCATTGATCTCTTGCTCTCATGGAGGGAGAGCGCTTGCTCGTGAAAGGGGCCAAGGAGGTGGAGCATGCAAAGGCAAACTCCAAGTACCGAGACAAGGCTGAAGGGCAGAGGCCAAGGAACTTCGTAAGACCGGTGTCAACGAGCTTCTCATCAAGATAGCCGAAAGTGAAGGACTTTGGGTCAGGCAAGAGTGCATGACCAAGGAACGAAGCAGGCAGTACGCGGTGCTATACCTTTACTACTCAGTGGAGTAGGCGGCAGTGTTGATGGAGAAGACGGTACAATCCCAGAGGTGACCAAACCTATAATAGAATAACTCCAAGTTGGGGTGAAAACTTTTTGCATTCCAGAAGTTCGATGGCATTGAGAAGGTGAATCACAGTAACTAACTCAACACAAAGAGTGCAAACACTTCAAGTACTTCAGAAGTGTGAGCAAAGAGCAGGCGAAGGCCAATAACCAGCTCAATGCATAGAGTACAACCTCGAGGAGGCGGGCAAAGTCAAGTAACCTTTGCCTTCTCAACTCTTAAGAGAATGGGTGAAACCGAGTACCCAAATTCTCTTATTTATCCAGTAGAGGAGCTCTGCACATGTTCAAAGACCCTTCGAAGATAATAGAAGACAATAGTTGTCAAATCCTCACCAATGGTGATCAGTGCTACTGAGAGTAGATTATCCGCTTCATTTTCCAATGAACTGCCAATCGAAAGCGGAAGTGATGCAAACCTACTTGGAAGTGATAACTAAGTGAAAGAAGAGTCAATGGGCAAATTTTATAGAGGAAGGACCCAAAAACTTCAGAAGTTTGCGAGACGATGCTCGTTAAAGCTCCAGCAAGCATCCACCTAATTCAAGCAGCATGAGCATTTGAGAGACTGGCGCATAGGAAGGATGCTCTTTTACTTCATCTGGAGGATCCACAGGAACCAATAGGGATCAACACAACTCAGCCAACCCCACACTAGAGTCAAAGTCATTAGCGAGTTGAAGTAGCCTAGCGGATTAAAGGTTCGACTACTCAAAAACAATAACGAAGAGCAGTTGGGAGCCAAGAGGCACATTGCAGCTGGAGCAGAAGATTGAAGACTCAGCAAAGGCGAGGAGTTGTAGTGTCGACAAAGGCTTCGACGAGGACGTCGAAGGAATAAGTGGGGGAGAATGTCACGGACAAACTTTTAAACAGGATGTTTGATGTAATGCTTATGTATGTCCATGTCTTTTGGTATGTTCATGCTTTGTACAACATGTAGAGGGACGGCCGAAGGCTTAATAGACCCATTTTAGTTAGGTTGGTGGCCGCTTTAGGTTTGTAAATAAAGGTTGTGTCATGTGGACACGTGTGAGAGATTGTCGGTCTATAATGGACTATTTTGACCTTTTGTTGTGTAACTGTTCACAGCTTGTAAAGTTTGTTTGTAATTTGTATTGTCTATGAAGTGTTTCCTGGAATGTTTGCTTGTGGATCTCGAGTGAGGGGTTCTCTTCAACCCGTTTTCTCTTTCGTAGGTCCTAATGGACTATGGGAGGCTTCGGGGAGGCTGACATTTGCGGACGGACATGCAAGGGTGCCGCACGACTTAGGCAAAACCAGCTAAGTCCATGACAGTATGGCCAGAAGAGAAGTTGTGGGCTTCTTTGGTAGCTTATAATTGATGAAATTGGGTTCGAATTCCTTGGCAAGTTGACCGAAGGAGAAGATTGATTCTGAGAGTAGTTTGGAGAGCCATTCTCTTATTGCTCCTCGTAGAGTTGTCAAAAAGGTACAACACATGAGGGAGTATGCCATTCCCCATAGCATCATCTGTGAAGTGAATGCAGTCAAATGCTTAGTAGGGTCAGAATTCCCTTCATATAGTTTCAATATTGACATTTGAAACCCCTATAAGATTAGGTCCTCTTAAATACTTCTCATGAATGAGTAACTTAAGTAGGGGTTGATCTTTGGTTGCTTCTCTTATTTGATCTCTTTTTTAATATCTCCTTGACATTGATCCATCTTGTGGAGATGGTCATGAATGTCGGGAGGAGAGGGGAGCTCAATCGACTAAGCAACTAACTCCCTATGCCTTAGGATCTTAGAGGATTGTGGTGTAGCCCATGGGGAAGATCTTAAGGAAAATTATTTTCTTAAGGTAGATTGACTATAGGAGGTTATGATTCAACCATTAGGAGCTAGAGCTGGATATGGAATTAGATCAAGGAAATGTGGAATAACTAGAATTAGGCAACTCCTTGTTGTGCCAATTAGATAAGTTATAGAAGATAGGGGGCTACAATTTGAAATATCTCGATTAAGAACTAGACTTTCTTGGTTAGATAGTAAAAGGTTTCAACAGCGATGATTATAGTATGGGTTGCTGGAATTAGGTGTTGGATAGGCAACGAGGGGTTAGTTGCCAAATCTAGAAACAATTAGTGGAAGAGCGAGGGATCAAGTACTTAGAAAGTAAGAGGAGTAGGTCTGATAGTGGACCTAGGTTGAGTTGCCTTAGGTGGAATGGAACATATGAATTTGGTATAGTTAAACTTAGTTTGTTCGACCTATTTGGGTTCTCGTGGTTCGGCCTAGGCCTGACCATGGTTTTGGTTTCCCAAAATCGAGAACTAGAATCGATGGTTTTAATTCAAATTACTAATTTTTATTTTTTAATTTAAAAAAATTTAAATATAAAATTTTCATAAATTTATATTTAAATAATAAATAATAATTTAAAATTATGAAATCGATGGTTTGAAATGGAATTGGAATCACCCGTTTTGAAATCAATAATTTAAGTTTTAAAAGGTCCTACAAAATTTTTCTAAGACATCAGCTCTCATTCTAGCACCACCTATTAGTGTAGATTTCTGTTGTTCGAGATGGAGGTGATTTTTGATCCAACCAAGGTCTTTCCCAAGTTAGCCTTAGTCCAAGTCATCATTTGAGAGAGAGCTGAACTTATAAAACTAACTCAAGGATATTCTCGATAAATATTCCTTTGATAGTCAAGTTAGTTTTGAGTTTGAACTATTCAAACTAACCATACAATTAACGTGAGAAGAATTTTCAATGTCTTTAGAACACAACTTGAGAGTCATTTTATAGGTGGCTTTGAGGACTGTTACTCACTAAATCATCAATGGTTGTGAGAGTGGTTGTGCTTTGTTATTGAGTCGAATTGCGATAATGGCTTCATATGCACCAAATCTAAGGCATCCTTTGATTGGCTTGGTCCAAGCTGGAGACATATGATTGTCGATCCTGTGGGGTCAACATGTCAACTACGTGCAATCATATGAGGTTGGTGTGTTGGTTGGATCATCCGTCATATATTATTTGCATGTGATTGATATAGGTTTAAGCGATCAATGTGTCGATCAAGTGAAGCCATGTGACGGTGAAGTATTGATCATATCATTTGTCTTGTATCAAATACCTAAAAAAAATTATGTAGATATTTAGATAAATAAAACATGAGGTACCTAGAAAACCTAAAGAATCAAAATCTCAAAGTACATATATAAATAAAAATTAAATAGAGAGTAACTACACAAATAAAATTTCAGTGTAGATAGATAGATAAATAAAATAAGGTATTTTGTAAAACCTAAACAATCAACATCTCAAAGTAAAGAGATGAATACAGATTAAGTAGAGAATAACTAGACAAATAAAATTTCAATATTGATTGTTAGATAAAATAAAATGAGGTATTTTAGAATACCTCTCTTTCTTCTATTTCTCTCTCATTTTAACCCTCCACCTGCTGCAATGTAGGTGGTGATACCCACCCAACAGGGTGGAGGAATCTGGGTGTCCATTTTCCACCAATTAATCTTTATAAATAAAAACAAAAAAATAAAGGACAAAATGTCAAAGACTTAAAAAAAACAAAATTCGAAATATAAATATATTTTTATAATAAGAAAAATATTTAAATATTTTACAAATGCAAAACTGCCTTCTTAAGGTTTTTATTTTTAATTTTATTCAATTACTTAGAGGAATTTTTAGAATTTAATTGGTAATATGTTATTAATATTTGATCGAGATTCCCATAGTACCCTTTTGTTCTATCTATAAATGTACCACGATACCCAAAACACCCTCCTGTTTTTCCTTGCTTGGAGAAGGGTTCAGTCTCCCCTCTTCTTGAAGCGGCTCCCTCTTCTCCTCGCCCGATCGCTTCGTTCGCCTTCTGCATTCCTCGCTCGCGAATATGGGTGACAGCCAGTACTCCTTCTCCCTCACCACCTTCAGGTACTCTTGCCAGTCCTTCCATCTCATATCCTCAATACGTTGCAAACCCTTGCGCCTCCATGGACCTTCCTTTTACCCTCTTGTTTGATCTGTCGCCTTGCAGCCCTTCGGGGAAGCTCGTTCAGATCGAGCACGCCCTAACGGCGGTCGGATCCGGACAAACCTCTCTCGGGATCAAAGGTTATGTGCGATCTAATATGTCCTCTTTGTTTTTATTTCTACTTTATGCACGTTTCTTGATTCAAACGAAAAGGTCGTTAATTCAGGGTTCCCTCAAAAGTTACACCTATCAGATCAGGCTGATGTGAAGCTGTTTCATAGAATAATTCGTCGTGCGTGTTTTGAGCGTACTTAAGAATGTGATGGTCGAAATAAGAAATCCAGGGAACACAAAAAGATTTGTGCTTAATGACAAGATTAACTGTGAACATAGAAAGTTTCTGATTGAGTAAATCCTTTTGGGATTGTTTACATTTGATTAGAACATATCAACATTTTAGTTGCACAAAGGATTTGAAAAGTGACCATCTAGAATGTGTTATCTAGAGCTTTTGGCTGATAACGAGCCTCTGCAGCAGTTATAGATGCTTGATGTTCTTAATTATGGTTAGGTAGAATGACCCAGTTTGATATGAGTACACACTAGAGTTTACGTGGAAGCAATTCTACATGTTCAGATTAGTAGCCCTTACAAGAAATTGTTAACCATAGTTCTAATGCCAGCAGCGTGCAATTTAAAGGGTTAAATATGGTTGAGGAGGATGATTTGAGATTAATATGACTACATACTGAAATTTGATTGGAAACCATCCTGTATGTTTCTTGGTATACACTTGTATAGAAAAATTCTTGATATTCATTTTTTTATAACTAAAGCATCCAATGGTGTTGTTATTGCAACTGAGAAGAAGCTTTTGGCTGATAAGGAGCCTCTGCAACAGTTATAGATGCTTGATGTTCTTAATTATTGTTAGGTAGAATGACCCAGTTTGATATGAGTACACACTACAGTTTACGTGGAAGCAATTCTACATGTTCAGATTAGTAGTCCTTATAAGAAAGTGATAACCATAGTTCTAATGCCAGCAGCATGCAATTTAAAGGGTTAAATATGGTTGAGGAGGATGATTGAGATTAATATGACTTCTTACTGAAATTTGATTGGAAACCATCCTATTTGTTTCTTGGTTTACACTTGTATAGAAAAATTCTTGATATTCATTTTTTTATGACTACAGCATCCAATGGTGTTGTTATTGCAACCGAAAAGAAGCTTCCTTCCATTTTGGTGGATGAGACATCAGTAAGCATCTATCTTTAGATCATTAGTTTTTTCCTTAGATTTTGTGTTTTGGGGGGTATCAATTCACTTTGAAGACTATATATGCTGTGTTTTCTGTTGATCTGTTTTCTCAATATTTTGGTACGATCTTGTGGATGGTAGTTTTCTCTTTGTGAAAATTAAATATGTTTAATTACATAAAAACATTTCAAAGAGTACCACTATGGTTGTAAAGCTTGTTTTATTCTAATAGCTTCTTAACCAAGTAGATCAATTTTGAGTTTTCAGGAAGGAGTCTAATAGGTTAGTGTTTAATGATATGTTATATCATACTTCTTTTATTAGGGGTGGTCAACTGATTCATTCAGATGACACTCGGCACATATTTTTTCTAGTGATGTGTCACTTCATTCGGAAATTAGGCAGTCTTAGTTCAGTAAAATTGAGGTTCAGTTGTATGTTATAGAAAGAAATGTCTGTCATTTGATAATTGATGGAAGACTGAATTGAGAAACCAATAGCTACTGAGTTTTTTTAACATGGTCCATAATCATCCTAATCCTCTCTCTTCCCCCGTTCTCTCTTTTCCCTCTTATCACTTTCTCATCCTTTTTTGAGTATCTTACTTCTGCTGGAATAGTGCATAGAGAATAATTTTCTTCTCATTCTACTGAACAACTCAAATTTGAAGGTTGTTTATTTAACTTTTTTTTTTGTAGGTGCAAAAGATCCAGCTTATGACAACAAATATTGGAGTTGTTTATAGGTGAACATTCTGCTCTGCCTTTTTTTTCTTGAAACATTTTGCGGATAAATCACATATTTTGTAGTTTCTTGTAGATAAAGTTTGATGTTTATATTTCCTCTGCATAAAAAGTTCTTAGCATATAAATATATGTTTATGTGTGTATTTTGATGCTACATCTAGATTTTAACTGGCAGTTTCAAATTTCAATTGGCATTCCTATTTAGTCAAGGTTATTCTGTAATGTATTTCTAGAATAGATTCATGTATTTTTCTGCTAGTTTGATTATGGTTTTGTATACATGCATGAAGTACCTTTTGCAAAGTAATTGAAATTTCAAATTTATTGAAAATTCACAAATTATTCACATGCTTCTTCGCCCACTGGTTTCCAACTAACTCTCTGACAGGAGATTTGTTTCTTGAAAAATTTCTTTTGGACCTTGCTATTCTATGACTTTATTTTATATTTTTCATCCAAGTTTGTGACTATTGCTCACATAAACAAGTAAGCACAACATATCAAGCTTGATGCATCTAGATACATGTTTATTTCTGTATGTGTGAAGTTCTGTTAATTCTCTATGAGCATCTGATAGATATGCCTCTCTCAATACTTAAATTTATTTGTGAATTGTGAACTTGTGAATGATGCTATTGATGTGCTATAATGATGTCCACAAGTTAATGTTTGCTATTATATTAAGAAATAGTTTTGCTCATGTCAAAGGACGATAACAAGCTAAGCATGCAAGTATTATGTGCATCTGAAGTCATTCGATATGATCATATGTATCCCTAGCTCAATCCACCATTTTTAGTATATTTTGGGCTAAAAAAGCAAACACAAGTCATCATCAGTATCATTATCAAGGTATAAAACTAGAGATGCTGTTAACTGATAGTACAGATTTGACCTTGCTATATTCAGCTGAACATGTAATACACTAATATAAGACAAGTTAGCACTTGAAAAATGTTGGTGCCAGCTGTACCATTTAAAAAAATGAGTTGCATCAAACGCTCAAAGCAGTAAAAAGAATGTTATTGCTCTGTTATGTGACATTAGGATTTAGCATGTAAAGGAGTTGGTTTTACTTTATTCTACACTTTAGTGCTTATATTTATCTCGTTTCATCGGGTTTTGATAAAAAGAATTGGTCCAACATTTGTCCATACATTACATTGTCTTCATTCAGTTGTTTTAAAACAATGCCTTTGATGTCTTTCCTTTTCTGTTGCAGTGGGATGGGCCCAGATTCTCGTGTTCTAGTAAGAAAAAGTAGAAAACAAGCACAACAATATTTTCGGCTATATAAGGTATCGTTTAAGCCTTAATCCTTTTTGGTCCAGAGTTGTCCTTTTACTGTTTTCAATTGTTACAAAATTCCGCTGGTTATATTATTTCATCCTTCACAGGTAGAATGAGAACATTTTTGTTCTTAAGGTTGTTTCCTGAAATGCAGTAAAAACAATCTGAGATATTTGTTGTTTGGTGTTTAGTAACGCACTTGCACTCTTAAATTTTGTTAAGGCCATTTGTTTGTGCACATATCCAACTTAGACACTAGCAGACACGAGTATTTTTTTTCACTAAATCTAAGTAAGATAGTTTAACACGGTATGAATTTAAGCTACATTTGAGTTTTTAATATTTAGATTTTACAAATCATGGTAGCTTTTATTTTGATTTGTTTCTTGTTTCTGAATGTATTTGGTACCCAGATGATACTTAGATATCAACCCAAACCCAAATTCCCTATCTAGGGCTGTGCAAGTGAACCTATAATACTAAAATGCCAAATTGAAACAAACTCCTATTAAGTAAAATTTAGTATTTACAAAATCAGATTAAAGATCTAAATTGCAACTAACATTAATGTGTCAAGTAAAATTGAGTACGCATGATACATTTCCTTTAATAAGAATCTGTATTTTGTGATTGTCTACTGTAGTTATTTTATCAATGAAATCATACTGCATTTTATATTATAGAAAAAGATGGCCAATGTATGATACTCCTGCTAATTCGGTGTCTGAGGAGTGTCAATCTGTGCAGCTGTACTGTTGCAAACAGAGTCTGTTTCTGTAATGTCATACATTTTGGAAAATTATGTCATCATAATATCCAAGAATTATTATAGCCCCGAAGATGGCTTTCCATTATCGTGCAACATATAAGATTTTCTTTGGTATTATTATCATAATTATACCTGACACATGAAGTGACTAGTAATGTGTTCTTACAGGATTAGTTTTTAATTCAAAACTATGGCCTTGTATCTTCATGTGTACTTTAAATTTTATATTTGTTTTGGAGGTTCCTTCTCCACAGATTCTGATTACACATTTAAATGATTGCAGGAGGCTATTCCTGTAACACAACTTGTCAGAGAAACTGCAGCAGTTATGCAGGAATTTACACAATCTGGGTATCCTTCTAGACCCACTTTCTTTTAGCTGTTTTTTCTCTTTGTCATGATATGTACAATGCAAGTTGACTTATGATGCTAAGTCCATGTACATGTGAGAAACAGATTAGACAATTGTAGGAATATGCAAATAAACAACTACTTTTGTACAGCCTAAGACTGCCTATTACTAAGTACCTACTAGGTACTTTTTTTAGTTCACTGGCTAATATGAGAAGGTGTTTCACTATCCTAACAGATCTTATAAGAGATGATGAAACTGTGGGTCATTTTGTTCGTCTAACCTTTTTTACTTCTTAGCTACCTATCATAAATGGCATTAAGCATAATATGTGCCAAACTTTGTGCATGAAATAATCAATCAGTTGGCAATTTATATCATTAAAGTAGTGAGTTGTTTTTTATTTATGTAAGGTATTAATTCCCTTTTGTCTTGCTTTTTTGGTTTCTTGTTGAATTTAGTGGTGTAAGGCCATTTGGAGTTTCCCTTCTGATTGCTGGATATGATGACAATGGTCCACAGTTATATCAGGTACGCATTCATATTTGATGCCTTTAGTTGTGGCTATATTCTTGGACAAGTCATTTTGATAGAGGTTGAATAGATGCTCTAAGCTTACTATCACTCCTTTACCATCATACACTTTTTTTTTAGTTATGAACAAAACACATTGAATTATAAAGTTTGGTAAATTTGAGCATTTTTGTTCTATGTCTTGTATATTTTGGTTTAAGATTGTGTTTTTTGTGACTTGGCCCCTGCTTGTGTTTAAATTGATATAACATGTGAGGTTTTTGAGGTATAAGAGGACTTTGATTTTTCTAACTTTGTTCTGACAGGTTGACCCATCAGGTTCATATTTTTCTTGGAAGGCTTCAGCAATGGGGAAAAATGTTTCTAATGCTAAGACATTTCTTGAGAAGAGGTGCTCAGTTTTCTTAATTGCATCTTCTTGAATTTTAACGATTCTGGTCAATTTGGTAGCACAATCAGCTAAGTAGTAGTCCTTTCCGAGTTTTTAAGGGATTACCTGTCTTGCTTGACATGTGTTGTACTCAACCATCACATGTAGACACTCCGCATGTGGTCATATCCTGCCACGAGAAGACAATCGGATCATCACAAATTATTGGCTCTAACCGGGCATGTATTGCACCATGTCAAAAAGCCCTCATGCACGAGCTTGTTACACCATGTTACTTGCCACCATAAGTCATTATCTAGGATGCATAGTCATCAACCCTTGTGTCATGACCACCTGTCATGGTTCTCATTTTTTAAGAGGTTTGGTACTCCTATGTTGTCCTTAGGCAGCTCGAAGCTTTTCAAGTGTATTCTTGTGCACCAAGAATGCTTAGATGTATTAGGTTTTCATTTGATAAAGGTGGATTTTCTTTAAATACAAAAAGTAAATTTTCCAAGAAAGAAAAATCTACCTCAATGTTGAGTTTTAAGTTCATGTGACCTGGCTAGGAATAATTATTATTTCCCAGGACTTGGAAAGGTTATGCATGATCATGTGTTTTACAAGTTTCTTGCTTCGATGATACTAATGGAGTTATCACAAACTGGTTGCCTTTAACTGAGCATGTATTGCACCATGGCCATATCCCTCATCCACCAGCTTTGTGCATCATGTGGTACATGCCAGCATAAATCATCATCCAGGTGACATAGTTATGGCCCTTGTATCATGACTGTCCACCTAGTCTGTTTTGTCCTTAGCTCCAAATTTTCAAAGGTTTCTTGCATGCATCGGGATACAACATGTGATAAGTACTGCATTTCTCTGTTGAATGTTCTTTTACTGCTTATATGTTCTCTTATTGTACTGAAATCCACTGATCAATATACTGAACTCGACTTCTGAATAATTTATTTTCATGTTCTTGCTATGTTATCTTTTTTCCTCAGTTTTTACCCAGCAAAAAATGTACATTGCATTTTCGCAATTTAGCACTGTCAAGATCTTTTCTACCCATTTATAGTCCAATCTTAGGTTTGAATAATCTTGAAAATGTTTCGAGATTCACTCGGTACGATACGGTATGGTATTGTATACCGAGCGGTATATCGTTCGATATATATATATATATAGTTAAAAAAAGGTTTTTCAACGACATTGCCTCTCTTCTCCCCCACACGAGGCGACGTCGCCTCGTGTGGGGAGAAGAGAGGCAACGTTATATATATATATATATATATATGCTGATGGACCGGTACGTATCGCCCGGTACGAGCTGTATTATTCAAAATTGAATACCTTGATTTTACCCACATTTTTGGGGTTTAAGCTAATGTGACAATGGAAAACTTGTAATATTTTCCATGACTTGGGAAGGTTATGTATGATATTTGTCTGGCAAATTTTCATATGGGAGGCAATGCTCAACTTCAGAACACAAAAATATCAGATGGACAATAATTGAATCCCTAGAGCATGAGAGAACCCTCGAGCATGGTGTACCTGTTGGAAGCTTGTGCCAAAACTTCACCTAGTTATGTGTTGGCACCTCGAACAAGGTTTACACGGTTCATGTAGATACCTTTTTTGGCATGATAAAGTTCTGTTTGTGTGGGCATTTGCTGACTGACAGGGAAATCATTGAGATTGTTAGAATGAGTATTATTGGTTTTCTGTTGTAAAATGCATGATGATTGTGTACAATTCATTCTTCAACTTTGTCTTTTACTAGAGAGTAGGATCTACTCTTTTAGCATGTTTTTCTTTATTTGCTTACTGGATGATGTTGTTTTGATCCTTTCAGGTACACTGAGGATATGGAGCTTGATGATGCTGTTCACACTGCCATATTGACTCTAAAAGAAGGGTAATTTATTTTACTTTTGCATTGCCACTTTGAGTCTAGTATATATCCTGATGTAATGTAAATTGTTTCATAAACCTTTAGGTTTCAAGGGCAGATTTCTGGCAAGAACATCGAGATTGGAATAATAGGTGCTGACCGAAAATTCAGGTGCTTGTTAAGCTCTAGCATAGTTACTTTTGATCCATCATGGTTAAATTGACTGCCCAGCTACAAAATCAAATGATTGCTTTTCATTTAAAAAATAATAATAAATAGTTTTTAAGTATCATTTTCATGCTTGCAACTGCCACATTAAAGAACTCAAATGATTTTGGTTTGCATCGTTCATTTGACAAAGTGCTACTCAACATTATCATCAAACAGTAGTATTTGCTTCAGCAGTTCATGGTTATATGGTTTCGGTGTATGACATTATCATCAACCATTGCATCTTCACCTCTGTTAAAAGATGTTGTAGCCTTGTTCATATGTAGTTACATGATCACATTTATCATGCACTTGTTATTTGCAGAGTACTAACACCTGCTGAAATCGATGATTATTTGGCGGAGGTGGAGTAGCAGTTCAGTTAGTGAGTCATGCTGTTGCTTTCGGCCTAATGCACGTTGAGGTTCTTGTCCTGGGCATTCCTGTATTTAGATACCAATTATAACTTTCTTAGATGTACCTACTTGCAAAAAAGGCCTCATTTATTTCTATCCAGGGGAACAGATCTTGTGACATCAGCATTGTTGCATTAGTTGCTTTTGAATCCTCAAGGGTTTAAAGATAGCTTCAAGCTCATTTCACTTGGTTAGATACTGTCCTTGCTTTGAAACAATTCCTTTTCTTTTATCCTGCACTGTTGTCTGTGACTGTTCAACTTCTTCTCACATGTAGTTTTCGAATAACTTATTAGTGTGACTTGTGCATTAATATTCCATGATTGTTGCTTGCTTCCCTGCTTGAGAAATCGATCTTTTGTGCTGTCAATTTAATTTAGGCCTTTTTTTTTCCTTAAGACTTTCTTATCAGGAAGTCACTGGTTATCATCGTTTTTTATAGGAAAAAAAATAAAATTATTTTATTCTACTGTTGTAGCAAGAACAAGAGAACTAGAGTTGGTACAAAAATCATCTGGAAGATCAGATCCTTAGGGTTTGTCAAACGAGTCTCGATTCAGCAAAATTGGTTAAAGAATGTGTCTTTGTGGATATAGCATTGTTAATTAAATGGAGGAAAAAAAAGTAGTCAACGAGATATTTGATATTACGACGAGCAGTATGAATGGAGCATGAAAATATTTCATGGTTGGTGATTAATGAGATGACTTGTAGGGAATTTGTCTGGACAGTTACCGCGGTATTACCACTTGGATGACGAAGGGACCAAAAATAAGATTTTTGCCGTTAAAATCATCAAATTTCGACGTTCTTACAATTACCAGTAGTGAGCCGACCGGAACGGTATAAAGCAGTGAACGACCACCTATCGGGTAAGGTTACTGGGTGTCAATTGGTGGCCGAAGGACCACGAATGCCCCTTTTTCCGGGGCGAGATCCATGAATTAATTTCGATGCTCTTATAATAACGCAATGGGGGTGGGTGTCAATGGGAGGTTGAAGGGGCCTTTTTTCTTCTTTTCTTTTTTTTTTTTTGGTGCAATATCATTGAATTTCGAACGTTCTTATAGAAACCAGCTGGGAACCGATTCCCACAGAATCAGGAAGTTCGAACCCCCTTCTGGTGAGGTTACCCAACACCTTTTTGCTCTTATTGGCATCCTACGGTGATCGAACCCCTCTCATAAGATAAATTACAAGGATCTACGGTTGTTAAAAACAAATCTTCCTCATTTTTGCATCAAATTACTCAGTTTCCAATTTTCTTTATTCTCATCAAACAATGACCAAACTCCTAAAGAATCCGCAGCGGCAATCCAACCATTAATGGCTTTATTAACAGCCCCTAATTATGCATCGATACGACACGACCATTAACGGATTCATCTCTCGCTTCCACTGTTCATAATATGATTCACATCTTTTTCATTTATGCTTTATTTCTCTCTGACTGCCTGTTTAATCCAAAATTGCAAGTTTAGGACAGCAGACCACAGCCTATCCAAACGCATAGGGTAAAAAAAAAATAAAGATGTGAATTGACATTTAGATGAGACTTAATCACATCTTGATATAATAACATATTAATGCCATAACATGACTCATTTAACTTTATAAGCTTAGAACAACATGGTCCTAAATATGTGTCAAAATTAATAGTAATAGACTCATCTACCACCTCAATTCTGCACCCACAAACAATGTGAAGTTGAGTTTGGGTAATTAAATAGTCATAGACACTTCAATTTTTCTTCCACAATCGATGTGATATTAATTCTGCTCTTGCTTCATATGCAGCAAGAATTTTTTTTTTCCTAGAAAACTCAGAAATGGTGGCTGTTATCCAAAAGAGACTGCATTTTTTATCACAAAAACAAAATGAGAAAGACATTATAAACGGTCAATCATAAACCGGATCCAGGACATTATAAACAACATCCTTGTGGAAAAGGAAAAAAAAGGATTTCATTAGTTTGAACCCCAGGTATTAGACTTTAAGCTAATAGCATTCAGCCCAAAGAGCTTCTATCACTAGGTGATGTATCAGAAATATTACCACATCATTTGTGATTAAAGAGAGAATAAAGAGAAGCACCAGCAGCCGCACGTTTCCTCACCTGTTGGAAAATAACTATCAAGATAATAAAATACCACAGACAAACAATAAGCAACCTTACAAGCTTGTCAACACCATAGCTGCAAGTAATTGCACTAATTTACCTTGTCATTGTTAAACAAGTCCTCCGCAATTGCTTCAATTTGCTTTCGCTTCTTCTCTTCCTTCATGTACTCCGATGTTCCTTTGCGCCCAAAGTCGGACTCACTGAAAAACACATCATGTTGACTCAAGAAGAACTAGAATCACCTGAATGCTGAGAAGATAGCTTGTACGTACTTGTATGGATCTTTTGAAAATGGAATAAGGTCCTTGAAGCTGTTGCCCGAAACGGTCTCTTTCTACATGGTCATTCAATGGACGCAACATTAGCTAAAATCAATGAGTAAAATAACAAAAATGCTTCTGCTCAAATTACCAACGAGAAGAAAATATCTTGTTGGTTCATGTATTATCAAACGTATAAAGAAACCTGCCTTTCTAAAACATTTGAAGTTGAACACTTCATCGGTGGTGGATCTTTGAGAATATGTTGTGCTGATATTCCGTACAATCAGATCTTGACTATATATGATGTCTGAATTTTCATGTCTGTCGACAACAGATTCATCACCTTTCTCTGTCCTTGTAATAAGTCCAACATCCTCATTCCTGGAGTCTGAAACTTTACCATAGGAAGCAATAGCAGAAGAACCAATATCGTTCTCCCTGTTTTCACACCTTCCGGCACCTTTTCCATCTTCCAACCTTCGTTTGACCACATCTTCATATTCACTGTTGATGGCAAGTTGAGGTTTCGATGTGGCATCAGCATGATCCGATGTTGCAGTATCCATCTCAACATCAGAAGCTGCTACTATAGTTTCATCAGTGGAATGTGATGATGAAACAACATCTGCATTAAATGCTTCAAAGTGAGCTTAAAAACAAACTCAGATTCAGGAGAGCTTAAATAAGAGCATTTGATTATAATCGTACAGGTGAAATTCCAATACCAAACAAATCGACCATTAGGAGAAAATTCACTAGTAGAAATGCTCCTTGCCTGATTTAGTTAGACTTCGACCACTCACCCCCATTCACTTGGTTTCAATAATCCAATCATTTCATACAGTCAGCCAGTGAAGGGGGCTTCATTTCACTACAATCATGTTGTTGAAAACAAAATCTGCAAGATTGCAACTCAGCAGAAGCAGGTTTTCCAACTTTGAGTCCAGATAGCAAATTCCAAAGTATCTAAGCAGACGTCTTAATTTCCTCCCTTCTGCCTCCCTTCTTGCCTCCATGACTCCCTATTGACTCGGTTACTATAATCTGATCTCTTAGTCACTAGGCATTCCTATTCACATGACTACCCACCCTCCTATTCACCCTTGATGCTTCCTACAGTCCACAGCTAGATGTTATGACCAATCAGGAGATATTTCACCAAAAAAACTCCAAGTTAGTTTGTGGAAGCTTTCAATTTCCATTGTACCGCAACTCCACATCATGTTACCATAATCAATATGCTATAAAGCAAAACCAAGAAAATTTCTGCATGGTGTTCATATTACTTGAATTTCATTAGTTGAAAAGAAGCAGCAAGCAGTCAGATTTTTGTTTTTATCCTGCCCCAACCATCCCAACACAAGGATTTCCAATTTGGGTCAAGCTCGATGCTGGAAGATGGTCAGCATGGAACATGTGATTAGGATGGCATGGCATGGCCTGTGTATCAACATTCATATAACTTTTTAAAAGCATACCAACCTTTTAATGATTAAATGTCATTGCACATGAATACTTACAAGGAGGTTGCTCAAAGATGGACAGATCCAGGTTTCCAGATAGAACGGCAACAACTAATTTTACATCAATAACCCTGACCAAGGAAGACAGCTCGCGCAAGTGATTGAATTCGCCTGTTGACTCAGCAGGTACAACCAAGAAAAGCTGATTATTCTCCCCATCTGTGGAAGTCTAAGAACTTCCCAATAAGTCGGATATCAACCGTTAAATCAATGTAATTTAAGAAAATCCCTTAATGAGCATTATAACATCCAAGACAAATTCAATGCCAGGATTGAGAACCAGGAAATAATTCTGTCCACCAATTATGCTAATGGAGTTCAGAGAGAAATCAATATAATGATTCATGCATTACAAAAAGAAAAATACCATTACATTATATACTCCTTATTTCTCAGTAGTATGCTTTACCAGTTCTAAAACTGTTTTAATTGCAAACAAGAGACAAAAAAAAGGATATTCCAAACTACGAAACCATAATGAATTTCAACTAACCAAAGGTTCTTTACACTCCTGAGATCTAACTGGGACAGGTTTGCCAAAGAAAGAAGGAAAAAAGATAAAGCAGGTATCAGGCATCTGAACCTTTACACCAACTAAACAGACAAAAGAATTCATTTTTTAGAAAAGAAATACTTAGACTACATGAATTTTGCTCTCCTACCAGAATAACCCAAATTGATGAGCCAGCAATATCAATTCACATTTAATAACTCCATTGTGATACAAGCATGATAGGGGAAGATATGGAAATAAATAAGACAAATACCAAACACGAGGAAGTTTGAAGTAGCTTGAGGTATCTATGTATACAAATTAATGAGCAGCATAGATTCCACTTATCAGCTAAATATACTATCATCAAATAAATTATAAGGTAGAATTAAAAGCATAGGCAAGATAAAGTACCTGGCTGTTTGAAGAAAATTCACCAGCACTGAGACATTTTGCTCCAACTAGTTCTAGTAGTGATTGGAACATACCCTTAAATTTGTACTGCAACCAAAAAGGTATGGGTTAGCACCAGATCTCTTGAGAAGAAATTACAGAAGGAAAATGAAACAAGAAATCCACCAGATTTAATGATCCCAGAACAAAAGTATAGCCTTCAAAAATTTTCTCCCGAAACATGGGTTCAACAACCTTTACCAATGTCCCATCTAGTACCAAATCTGGGACATATCTGGAAAACAAAATACAAGTACATGCATGATCAGTAAGTGATTCAAGATTCGGCATTTCCTTTCTACATTGAACATTTAATAAGCAGTTGCAAGAACCCAAAAAGCACCAGTAAGATATTAACAACAGGAGTGTGCGAACTTACAATGTACAGCTTGGAATTTCTGTGCATATGCTCTTCTCAGCAAGCATCTAAAATTCAAGATACCAATATAACAGCGAAATGAAATCACAAATGGGTGAAACAAACAAAGGTAATCACCATCAATGTAAAAAAAGGAAAAAAAAAAAAAAAACAGAAGCATGGTAGATTAATTAAATAGAAAAAAGATCATGGCATCAGTTAACTTAGCTAATAGCTGATGTGCTGGCGTAATGAGTTGTGATCAACAGACATTCACATGAGACAACTGGCCAGCACAAACTGAGTCAGGCCAGCACTAGCTTTGTCAAGCCAGCAAATGCCTTCATGCCCCCAACATGGCACAGAATTAAGGTCGTAATAGGCTGGCATCTCATGAACAGGATTTGCACCATAGGTCATCCAAGACAATATGCTATCAGAAACTAATTGTGTGTTTATTCCTCAAATTTCAGATGAAGACTATCCATAAAGACTAAACATAAAGGGAACACAAGGACCAGATTTCTGTCTGAGCCAGACCATTCCTGCAGTTCCAATTAGTATGATCCCTATACATAATTTTAAAGCAGAAACAGTAACTAAAAGTTTTATCATTTCATTTTTAAATAGATAAACATATAATTTAAAAAAAAAATCTACATGTACATTTAAACATGTGTGAGACATGTATCATAAGTACCATTGCTTTCAAAGTTTCAATTATGTCAGCTTTCTGGATGGAACTTGGTCCAAGTTAGCCAAAAGAAGATCTGCTTGAACGAATATGAAAAGTATATCTTGAATTAACAACCTGGCCTCGCCCAATTTCCCAAATAAAAAATCGATTTCGCTAGTTAAAACCCCTCCTAAACTCAACCCACCGTCAACATATATTCCAGTAAGCAGCAATAGGCTAGTTAAGGTGGAGTTGCATGTGCTAGAACAAACATGTTGAACCTGAAGAATACACAACCCACTTAATAGATAAGTCAGTCTGATTTGGGTAAAGGATGACATAGTGAACACAACTTCAAAGCTATTTGACTACCTACACAACCTGTAATACTTCAAAAACATACTAATAAACCCATTAATATGATTTGAACACAACAAAGTTAACATGGTAGGCTGAAAATCACATGTTCAACATTTTTAACTTGATTAATACTGTTTGATTTGGGTGAATATCCTAAAGTTCAAAACTGATGATTCATAATAATAATAATAAGAGAAGCAGAAGTGCTTGCACATTGTTAACCACCTAGTATCCTTAAACAGTTGGATAATATAACACTGAAAGTGGGTCTTGGCAAAACTACAAGGATTCTTCTATTGTCACATGGATTCCATACATCGAAATTAACCCAGTTCGTAAAACAATCCCTCTCAACACAGAGTTAAGGCAGTGCCCAGATGGGTCTCCTCAAACACCAAGTGTAGGAACCTTGTGCACTTGGCTGCACATTTTGTAGTTTAATCTACAACACTCACGTACACAAGCTGTTACAGATTCCCCATCACACAACTGTAGCAAGAAGATGCAAAGAATTGTACAAGTTAGAACGCTAAACCAAAATATGCTTCCAGAGAAGGAAAATTTAGAAGCATGCCAAACTAAGTATGATTTACCAGTGATTTTTGTGCCAGCTATGCTGCATCCTCCTAACACGCAATAATGGGCACATTCCTATGCATTTAACTAGAATGTGTAATGGACATGGGACAATACAGGATTGTGTCACATGTCATAGCGAGGGCATGGCAACCCAATTTACTCATTTACATGCAAAAAATAAGTTATTTTAATTGCATCACATGTAATGAATTAGACATCTCTAACTAACAAAAGTATAAGCATTGTTCAACATGTATATTAAGCAAGAAAACCCACTCAAGAATAACAACCATAACTGCACTATTATGCAACATATTTGTTACTACTACAATCCCAAGTTTATAGACTAGTGGGCTCCATCGACGACAAAGCATATGTAAGGATATGAAATTTGCCACTAAACTGATATGTTAGACATCAAATCAATCCCTACTTTCCATCAAGATATGCTTTTTACAACAACTTTGTCAAACACCCGATCAAAAAGACACTTCCCCGATATGGTTAAATGTTCCTTCCAATACCACCCGACCCCTCTGATGTGGCCCATATAAAGAACATATGATATATTTATCTAATTTTTTATTAAACATGCAGGTGTTCGACTGGGCATTTAATAAAGTGGGTCTGAGAACCACTGCTCAAATCTAGTTACCCCACTTTAAAGAAATTGCCAACTCCAAAAAAATAACAAAAATCAGATACTATGAAAACCAGTGCTATGCCAGACATATTCTTATAGCACCATAATCAAAATAATAGCATGAAATACCTTAAACCAATCACCAAGGATAATGGGTTTCCTAGCCAAGACTGCTTGAATGAGCTCAATTGTTACTGGAGAAGATTTTTCAACAAGAACATGTGAACACTCTGGGCTCCAGCTACTGGTCAGATATGCACCTTTTAAAGGAGGAATTGAACAATTAATGTGATCAACAAACAAAGTAGTTCAATAAGAACCCTCAAGTGCCCCAAATGCACAAAAACAATCTAGAGAAGAATCTTAACAAAAGAGGTTACATTAACCTACAGATAGCAATTCATAAAAGTGGATAGAAATTCTGCTTTAAAAAAAAAACAAAGGATTTCCACATCAGAACAAGAATCCCATATTGCATAATGTATCATTCTAGACTCTGATAGACAGGAACTTTTGGTAGGCTTGGAGTGGCACAAGCCTCATGCTAAGTAGTAAAAGATAATCAACTCAACAAGGTTGTGTCTTGACAGCTCAGCATGGCATAAGATCCATGACCAGCAAAACTCTATATGAAACATTAAAGCAGTCTTTACAACAAAAGTTCCAACTTCAAAAGACATTGTAACTAAGGCAGTCACTTCACATTTTCATAGATATTTTGTTATTTGGAGAATCCAACATGCCCAAGTACATCAATCTGCAATCCAAACAAAAGCATAAATATGTGCCTGCACCCAACTATGTGTGCACACAAGAGGGTGATAAAGAAAGGAAAAGGATGAAAGAATACGTACTCCAATGTCATAACAGAGTAATCTATTTTGAGTTATGTTTTTGCAACTAAGTAATCAACTATGATAGGTTGGGAGAAATTAGGAAAATTTTCTATACAAACACTGTAGACAAGAAACAACTGATGAGATTTGTCCTTCATATGTGCTGAATAATATTAATACTAAGACATTCACATTACCAACTAAATACAAATAGCTCATGATGAACTGCATAGAGGTATAACTGCTAGCGAACAAGTAATTAACAAAACAAACTAATGGAAGTGGTACATTTACTAGCTTGGCCAGGTACATTTGAATTTTTTGAGCAATGTAAACAACAACAAAATATGAAATGAAGGTACCTATGGGGAATGCAAATTATATTATTGACAATTCTAAAATTTGTTTACTAATAGAGAGTATGCAACTAATTTTGTAGTAATGAACGAGAAGACAAATATCATCAAGAATAAATCACCCTTCACAAGGTAGCAAGCATGCTTACTGCAAACTGTTTCCAAAAATTTTAATTGAACTTAAAGAATCATGCTAAGAGTACAGTGTTGTACACTTCTTGTTTAAAAGAACCTAACAAGCCTTAACACTAAGACAAGATAACAGTGTACTTTTGCAGCTAAATTCAGTAAGAAAACATGCTTTAAGTATTGTATACATACCAATAGCTAAAATTGTAGCCAGAATCATTGGATTCAGTGGGCTCGTATTCACAGAACGGGAAAAAATGACAAAAGGAACATAAGATAACCTGCCAAAACACCAGCCACATCAGAAAATGTTAGTATTAGTAGACACTATATTTAAATGGACACATAACACAGACATTATTGGTGTCAAACAGATCAAGACAGAATCAATCCAGTAGGATGGCGTTAATCACAATTAGAAGGATCATTCACCTGAAAGTTGCACTGCCAGTTCCAAAAGTAACAAAGTTCCCATCCTTCAGCATCGCTTCCTGGTTTTTCTTCAAACGAGTTGCATCAGACCCCAGTTCCTTGTTAACAACTGTGCCAAATTTCGATCGATCTATTATACGAACACCCGAGAAACCACTGGAGATCATGCTTCCAGAGGGATCTTGAGAAATCATTTTATCAAGAACAATCTCGGCATGAACTCGAGAAATCGACGTGTCCGTTTGAACAACCACATCACAATCTACAAAGAAGAATTGCCACTACAAAAATGAAATAAAATATGCAGTACAAGATGATTTTGCAGCCAATGTGTGACTTACACAAATGCAATGGTGCATCAATGGCACTGAAAAAATTCACTTCTTGAGAAGATCAGCATCAAGCAAGCAAATAAATTGTAAATTACACAAACAAGAAAGATTGTACTACTGCTGATATCAGCATCTATGTTCATACGACACTGGTGCTACCACAGTTAGGGTTGGGAAACGGTTGTATATACAAGAGTGATCTGTTTTGAGCCTTCTTGAAAGCAAAATTAGCAGTAGAACTGTTGAATCCTACATAACTTCTGAACCTCACTGAACGAGTAATACATAACAGGAGGTGATGCCCCTCAAACCTTAAACCCTAAACCCTAAATTATCGTCACAAGAAAAGGGAAATAAGAAGTTCTGACCTTTTCGACCAATTTTGTATGTTCCTATTGAGAAGATGTAGTACTTCTGGGCACCTGCCAGACCAAGAACCGAAGACAAAAACGTGAGCTAATAAACACAAAAAAAATGCTGAGTTTCGAACAAAAATGGGGAAAAAAAAAAAACTGAGCGAAGCACAAGAAGGAAAAAGAAACACGGAAACAATAGGTCGTAGATATGAGAAAATCGAAACAGCGGGCAATTGTTGAGTGAAGAAGAGGTACCTCGAACGGGATCGACGGGATACAGACACCAAACCATCGGTCAAGCGTCTATGGCACAATGTCTGGTACCATTTGAAGCGGGGGAGAGAGGCTGATAAACACCCTAGAAATCAATGCTCGCGAATCGCCCCTTTCTCTCGTTTCCTCCGCTCCGCCCGCCACCAGCGATTCATCGAAAGAAATGATAAAAGAACAAGAAAAACACAAAAAGTGGATTTTTTTTTTGTGTGTAGGCCCGAATACATAGAAACCATTTTATAATAACCTTGAACATGTGAAGTCGATAAATAATTGATTTTTTGCATCTAAAAACCTAAAATATTTACTTATCACCGTTCGTCCTTTTTGTTAAAATTATATACTTACATATACTTATACATGTATTTATTCAAAATTAATAATATACATATATATATGAATTTTAAAAATAATATTAATGTTTAAGAAATTTTCATGGAACGAGTTTTTTTTTAATAATAATTTTGCCCTTAGTACTCGTCCGCCTATCTCCGCCTCCGCCCTGAACCACATCCGTCATCGTCTCCCCGCCCCTTTATTTTGTCGGATTTATCGTTGCCTCCACCTCTACCCCTGGCCCTCATTGGATCCGTTACCTCACCCTTGTTGTCCTCGTTCATTGACATTCACTGGCGGCCAACATCATCATTTATGGACCTCACATGAGAAAGAGGGAGCATAGGGGTCGCCACAACCATCCCTATAGATTCTATCGAACCTTAGCAAACTCATCCTTGCACACCTCACCTATTGTGGTCTTAAAGCCATTGACCGAGAGTTGGGATTGACCCAAAGGCGCGAAGTCATCCAAACAACCCTCGTGACAGTTTGATGGGGCGGTTGACATAGCGCCGAGGTGGTCCCAAGACTAGGTCGAGGTGGTTTCTAGTCCCCTCAAGGGTTTTGCACAAAGGTCGATATCGGAGGAAATTTCTCAACTTAACCCCTCCAATGTTTAAATTAGTATTTAGGAGTTATGTGGGCGTAGAGTCTTTTCGATGAGAGAGGTCCGACCCCTATGTAAGCACCAAGGTCGGCTTTTATACTTGGGCAGTCGAGGGGATCGACCATAATCATTGTAATGCCCTTCTTTGGCATTTTGCCCACATGGCCGACAGGCCCGAATGGCCCCCTATGTGTTGCTATCCATGAAGGTTGACCGAAGGGGAGAATATCTGAGCGGTAGCCCGAGGACCACTGCTTGTGGTGACTAACTAGATCGGCCCAAACGACCTCTTATGGATTGTTGTTTGCAAGAGCTGGTAGGCCATTGCTCCTCCCATATTGCTACTAAGAGGCGGGGATAACCTAGCCTTCGTTCTCCACGTCAGCTCCTCGGTGGTGACTGTTAGGATCGGAGCGGCACTAAGAGGGGGGGGTGAATTAGTGCAGCGGATTAAAACTTCGGTTTTAGAAAAATCTTTCGTACGATAAGAACGGAACTTGAAAAGTTTAACTTGAAAGCGTATTCTTAAAGTTGCGCAGCAAGGGTAATAAGAAACTAAAGCAGTAAGAAGGTATGCAGTAATGTAAATGACAATAATAAAATGCAAACCAGAGATTACGCCGATTTTAGAGTGGTTCGGTCAAATGACCTACATCCACTTGCGAGGCCCCTCTTCGATGAGGCTCCCACCTTCCACTAGCAAGTCTCTTGAAATGGAAGGGTAAACACCCCTCTTACAACCTTTTACAAGCAGCTCAACCTCTTACAAATTTTCAATAAGAAAGAAGGAGGAGAACTCTCTAGCAAATTGAAAACAAGACTTGCTAAGACTTTCTAAGACTTTTCTCTCAATCAAAATGTTTCTCAAAAGTTGTAATCTCAGCTGAGATTTGAGGGGTATTTATAGGCCTCAAGAGGATTCAAATTTGGGCTCCAAAATTTGAATTCTCTTAGGGTTTCCGATGCTGGAGGTGCCACCGCCCAGCCAAGCGGTGTCACCGCCCAACGCTCGGGTGCTGGACGGTGCAACCGCCCAGCCAAGGAGGTGTCACCGCCCAGCTCTCGGGTGCTGGGCGATTCCATGGCACCGCCTGGCTCTCCGATTCATTGGTTTGGCTTAATTTTAGCCCAAACCAAATCTGACTTTGGGCCCAGTTGGCCCCTAACTAGGATATAGGATTATCTCTTAATCATAATCCTAATTACAAGTGAACTACATAACACAAAAACATCCTAAGCAAGTTTTCAACTGCGAACGTCGAGTCTTGTTCCGGCGAGCTTTCCGACGAATTCCTTCCGACGGACTCCCTGCAAGCTCCCAATCTTTGTGATGACTTTAACGAGTAGCCGAGCCTTCTCGGTGATCTCCGCGAGCCTCCGACGATTTCTTCGGCCTCTTAAACGTCCATCGAGCTCGACTCCGGTATCCTTGCTTTATGTTTTCTGGTTATCGTAGTTAATCCTACACACTTAACTCAATAATATGGATTAGATCAATTAACCCATCAATTGATTATATCATCAAAATCCGAGATTCAACAATCTCCCCCTTTTTGATGATGACAATCAATTGATGACGGAGTTAAACATAACTCCCCCTATCTATATGCCATATTATGAGAAGATAAAAAACACTTGAATTCCATCCCATTGGATTCAAGCATAACTCAATAAGTTCTAATCGTAGAGCTTATCGTTATCCTCATTAAACAATAGTAAGTACGAAACTTCGATGAAAATCATAAGTTAAATGATAAGGGACGAATTTTGCTACGACAGAAGATAAAGATTTTTAATATAAATTTCATGATATCAATCTTGTGATATTTTCAAGGATTTGCAAGGCATATAAGACATTCATATCACACAAGTTTTTGTAATTCATATAAGTCATGCTATCGTTATGGTGTAAGTCATCACTTAGCCATCACTTCTCCCCCTTTGTCATCAACAAAAAGAGACAAGCCAGCTAATTGATGATCATAGAAAAAGGTTTAGCATTTAACAAAGTTCATCATTCAAATTTGCCAGAAATAGTTTATCCAAAAGACATCATCATTTATGTAGATTAAAACAGTAGTTATCTAAAAGGAAAGATCAGTTATCGTTCAAACGATGACAAACTTGAACTTGTTGTTAAAAGCAAACAAAACAGAATAAAAAGATACATCAATTTAATCCTTAGGAGGTAATCCATAGTGCTGATACATGATATCTATTTTTTCATTCATCTGTCGTAGTGTCTTCAAAATTTCAACTTGTTGATTCTGAATTTGTTCTTGCTATGATTTGATCTGAGATAGCTCCGCCATAATGATATCTTCAGAGGAGGAAACAGGAGCTGAAGGTGCTGCGCCAAAGGGACTAGGAGGAGGAGATTCATTTCCCATAAGAATTGGTGTTTCGGGTTGTTCTATTGGTGGAGGAATTGGATCCGTCCTTCTAGGTTGCCTAACCCATATGTCATTGCTAAAAGTGCTAGTCATAGGTGCCCAGCAAGCCAATCACGTGAATGATGGCACGTGTGACTTGATACAGAATCTTTTTGCTTATTATATTTTGGTGTATATCACTTTATAACTATTGCATAAATGCATATATATATTGTGATGTCCTTGGATTTGTGCAATGGGAATCGGATCGTGATGAGATCACGATAATGAGATCGATTCACCTTTAAACACATATCCTAAATAATCCCGGTCATAGGTTACTCGAGAGGGACATCGTGATAACCGGATAGACTGGTGTGCTGTATACCCGTCCATATGATGGATGCAGCTGGTCTCATAGCTACTCGTGTAGGGACACTAGGGATACAGTACAGGTGCTCATTGGAGAATGAGTTCACTGATTGATCCGCTTACGGAATGCTGGATGGTTGATGATGTCTTATTGTCAGACAGCGATTCCGTAGTCCTAGTGGTGTATATGGTCCTTAGACTTGAGACACCAAGGATGTCCTGTATGAGTGCTCCACTCTTTGATACCAGACTTATAGGTTTGGCTGTCCCCAAATCTAGTACAGCTGGTCATTGGGAGTGGTAGTCGACCTTACGAGGGCTATTGAGTGTCAATAGAGGATCATCCACTCTCGGCGTCATGAGAGGAATATCCTATGTGTTCTTGCTCAGACAAATCCTTCGGGTTGAGAGAGAAAGAGTTCTCCGGGAGAATCCGATTAGAGCGAGACTCGAGTAGAAACCGTATGGGTATGACAGCACCATGCTCGATATACGGTCTCTGGGATATTAGATGGATGAGGGACTATAGGTACATGGTAATTGAGGACAGACAGGTCCAATGGATTGGATTCCCCTGTATCGTCTGGGGACTACGACGTAGTGGCCTAGTACGTCCGTAGTCGATGAGTCAAGTGAATTATTACAGAGATAATAATTCACTCAGTCAGAAGGAGTTCTGACAGGTATGACTCACGGCCAGCTCGATATTGGGCCTAGAGGGTCACACACATATGGTAGGCATTGCGATGAGTAGAGGTTCGGATATGAGATATCTGACGGAGCCCTTGTCTTATTGGATGCAGATCCAATACCCACTAGGGAAGGACCCATTAGGTTTTGACATGGGATCTCTATAAATAGGAGGGATTCACAGCCTCATAGGCTAGAGTCTTTGCTTGCCTTTCCTATTCTCCTCTCCCTCTCCACCTCAGAGTAGGCCTGGATATTTGAGGAGCGTCGTCGCAACCCTGCTGTGTGGATCACCGCTAGAGAGGAGGACGCTTGACCTCCTTCACCCTCTCCTAAGGATCTGCAAGGAAACAGGGATATATGATCTCCCTAGGTAACACAATCTCTATACGCAGTTTTGTGTTTTGCGGATTTTTGCGCCCCAATCTTCGCACGATGACGAACATCTTTTTGGGAATCAGGGATTTTGTTTTTCTTGTTCTTCCACTGCGTATATGATGTCGCCCCCAATGATTTCCCAACAGTGGTATCAGAGCCAGGTTGTTCGTGCGAATGATTGGTTTTGAACTGCGTGTGTTGTGTTTAGGAAGAATATTGACATCAAAATCGTTGACGCAAAAGCGAGAAAGGGCAGCAACAATTGCTGCCCTCAATCTGCGTGCGTGTAGCGCAGCGAAGGCGGGCAGCGCAGGGGCTGCGTTTGCAGCAGCCGGCCGGCGGCCTGCTTGCAGCAGGCTTGCTGCCGGCGGGGCTGGCAACCCACGGGCAGAGGCGCCGCAGGGCAGCGGCGCCTGCCGCCGAAAGGAAGCGGCGCCTGCCGCCGCAGGGCAGCGACGCGCGACGCCTTCCGCCGCTGCTCCCGCGGGCGAAACCCCCCCATAGGGGCGGCCGCCCGGCGGTACAGCACCGCCTGCAGAGGCAGCGGCGCTCGAAGGGGGCGCCCACCCGCAGCGGCATCGCCGCCAGCGGGCGTGCCGCTTGCAGGCGAGGGCAGTGCCCTTGCCCCGCCGCACAGGCCGCCGCCGGTAGGGTGGCGGCGGCGGCAGTAGCGAAAGGGGGAAAGGGCATTAGGGTTTTCTGGGAAAAAGATAGTTTTGCCCCTCGGAATTTGAGAAATTCCAGTTTCTGTCTTTTGTCTAAATTACGAAAATACCCTTAGGAATTGAGAAATTCCCTACATGTCCCTGATTTCAGAAAAAAATATTAATTAATTAAAAGGTTTAGTTGATTATTATTTTTATTATTATCTAGTAGTCCTACATGATGATGATTATTTATACATGTGATGTATGATGTGTGGACGGATGATCATGGACCGTGTGATGTGTGTATTTGTGATTATTATTATTGAGGTCGGACCTCCATTATATTTCTCGTTTATTGTCGGGCCTGCGTGCCTATGATTAAGTTGTAATCATATGATGAGGCGCAGCGGGAGTGTGGATGCGATAGCGGGACCCACGAGACGGACGATCGTGATACATGGAGATGCATCAAGATGTCGACGGAACCGACGAGGATGAGATGGACGATCACAGGGCATGGAGATGCACCGTTGCACACATAGATCTTGATGTGAGTGATTAGGCCTACTAGCTCGGGCCTAATCATATTAGGTTGTGGTCCATGATCATCTGATGTGATTGCTTATACACATACTAGATATGTATATATATTTGCATGCGATGTAGATATATATTAAATATGTATATGTGTGACATGTCATATTAGGAGACCAAATTATAGAAACATCTCTCGATAATATTAAGTCGGTAAACGTGAGGCAATTAGATTGACCCATGTGGCCTTCCATCGTTATGAGTAGGAATCGATTCCCAGTGTAGGTTGAGTTGGTCGAGTCCTTCGAGACTCACCTATATCGCGATTCGCTATCTTGCTTACGACATAGAGATGTCACCGGTGACCTGAGGGCATGGTATGCTTGGTCGAGTCCCTCGAGGGTATATCATCAAATCAGACTCATCTTGTAACGAAGGTGTTGACTTAACCGAGCATCATGGTTGGTCGAGTCCCTCGAGGCCATGGTGATTCGGAGGCCGAACAGGACGGGAATCACAAGGAGTTGTAATCGGCAAGAGTTGCCTACCTTTTAGGCTTAGTGTGATTGGTCGAGTCCCTCGAGGTTACACTAAGACGCTGATTGGATCTTGATCCCCACTAGAAGTCTGCCGGAGACTTCCGTTTCACGTGCTGAGGGTGTCGCGTGACTCGATAGTAAAATAGTGGGAGCATATTAAGATAGAAGTCCATATCTTGATAGTTTATTTCTTGCAAAATCTGCATGTTATTCATTTCTGCTACATCTTTATTTTCAGAAAATGTCGCTTTCAAATCCCTTACGTGGCATACTTGATGTCAATCGCCTCACTGGTCCAAATTATACGGATTGGCTCCGTAACTTGAGAATTGTTCTCACAGCGGAGAAAATCGTGTACGTCCTTGATACAGTGATGCCTACGCCCGAAGAAGGGGCAAGCGAGGATGAGATCGCTCGCTACGTGAAGTACATTGATGACTCCACTCTTGCTCAGTGCTATATGTTGGGCTCTATGACTCCAGAGTTACAGAGACAACATGAAAAGATGGATGCCAGATCCATTCTCCTACATGTCCGTAAATTGTTTGAGGAACAGGGAAGGACTCAACGATATGAGATATCCAAGAGCCTTTTCCGCGCTAGGATGACTGAGGGGACACCGGTTCAGAACCATGTCCTAAAGATGATTGAGTGGATAGAGAAACTCACAGGTCTAGGAATGGTCCTAGAGGATAACTTGTGTGTGGACATTGTGCTTCAGTCCCTACCAGATTCCTTTTCACAGTTCATAATGAATTTTAATATGAACAAGCTTGAGGTGACTCTCCCAGAGCTCCTCAATATGTTGAGGGAGGCAAAGAGTTCTATTAAGAAAGAGAAGCCAGTTCTCTACACTGGTGAGACCAGAAAGAAAAGGAAAGCAGAAAGGTCCCTTAAGAAGGGAAAGGGCAAGGGCAAACCAGGTAAAGCAAAGGTTGCTAAGAAAGACCCAACAAAGGACAAAGGCCAGTGCTTCCACTATGGTAAAGATGGGCACTGGAAGAGAAACTGCAAAGAGTACCTTGCAAAAAGGGCGAAACAAAAGCTTGATGAAGCTTCAGGTACATTCATGATCAGTCTCCATTTGTCAGAATCTTATGATAACACATGGGTATTGGATACCGGTAGTGCTTTTCATATATGCAATTCGTTGCAGGTTCTGACAAGGCCTAGGAGACTTGAAAGAGGCGAGATGGACCTCAAGATGGGTAATAGAGCAAAAGTTGCTGTAGTAGCTGTTGGCGAGGTCGCCTTACATCTGCCTAGTGGAGCTTTTATTGCATTAGATGCATGTTATTTTGTTCCTTCTATTATCAAAAACATTATCTCCATTTCATGTTTAACAGTTAGTAGATATAAATTTGTTTTTGAGAACAATGGTTGTTCAATATTATTAGATGATAAGATCATCACGAAAGGAACATTGCATAATGGTTTATTTATGTTAGACACTACTCCACATATCATGAATGTAAATGTGTCCAAAAGGAAACGAGATGAGTTGAACAGAGCATACCTGTGGCATTGTAGGCTAGGTCACATCCATGAAAGAAGGATTCAAAAGTTGCTAAATAATGGATATCTAGATCAATTCGACTATGTGTCATATGCAACTTGCGAGCCTTGCCTTCGTGAAAAACTATCCAACTTTCCATTTAGTGGAACTGGAGAGAGAGCCACTGAGTTGTTGGAACTCATACATAGTGATGTATGTGGACCCATGTCAACTCATGCCATTGGAGGTTACTCCTACTTCATTATATTTACTGATGATTTCTCAAGGTATGGATATGTGTACTTAATGAAGTACAAATCCGAGGCCTTTGAGAAATTCAGAGAGTATAAGAATGAGATGGAGAACCAGACCGGAAAGAGTATCAAAACTCTTCAATCAGATCGAGGAGGTGAGTACTTAAGTAAAGAGTTTACTCAGTTCCTCAAGGACCATGGGATATTATCCCAATGGACACCTCCTTACACACCTCAGCTCAATGGTATCTCTGAAAGGAGAAATCGTACGTTATTAGATATGGTACGGTCCATGATGAGTTTCGCGGACCTACTTCTAGGGATATGCCCTAGAGACCACAGCTTACCTACTGAACAGAGTTCCAACTAAGTCGGTAGTGTCTACACCATATGAGATATGGAAAGGGAAGAAGTCTGATCTTAAGGTTGTTAAGATTTGGGGCTGCCCTGCCCATGTTAAAAGACATAACCCCGATAAGTTAGAATCAAGGACAGAGCGATGCAAATTTGTGGGATACCCCAAGGAAACTTGTGGGTATTATTTCTATCATCTCGAGGACCAAAAGGTCTTTGTAGCTAAGAGAGCAGTATTACTTGAGAAGGAACACATTCTTGACGGAGACAGTGGGAGAATGATAGAATTGAGCGAGGTTGGAGAACCAAGCTCAAGCACCACTCTACAGCCCGAGTCTGTTCAGGTACCTAATACACAAGTATCAACTTTACGCAGGTCTGATAGAGTATCCCATCCTCCTGAGAGATATGTGGGACATATTAGAGCAGAGGATGTAGAGGATATTGATCCTCAGACCTACGAGGAGGCTATTATGAGTATAGACTCCGGGAAGTGGCAAGAAGCCATGAATTCTGAGATGGATTCTATGTACTCCAATAAGGTTTGAAACCTAGTTGATGCGCCCGAAGGTATTGTACCCATCGGTTGCAAATGGATCTTTAAGAAAAAGATCGGAGTAAATGGAAAGGTAGAGACCTATAAAACAAGGCTAGTGGCTAAGGGGTATCGTCAAAGGCAATGTGTTGACTACGACGAAATTTTCTCACCCGTAGCAATGCTAAAATCCATCAGAATTCTATTGGCTATTGCAGCACACTATGATTATGAGATCTGGCAGATGGATGTGAAAACCGCATTCCTCAACGGGAACCTCGAGGAGGAGGTGTATATGATGCAACCTGAGTGATTCGTGTCCAAGAACTGCCCAGATAAAGTGTGTAGGTTGCTTAAATCTATTTATGGACTAAAGCAAGCTTCCCGAAGTTGGAACATAAGATTTGATGAGTCAATCAGATCTTATGACTTCGTTAAGAACGAAGATGAGCCTTGTGTGTACAGGAAGGTAAGTGGGAGCGCTATCACCTTTTTGGTGTTATATGTGGATGACATCCTCATCATTGGGAATGACGTAGGAATGCTATCCACTGTAAAGACTTGGTTATCTAGACACTTCTCCATAAAGGACTTAGGGGAAGCATCCTATATCTTGGGGATTAGAATCTATAGAGATAGATCCAAGAGGATGCTTGGCTTGTCCCAGTCCAGGTACATAGAAACCATTGTCAAAAGGTTTGGCATGGAAAATTCCAAAGGGCAAACATGAATATGATACCTTATGCCTCAGCAATAGGGTCTATCATGTATGTCATGCTATGTACTAGGCCTGATATAGCGCATGCTCTGAGTGTCACGAGCAGGTATCAGGCGGATCCAGGCTTGGAGCACTAGAAAGCAGTAAAGTGTATCCTTAAGTACTTGAGAAGGACTAAGGATCTTTTACTAGTATATGGAGGTAATAGCCTTAAGGTTGAAGGCTTCACTGACTCAAGTTTTCAGTCTGATGTCGATGATAGCAAGTCAAATTCAGGGTATGTGTACACCTTGAATGGAGGAGCAGTGTGCTGGAAGAGTTCCAAGCAAGATACCACTGCTGACTCGACCATAGAGGCGGAGTACATCGCTGCATCGGATGCAGCAAAGGAGGGAGTCTGGGTGAAGAAGTTCATCACAGATTTGGGAGTCGATACAGATAGTGACAAGTCGACTTCCTTATATTGCGACAACTATGGGGTGATTACTCATATAAGGGAACCCGGGTCTCATCAGAAGTGTTCTGAGGAGGTTCCAGCTTATAAGAGAGATCGTAACCCGAGGAGATGTAGTAGTGGAAAGAGTTCCATCCGAAGATAACATTGCAGATCCACTGACAAAGCCGTTGTCTCAGATTGTCTTTGAGCGTCACAGGAGTCTGATGGGGATCAGACACATAGGTGATTGGCTTTAGGTCAAGTGGGAGATTGCTAGTCATAGGTGCCCAGCAAGCCAATCACGTGAGTGATGGCACGTGTGACTTGATACAGAATCTTTTTGCTTATTATATTTTGGTGTATATCACTTTATAACTATTGCATAAATGCATATATATATTGTGATGTCCTTGGATTTGTGCAATGGGAATCGGATCATGATGAGATCACGATAATGAGATCGATTCACCTTTAAACACATATCCTAAATAATCCCGGTCATAGGTTACTCGAGAGGGACATCGTGATAACCGGATAGACTGGTGTGCTGTATACCCGTCCATATGATGGATGCAGCTGGTCTCATAGCTACTCGTGTAGGGACACTAGGGATACAGTACAGGTGCTCATTGGAGAATGAGTTCACTGATTGATCCGCTTACGGAATGCTGGATGGTTGATGATGCCTTATTGTCAGACAGCAATTCCGTAGTCCTAGTGGTGTATCTGGTCCTTAGACTTGAGACACCAAGGATGTCCTGTATGAGTGCTCCACTCTTTGATACCAGACTTATAGGTTTGGCTGTCCCCAGATCTAGTACAGCTGGTCATTGGGAGTGGTAGTCGACCTTACGAGGGCTATTGAGTGTCAATAGAGGATCATCCACTCTCGGCGTCATGAGAGGAATATCCTATGTGTTCTTGCTCAGACAAATCCCTGGCCAGGGTCATTTGGGTTGAGAGAGAAAGAGTTCTCCGGGAGAATCCGATTAGAGCGAGACTCGAGTAGAAACCGTATGGGTCTGACAGCACCATGCTCGATATACGGTCTCTGGGATATTAGATGGATGAGGGACTATAGGTACATGGTAACTGAGGACAGACAGGTCCAATGGATTGGATTCCCCTGTATCGTCTGGGAACTACGGCGTAGTGGCCTAGTACGTCCGTAGTCGATGAGTCAAGTGAATTATTACAGAGATAATAATTCACTCAGTCAGAAGGAGTTCTGATAGGTATGACTCACGGCCAGCTCGATATTGGGCCTAGAGGGTCACACACATATGGTAGGCATTGCGATGAGTAGAGGTTCGGATATGAGATATCCGACGGAGCCCTTGTCTTATTGGATGCAGATCCAATACCCACTAGGGAAGGACCCATTAGGTTTTGACACGGGATCTCTATAAATAGGAGGGATTCACAGCCTCATAGGCTAGAGTCTTTGCTTGCCTTTCCTATTCTCCTCTCCATCTCCACCTCAGAGTAGGCCTGGAGATTTGAGGAGCGTCGTCGCAACCCTGCTGTGTGGATCACCGCTAGAGAGGAGGACGCTTGACCTCCTTCACCCTCTCCTAAGGATCTGCAAGGAAACAGGGATATACGATCTCCCTAGGTAACACAATCTCTATACGCAGTTTTGTGTTTTGTGGATTTTTGCGCACCAATCTTCGCACGATGACGAACATCTTTTTGGGAATCGGGGATTTTGTTTTTCTTGTTCTTCCGCTGCGCATATGATGTCGCCCCCCATGATTTCCCAACAAAAAGTGCACCTAAGTCTTTTCAGTAGGTTTTTATTTATTATGTTATATCGATCATTTTGAATAGATTCTTCATCGGGTGGAATGCAAATGTCATAGGCATGAAGAATTCTAGTGATTAACCTCCCATATGGCAATATAGTATCTTTAGTCATAATATCCTGCATGTGTTGGCGAATTAAGTACCCAAAACAATTATGCTAACCGGTCATAATCCAATACATGGTTCCTATTTCTATTTGACTTATTTCGTCAAGATGAAATTGTTTGGGGAATATGATGCTTGTGATAATGTGATGAAGAATTTTAGAGTTGAAAGGCAGTAAGTGTTCACAGCTCTTGGGTAGGAAGTCAAGGTTTGGATTTGCAAAAATTGTTTTCACGGCTTCGGTATAGGTTGCTCCTATTGTTTTGACGTCCCATTTACCTATAAAATAACATCCCCTATCTTTTTCAGTTATGCCAATTAGCTCACAAATAGTGCTGTCAAATATTCTAATGGGTGTTCCTAAAAGGTAAGTGCTTAGGCTATCGTTGTCCTCATAAAGGTTGGCATAGAACAATCTAACTAATCGCGGATAGATTGGTTCATCTATTTGTAGTAGAGGTAGAGCTTCTAGGTGTGCAAACCACCTAATGGGTTCTAAGTCTTCTAGTTCATCTAGATCAACGTATTTTCCCTTATGGATACATCGTGTTTCAAATTTTGGAAAGCTAAGGGCTACCTCTTTTGATCTAAAAAGATCATGGTCAAATGAATCTCCTTCAATCCTTTTTCCTTTTGATCTCTTAGGAGCCATAATCTAGACAAGATGATGATAAAATTGTAAAAAATAAGCAAGGAAAAGAGGAAATAAAAGAAGGAATGGGATACCAAAAAGAGGGATTTCAAGTGTTACCTTATGGAGATTATGTTGAGAGATGGAAAGCTTGGACCACCAAGAATCCTTCTCCAATACTTCTAAGAGTTAGAATGAGGGTTAGAGGGAATGGGAGAGGGTTTTGAGAGTGTTTTTTTCGGGTTGGGGGCGGTGTCACCGCCGGCCCTAACCCCTCGGGTTAGTAAGGCTCGCTTGGTCGGTGTCACCGCCAAACCGGTCGGTGTCACCGCCTGGCGCCCGAGCGCCAGGCGGTGCAACCGCCGGATCTAGCGGTGCCACCGCTGGCATCCCGCGGAGGAAAGAAAAAAAAAAATTTTCTTCCTCCCTTTTGTTTAGCTTCTTCCCTCAAGATCATAAGTTATACTTTGATGGATCATTTTGAATTGAAGAAGAAGGAAGAAATCAAATCCACAGAAGAAAGGAAAAGGACGAGTCATTTTTCGTGAAGCTCATTTTAGGGACAATTTAACATGCCTAATTCCCTTCTAATGAATTCAAATTGATCTTCGTTCAAAGCTTTTGTAAATATATCTGTTAATTGATACTTTGTGTCAATGAATTCTAGAACAACATCATTGTTAAGGACATGATCGCGTATGAAATGATGCCTAACGTCGATGTGCTTAGTTCTAGAGTGCAGAATTGGATTTTTAGTAAGACATATGGCACTAGTATTATCACATTTTATGGGAATATTTTTAAAGTGAATTCCATAGTCTTCTAATGTATTTTTCATCCAAATGACTTGTGCACAACATGCACTTGCAGTAATGTATTCGGCTTCCGCCGTAGATAGTGCAACTAAATTTTGTTTCTTGGAAGTCCAAGAAACAAGTGCATGTCCTAAAAATTGGCATGTTCCGGATGTACTTTTTCTATCGATCCTGCATCCGCCAAAATCGGCGTCTGCATAAGCTATTAGATCAAAATTTTCAGATTTTGGATACCACAATCCTAAATTTGGAGTTCCTTTAAGATACCTGAATATTCTTTTAACACTCTTCAGATGAGATAATTTAGGATTAGATTGAAACCTAGCGCAAAGTCCTACACTAAACATAATATCTGGTCTAGTCGCGGTGAGGTAGAGTAGACTACCTATCATTCCCCTATATGTTTTTTGATCGAAATTTTCACTATTTTCATCCATATCTAACTTAGTCGCAGTACTCATAGGGGTGTTTATTGCTTTTGAATTATCCATGTTAAATCATTTTAACAATTCTAATGTATATTTAGATTGGTTAAGAAATATACCATCACTAAGTTGTTTGATTTGTAATCCCAAAAAGAAAGTTAATTCACCCATTAAACTCATTTCAAATTCATGACTCATACATTTGGCAAATGATTCACATAGTGATTCATCCGAAGAGCCAAAAATAATATCATCAACATAAATTTGCACAATAAGAAAATTATTTTCAAAATGTTTAATAAACAATGTAGTATCAACCTTGCCTTTGGTAAAATTATTTAAAATAAGAAAGGAACTAAGCCTTTCATACCAAGCTCTAGGAGCTTTAGTCAATTTGAATACATGATTAGGAAGAAGAGAATTTTCAAATCCGGGAGGTTGTTCGACATATACTTCTTCGGAAATAAAACCATTCAAGAAAGCACTTTTGACATCCATTTGAAATAGTTTAAAATTATTACTACTAGCATAGGCAAGGAGCATCCTTATGGCTTCTAATCGAGCCACGGGAGCGAAGGTTTCTTCGTAATCGATACCTTCTTCTTGATTGAAACCTTTGGCCACTAATCTAGCCTTGTTTCTAACCACGATACCATTTTCATCTTGCTTGCTTCTAAAGACCCACTTAGTACCTATGACTAAGTGGTCACTTGGTCTAGGAACAAGCTTCCATACCTCATTCCTCTCAAATTGGTTCAATTCTCCTTGCATTGCAATGACCCAAAAATCATCTTTTAAGGCTTCGTCAATGCATTTAGGTTCAATTTGAGAAAGGAAAGCGGCGTTAGCACAAAAATTCTTGAAAGAAGAACGAGTTTGAACCCCTTTTGTTGTATCTCCTATAATTAGCTCCTTTGGATGAGCATCTACATACTTCCATTCTTTGGGTAAAGAAATTTCGGAAGAAGATGCATTCAAATGGCTATTTTGAGGAGGGGGTTCGTTTAAATTCAGATTATCAAAACCAAGATTATCATCAAAATCATTTTTCTTTAAATTAGAAATTTCATTAAAAACTACATGAATAGACTCTTCTATTACTAAGGTCCTTTTGTTAAAGACACGAAAGGCCTTAGAAACGGAGGAGTAACCAAGAAAAATGCCTTCATCGGATTTAGCATCAAATTTACCTAGGGCATCCTTTTCATTTAAAATGAAGCATTTACAACCAAAAACTTTAAAATAAGAAATATTTGGTTTTTTGTTATTCCATAATTCATAGGGAGTTTTTGATAGAGATGGTCTTATTAGGACCCTATTCATGATGTAACAAGCCGTATTTACGGCTTCGGCCCAAAAATATTTGGGTAAACTATGTTCATTTAACATAGTTCTTGCCATTTCTTGTAGGTTTCTATTTTTCCTTTCAACTACTCCATTTTGTTGAGGATTTCTTGGAGTTGAGAAGTTGTGATTGTACCCATTAACTTCGTAAAAATTTTGAAAGTCACGGTTTTGGAATTCACCACCGTGATCACTCCGAATTGATGAAATCATGAAGCCTTTTTCGTTTTGAGTGAGTTTACAAAATTTAGAGAAACACTTGAAGCAATCACTTTTGTGAGCTAAGAAATAGGTCCAAGTGTATCTAGAGTAGTCATCCACAATCACAAAAGCATATTTGCTTCCACCTAGACTTATTGTATCAATTGGTCCAAATAAGTCCAAATGGATCAATTGTAATGGTCTAGTGGTGCTAATTTGATTTTTTGGTTTGAAGCTTGTTTTTATTTGTTTGCCTAGTTGACATGCATCGCATACCTTATCCTTAATAAACTTCATATTCGGAATCCCTCGTACTAATTCTTGAGATGAGATTTTAGATATTGTTTTCATGCTTGCATGACCTAATCTCCTATGCCAAAGCCAAGCATCATCATTTACGGCGGAGAAACACATTTCATTACTTAGTTCATCAAGATTGATGGTATAGACATTATTTTGTTTTAAAGCAATCATAGTCATGTTATGATTTGGTTTTTCAATAATGCACATATTTGATTCAAATCTAACGATATAACCTTTATCGCATAGTTGACTAATACTCAAGAGATTATGTTTCAATCCATCAACTAGTAAAACATCATCAATGGAAAAACTAAATTTGTTACCAATAGTTCCCTTGCCAATGATTTTGCCTTTGTTGTTGTCTCCGAAGGTGACGTACCCTTCTTCTTTGCTAGTGAGCATAGAGAAATGAGATGGATCTCCAGTCATATGTCTTGAGCATCCACTATCAAGATACCATCTCTTGCTCCTAGCTTGTGGGTTTGTCTACAAAAGAGGATGATTTTTAGGTACCCATTTGATTTTGGGTGCCTCAAAAATTGATCCACTAACCATGTTATTTATTTTTGAATCCTTTATAGTTCCTTTAGGAACCCATATTAATTTTTGTGAACTAATTTTCCTAAATGGACATTTGTAGGCAATATGTCCGGATTTGCAACAGAAGTTGCATTTCATATAAGAGGAAACATGTAATGTAGGTCCTTTTATGAAAGTGGTAGGATTTTGATGTAATCCTTTTACAAATCCAATTCCATTTCTATTTGCGATGTGACCCTTGTGTGCAAGGATCATATCTAATCCTTTGCTACCAACCTTAAACTTGTTTAAGGTTTCCTTAAGAAGCAAATTTTCATTTTTTATTGCTTCTAAATGCTCACACTTAGAGCATGGAGGAGTTTGAAGACTATCAAACTTATCTTGTAGCAAATCATGCTCTTTCTTTAAGATACTTAACTTCTTGCTAACAGTTCTACATTCATCAAATAATTCATGAAAAGCGATAGAGAGTTCTTCAAAAGATAAATCTTCATTAAATAAATCACATACCTCTTCTCCTAAAGCCATTAGCGCGTAATGAGCAACTTGCTCGGTGTTGGACTCCTCTTCTTCGGACGCGCTTGAATCATCCCATGTTGCCTTGAGCGCCTTTTTCTTTGATGTCCTCTTTTTGGCTTGAGGACAATCGTTCTTGTAGTGTCCCGGTTTTTTGCATTCATAGCAAATCACTTGGTCCTTCTTTTGTTCAAATTTATTTTTTATATTATTTTTAAATTTGTTCTTTCTTAAATATTTTTTAAATTTTTGAGTCAAAAGTGCAATGTCATTGTCACTGTCCTCATCACTTGATGTTCCTTTCAAGTGGTCTTCTTATGATTTGAGTGCCATATCCTTCCTGTTCTTTGGAAGGGGGTTCTCGAGCTCGTCATGAGCTTGACATGTCATTTCGTAGGTCATTAGAGACCCAATGAGTTCTTCAAGAGGGAATGCTTTAAGGTCTTTGGCCTCTTGAATGGCCGTAACTTTTGGATCCCAACTTTTAGGGAGGGATCTTAAGATTTTAGTTACTAGTTCAAAGTTAGTAAAATCTTTACCAAGAGCTTTGAGTCCATTGATGACATCCGTAAACCGGGTGTACATGTCTCCGATGGACTCACTTGGTTTCATTCGGAAAAGTTCGTAAGAGTGCACAAGGATGTTGATTTTGGACTCTTTCACTTGGCTAGTGCCTTCATGAGTGACCTCAAGAGTTCTCCAAATATCAAAAGCCGAATCACACATTGAAACACGATTAAATTCGTTTTTGTCTAATGCACAAAACAAGGCATTCATAGCCTTTGCATTTAAAGCAAAAACCTTCTTCTCCGATTCATTCCATTCGCTCATCGGAAGAGAAGATTTTTTAAATCCATTCTAGACCAAAGCTCAAAGTCCATAGAAATGAGGAAGATCCTCATGCGAGTCTTCCAATATGTGTAATCCGACCCATTAAACAAAGGTGGTCGTGCAATAGAATGGCCCTCTTGCATGCCGGAGTAAGCCATCTCTCTTGGGTATTAAACCAAATATGAGAGATAACCTTGCTCTGATACCACTTATTAGGATCGGAGCGGCACTAAGAGGGGGGGGTGAATTAGTGCAGCGGATTAAAACTTCGGTTTTAGAAAAATCTTTCGTACGATAAGAACGGAACTTGAAAAGTTTAACTTGAAAGCGTATTCTTAAAGTTGCGCAGCAAGGGTAATAAGAAACTAAAGCAGTAAGAAGGTATGCAGTAATGTAAATGACAATAATAAAATGCAAACCAGAGATTACGCCGATTTTAGAGTGGTTCGGTCAAATGACCTACATCCACTTGCGAGGCCCCTCTTCGATGAGGCTCCCACCTTCCACTAGCAAATCTCTTGAAATGGAAGGGTAAACACCCCTCTTACAACCTTTTACAAGCAGCTCAACCTCTTACAAACTTTCAATAAGAAAGAAGGAGGAGAACTCTCTAGCAAATTGAAAACAAGACTTGCTAAGACTTTCTAAGACTTTTCTCTCAATCAAAATGTTTCTCAAAAGTTGTAATCTCAACTAAGATTTGAGGGGTATTTATAGGCCTCAAGAGGATTCAAATTTGGGCTCCAAAATTTGAATTCTCTTAGGGTTTTCGATGCTGGAGGTGCCACCGCCCAACCAAGCGGTGTCACCGCCCAGCGCTCGGGTGCTGGACGGTGCAACCGCCCAGCCAAGGAGGTGTCACCGCCCAGCTCTCGGGTGCTGGGCGGTTCCACCGCCCAGCCAGGCGGTGCCACCGCTTGGCTCTCCGATTCATTGGTTTGGCTTAATTTTAGCCCAAACCAAATCTGACTTTGGGCCCAGTTGGCCCCTAACCAGGATATAGGATTATCTCTTAATCCTAATCCTAATTACAAGTGAACTACATAACACAAAAACATCCTAAGCAAGTTTTCAACCGCGAACGTCGAGTCTTGTTCCGGCGAGCTTTCAGACGAATTCCTTCCGACGGACTCCCTGCAAGCTCCCAATCTTTGTGATGACTTTAACGAGTAGCCGAGCCTTCTCGGTGATCTCCGCGAGCCTCCGACGATTTCTTTGGTCTCTTAAACGTCCATCGAGCTCGACTCCGGTATCCTTGCTTTATGTTTTCTGGTTATCGTAGTTAATCCTGCACACTTAACTCAATAATATGGATTAGATCAATTAACCCATCAATTGATTATATTATCAAAATCCGAGATTCAATAGTGACCAACTAACAAATTATGATTAGCGCCAAAATATTTTTTTATCATTTGTCCCCCCCCCCACACCCCCCCCCCCCCCCAAAACGTGCTTCGGGGCTCTTGCAAAATGGTTCGAGGCACGTCATTTAGCTTGCATGTCAGTTGGGGTCTCCTTTCACTGGTTGAGTTTTTCCCGATTTGGATATCTTGAGTATAGCAGGTTTGTTCTTCCATCATAGCGAACATTTTGGCATGGGTCAAACTACCCGACCCACACGCCTCATGCTTATTTGGCCTAATGGCTCTGTCGTGGCAAATGTGTTGGAGTGGATCGGATTACCCGGCACACACACCTCGGGCCTATGGCCCGATTTCTCTATCGTAGCGGGTTTCTTAGCATGGGTTGGATTTCCCAACTACATGCCTCGAGCTTGTTTAGCTCGAAGTCTCCGTCATAGCGAATATATTAGCATATGCCAGTTTTCTCGACTTACACACCTCATGCACATTTGACCCGATGTCTCTACTATAGTAGGTATTTTATATAGGTCAAATTTCCTGACTCATATACCTTAGACTCATTCGACTTGAAGCCTTCACTGTAGCGAATATCTTGTCATGGGTCGGTTTTCCCAACTTGCACATCTCAGGCTCATTCGGCCCAAATAATCCATCGTAGTGAGCCTTAGTCCCTTCTCTATCATAGTGGATCTTAGGCTTCTGTCGTGGTGGGCCTTCGTCTCTTCTATGCCATAACGGATCTTGGACTTCCATCATGGTGGGCCTTCGTCCTTTCTCTACCATAGAGGATCTCGGGCTTCTGCCATTGTGGGCCTTCGTTCCTTCTTCATTGTAGCGGATCTCAAGCTTCCATCGTAGCGGGCCTTTGTCCCTTCTTCGCCATAGCAGATCTCGAGCTTTCGCCATTGTGGGCCTTCATCTCTTCTCCACCATAGTAGATCTCGAGCTTCTATCATCAGTGGGCCTTCGTCCCTTCTTCGCTATAGCGGATCTTAAGCTTTCCTCCTAGTAGGCCTTCGTCCTTTATGGCAGGTTTGAGTTGCTCTACCACGATAGGCCCTTATTTCATCGTGGCAAGTTAAGTCATTTCACCATGGCAGATTGAGTCGCTTCGCCATGGTTGGCTTCCTTGCCCACTTTGTTAGTGGGCTTTGAGGTTCGCACCGTTGTTGCGATCTTTGAAGTGCTCTGCATTTATAGCGAGCTTTGGGTTTTCCCGCCATCAAGGGCTTCTTTTGAGGCATTTCCCACCATGGTGAGCTACGAGTTTTCCCGCCATTGGGATATTTCAAAGTCCATTCCAAAGAGGACAACTGTCTTGATCATGGGAGGAGAGAGATCGGCTCCTCCCCTTTAAATCCCTTTATTCGCTAAGGGGCAAGTTGTTAGTCATAGGTTCCCTACAAGCCAATCACGTGAGTGATGACATGTATGACATGTTACACAGTCTTTTTTACTTATTATTATTATTAGTATTTTCTCACTTTATGTTATATGTTGCATATATCGTGATGTTCACGGATCTGTGCAAGGGGAATCATATTATAATGAGATCGTAATAATGAGACCGATTCACCTTTAAACATATACCATAAATAATTTCGATAATAGGTTACTAAAATATGATATCAAGATAACTAGACAGACTAGTGTGCTATATACCCATCCATATGATAGAAGTGACTGGTCTCATAGCTGCTCTTGTGAGGATACTAGAGATATAATACAAGTGCTAATTGGAGAATTAGTTTACTAATTGATTCGCTCACAGAATGCTAGATGGTTAATGATACCTCTATCATACAATGATTCCGTGATCCCAGTTGTTTGTGTGGTCCTTAGATTTGAGACACCAAGGATACCCTGTATTGGTACTTCACTCTTTTATACTGGACTTATATGTTTGGAGGTTCCAAATCTAGCACATCTGATCATTGGAAGTGATAGCCAATCTTACGAGAATAATTAAGTATCAATAGAGGATCATCCGCTCTCGGTGTCATAAGAGAAATATTATATATATTTTTGCTCAAGCAAATCCCTAGCTAGGGTCATTCGGATTGAGAGAGAAAGAGTTATATAGGAGAATCCAATTAGAGTGAGACTTAAGTAGATTCCGTATGAGTCTGACAACACCAAGCCCGATATATAGTCTATGAGATATTAGATGGATGAGGGACTATAGATATATGGTAATTAAGGATAGACAGGTCCAATATATTAAATTTTCCTATATCGTCAAGGGACTACAACGTAATGGCCTAGTACGTACGTAGTCGATGAGTCAAGAGAATTATTATAGAGATGATAATTCATTGAGTCAAAATGAGTTTTGATATATATGACTCACGACTAGCTTGATATTGAGCATAGATGGTCATACACATATGGTAGGTGTTGCAACGAGTAGAGGTTCGGATATGAGATTTTTGCTAAAGCCCCTATTTTATTGGATATCTAATAAGTCCCTAAATTATTAAATCTTAAGGATAAGATCAAATAAGCGCTAATGAGAGATTATTGGGTAGAGATCCACTAATTTAATAGGCTTGGGTAGTTGGATGGAGATACAATACCTAATATAGTAGGATCCATTAGGGTTAAGTTGACATGAACCTCTATAAATAGAAGGAAACTAAAGGGGCATAGGCTAAATCCTTTTTGGCTGCTATCACCTATTCTCCTCCCTCCCTCTCCCCCTTAGCCGACCGCCCCAGTTTGAGGCATGTGGGCAACAAGAAGGGCTAGCCCATTCTTGATCACATAGTACTAATAAAGAGGAAGATCGTGCTATGATTTGAAGAGCGTCTTCGCCGCATCTACCATATGGATCACCGCTAGAGAGGGGTACATCTGACCTCCTTCATCCTCTCCTATAAATTTGGAAATTTTTAAAGATATATGATCTCCCTAGATAACACATCTTTCATATACGCGTAGTTTTCGATTTTGCAGGTTTTTTACGCACTAATCTTTGCATGATGACGAGAACCTTTTTTGTGAAAAATCTAAGATTTTTATTTTTTATTCTTCTAGTGTGCATGTGATGCTACCCAAAATTTCCCAACATAAGTTCATTCCATGCCTTAGCTTTCAACCTCTAAATTCTCTGGGATCTCGGGAGATCCCGTGTAGCCTCTTGTGAATAATTACCTTGAAAGGACCAATCGATCTTCGCCCTTCATCCTTTACATTAGTCTGATTCTCCCATTCTATGTCAAGATGTCCTTGCTTTCTTGTAATAGTTTTGAGTCTTCTAGTTGATAGTATACCGAAGCCTAAGCTTCGTCCTCGGGTAGTCTAAGGGTGGACCAAGTCGATTCATCCTCTTCTAGAAATGGGTCTCCCGAGGACTTGAGGGCTCTTTAGGACCTAGAGTCTATGAAGGGTTATCATGACTGTGACTCAGTGATGAACGCACCCCACTTGGACTCGTTGCAATCCCACTATTACATCTCGACCAACTTCGAGTTGCACATCCCCTAACCTAGGCAACGCCCCTTCGACCCGATTCCGGGAGGGCTTCTATTTATCCTATGATGCCCTCAAGGTAGGGCTCCACCTTCTACTTCACCCAGTCATTATATCGTGCCTATGGTGGTGGAGCACTTTGCCTTTTCATATGACACCAAACTCATGGCGCTATGTCGTGGCATTCATTGGGGAGTGTCGAGGCACCAAGATCATCCCAACCCACACCCTCTTCTCCTCCTGCTTTCAACTATGCAAGGGACAGAGTGGCTACTACTTGGCCACCTGAGGAGGTTTTAAGGTAAGCAGCACCCTTTCAAATAATAAAGGCTGGAGGGTGCTAGTCATAATTGCCCTATAAACTAATCACATGAGTGATGCCACGTGTGATATGATACATATTCTTTTTGCTTATTATATTATTTGGTATTTTATCACTATATATATATATATATATATATATATATATATATATATATATATATAGTGATGTCCATGGATTTGTGCAATGAGAATTAAATCGTGATAAAATCACGATAATGAGACTGATTCACCTTTAAACACAGATATTAAATAATCTCGATCATCGGTTACTTGAGAGGGACATCGAGATAACTAAACATACTGATGTATTATATACTCGTCCATATGATGGAGGCAGCTGATCTCATAGCTGCTCATGTGGGGATACTAGGGCTACAGTACAGGTGCTCATTTAAGAATAAGTTCACTGATTGATCAACTCATGAAATGCTACATGGTTAATGATACATCATTGTCAAATAGCGATTTCGTTGTCCTAATAGTGTACCTGGTCCTTAGACTTGAGACACCAAGGATATCATGTATGAGTACTCCACTCTTTGATACCAGACTTATAGGTTTGGAAGTTTCATATCTAGTACAACCGGTCATTAGGAGTGACAATCAACCTTACGAGGGCTATTGAGTGTCGATAGAGGATCATCCGCTCTCGGTGTCATAAGAAGAATATCTCATATGTTTTTGCTAAGATAAATCCCTAGCCATGGACATTCAAATTGAAAGACAAAGAGTTCTCTATGAGAATTCGTTTAGAGCAAGACTCGAGTAGAAACTATATGTGTTTGACAGCACCATGCCCGGTATACCAACTCTGAGATATTATATGGATGAGGAACTATAGGTACATGGTAACTAAGGATAATCATGTCCAATTTATTGGATTCCCCTGTATCGTTTGGGGACTACGGTGTAGTAGCCTAGTACGTCTACAGTCAATGAGTCGAGTGAATTATTATGGAGATAATAATTCATTGAGCCAGAAAGAGTTCTGATAGGTATGACTCACGGTCAGCTCGATATTGGGCTTAGAGGGTCACACACATATCGTAAGCATTGCGATGACTAGATGTTCGGATATGAGATATTTGCCAAAACCTCTATCTTATTGGATATCAAATAAGCCCTTGAATTATTGGATCCTATGGATGAAATCTAATAAGAGCCATTGAGATATTATTGGATAGAGATCTACTAATCTAAGAGGCTTTGGTAGTTGGATGGAGATCCAGTGCCTAATAGGGCAAGATCCATTATTGTTAAGTTGACAATGGACCTCTATAAATAGGAGGAAACTAAAGGCTCATAGGCTAGAGCTTCCCTTGGTAACCACCTCCTATTCTCCTCTCCCCTTCTCCTCCTTAGATAGCAGGCTTAGAGATTTGAGGAGCGACATCACAACCTTGCTGTGTGGATCACCACTAAAGAGGAGGACGCTTGACCTCCTTTACCCTCTCTTACAAATTTACAAGGATTCAAGGATATACGATATCCCTAAGTAAACATCTTTCATATATGTAGTTTTTAATTTTACGAATTTTATGCACTAATCTTCGCACGACGACGAACATCTTTTTAGGATATTTGAGAATTTTATTTTCTGTACTTCCGCTGCATATGTGATGTCGCCCCTAGATTTCCCTATAGATAACGCATTATTTTTTCATGAGCGTCTATTGGGAATAGGGATTCTCCCTCGCTTGGTTGATACGAACCATCGATAACACTCCCTTATTTTTATCAGATAAGGAGGCAGACCATGTACATCACTTGAGGGAAATTCTCTCCTCCTTCGTGCAGTGAGGAAGATGGACGAGGATTGGTTGGTTGAGGTGGGCCTCAGCTTGGCCCCTCGAGGTACAACTTGGACCTTTCCTTGTTTTCTTGGCTGACATTGTTAACGTTATATTGTGATGTAACTTGTATGTCAGCATAAACCTTAAGAACTTGATGTAGAGAAATCTACGAGTGACATCATATGCGCAGTGAAAGAACAAAAAATAAAAACCTCAACTTTTTCAAAAATGTATTTGTCATCATACAAAGATTGGTGCGCAAAATCCATAAAATTGAAAACTGCGTATATGAAAGATTGTGTTACCTAGGGAGATCATATATCCCTGAAATCCTGTAGATCTGTATGAGAGGATGAAGAAGGTCAAGCATTCTCCTCTCTAGCGGTGATCCATATGGTATAGGCTATGAAGATGCTCCTCAAGTCGCTGCCTAAATCTTCACACCTGTTATTTGTGGAGGATAATAGGAGGTGGCAACCAAAAAGGCCTAGCTTATGGCCTTGTAGTTCTCTCCTATTTATAAAGGCCTCATATTAACTTAATCATAATGGATCATATCCTGTTGGGTATTGGATCTCTATCCAACTACCCAAACCTATTAGATTAGTAGATCTCTATCCAACAATCTCTCATTGACTCTTATTGGATCTCATCCATAGGATCCAATAATTCAAGGGCTTATTAGATATCTAATAAGATAGGGGCTCCGACGAATATCTTATATCCAAACCTCTACTCGTCGCAACACCTACCATATGTGTGTGACCCTCTAGGCCCAATATCGAACTGGCAGTGAGTCATATATATCAGAACATCTTCTGGCTTAGTGTATTATTATCTCTACAATAATTCACTCGACTCATCGATTACGAACGTACTATGCCACTACACCATAGTCCCCAAACGAAACAGGGGAATCCAATCTTTTGAAACTATTTGTCCTCAATTACCATGTATCTATAGTCGCTCATTCATCTAATATCTCAGAGATTGTATATTGGGCATAGTGTTATCAGGTCATACGATTTCTCATCGAGTCTTATTCTAATCGGATTCTCCCGGAGAACTCTTTTTCTCTCAATCCGAATGACCTTGGCCAAGGATTTGTTTGAGCAAGAATACATGGAATATTCCTCTTATGACACCGAGAGCGGGTGATCCTCTATTGACACTCAATAGCCCTCGTAAGATTGGCTGCCACTCTTGATGACCGGCTATATTAGATTTGAAACTTTCAAATTTATAAGTCCGGTATCAAAGAGTGGAGTACTCATATAGGACATCCTTGGTGTCTTAAGTCTAAGGACTAGGTACACCACTAGGATGACGGAATCGCTATCTGATAATGAGATATCATTAACCATCTAGTATTCCATGAGCAAACCAATTAGCGAACTCATTCTCCAATGAGCACATGCACTATAGCCTTAGTATACCCACATGAGCAGCTATGAGACTAGTCACCTCCATCATATGGATAGGTCTATAGTATACCAGTTTGTCTGGTTATCTCGATGTCCCTCTCAAGTAATCTATGACCAAGATTATTTAGAGTTTGTGTTTAAAGGTGAATCGGTTTTATTATCGTGATCTCATCACGATCCGATTTCTATTGCACAGATCCATGGACATCATAATATATTTATGCATCAAGGAATATAAAGTGAGAAAATACCATAATAATAAACAAAAAGACTGCGTGTCATGTCACACGTGCCATCACTCACATGATTGGCTTGTAGAGCACCTATGACTAGCACTTGAAAGGGTTGAGCTTCATGTTGGGTGTTGTGGAGCCTCAGCTATCCTAGTGGTCTAGTGAGAGCTATTTGTGAAGCCATTTGACCCACCTCGGTTGGGTCGCAATGATGCTGGGTGGCCCAAGAAGAAGCAGAAGGTACTAGCATGGAAGGCCCCAAGTGCCAAAAAGGAGAAGGTCATTGAAGGTTTGGCTCGAGGATCAGCCTACTCTCTACTGGCTCCTACGAGAGGCAAAGGCTCCATGCCCGAGGGTTTCGTTCGAGGAATGAGATGCTCTTCGTTGGCTCCTGAGGGGGTCAAGATCCCGAGGCACGTTAACAGAAGAAGATGGTGAGGTCGCTGTAGATGTGAAACTTATGCAAGGGTAAAACCTTGCCCTTCATGGCCTTGCATATGACCGACCTTCCCGACCCTTCTTCTAGTGCCAAAATGTTGTGGTCTTGATGCTATCGATCGAGAGTCAACACCGCTCGGTCTTAACCCAAAGGCACAGAGTTGTTCAAGCAACACTCGTCGCAGTCTAATGAGGCGATTAATATGGCGCCGAGGTGTCAAAGGTGGCTTTAGAGGAGTCTTCATATACCTAAGGTGGTCCCAAGGCTAGGTGATGAGGCGATTAACGTGGCGCTGAGGTATTAAGGGTTTTATACAAAGGTCAACGTTTGGGGGAATTTCTTAACCCGGATCTCTCTGACACTTAAGTTAGTGGTCAAAAGTTATGTGGGTGTAGAGTATTTTCAGTGAGAGAGGTCCAATCTCTGAGTAGGCGCTAGGGATCGACTTTTATACTTGGGTAATTGAGGGGATCGGTCGTAACCGTCGCAATGCCCTTAATTGGTGTTTTGCCCATGTGGTCGATAGGGTCGAACGACCATCTACTGGTTGTTGTCCATGAAGGCCGACCGAAGGGGAGCATATTTGAACGATCGTCTAGGGACCACGCTCGATATAATTGACTAGATCGATTTGAACGACCTTCCATGGACTGTTGTCCATGGAGCCCGACAAGCCATTACTCCTCCCACATAGCTACTGAGTAGGGGATAATCTGACTTTCATTCTCCACATCAGCTTCTCGATGACAACCAACTGACAGATTATAATCGGTATCGGAATATTTTCTATCATCATCCTTTTCCTGCAGCCCTCGTGCGTAGGAGGAGGGTGAGACGAGCAAGGATGGCTCCTCAAATGAGGGGGCAAGCATAGCAAGACCCACCACTACCTCCACGAACACTGTCGTTGCCTCTATACCTCCTCCTTCCTCGCACAAGGGCGAGACGAGCAAGGATGAGTCTGACAAAGTCCATAAAGGGGAGCAAAGGTGACACAAGGGTAGTGCAAGGCGAAGGTGATAGCGGGAGCAAGGATGAGTCTGACAAAGTCCATAAAGGGGAGCAAAGGTGACACAAGGGTAGTGCAAGGCGAAGGTGATAGCGGGTGTGATAGAGGTAGTGGTAAAATAATTTTTTCACGTAACTGATAACCTTCTATGATGTTTAAAGTGGGAATGCTCTCTGAACTTTTTCAAAAATTCTCATACATTATATATATATATATATATATATATATATATATATATATTGATGCATGTACCACATAATCTTATATAAGATTGATTTAGTGTCTTTACATATATGATTCATGTGATGCTCATGAATTTTATTACCGACACTTTGATATGATTCCACTCAGTTAAAATACCCGAATTTTTTTGCCTCAAAAGTAGACTCCGATATGGTCGAGTTGATTGATGTCATGTGAGAAAAAGATTGACCCAAGATAATAAAAGAATACCTGAATATTATACAAAATAGACACCATTGCGATTGAACTGAAAAATAAAGCAGCAGAAGTATACAACGCACAAGTCATCACTATCCTGCTTTAATTCCCAAGCAAAAAATGTTTTTAGCAGCCCCTGTTCTGCAGTACCTAGGAAAAAATAAACATGAAACCTTTGCCAGATAAAAGATTGTTTTGGATAATTATCATCCTTTCATCAGTGGAAATTGGCACGCTTTGACCAATATTTTCTGAGCAGTCCAAATGTACCAAGAAGGTCATCATCCTACATGTGTAGAAGAACAATCATGGAGTTAGAACAGAAACAAATGACTGAAACTATATGTTGGCTGGATGGTCGCCTACAAAAAATTTGACCACCTATCCGCCCATCATTTGCCGGAGCCAAAATAAAAGGATTCAGTTTTAACATCTGAGGACACTGGTGGTGAAACGAAACAATTAAACTAAAATTAAAGAACACACATACTTCATGAATACTTGCCTAGAATCCAAAATCTTTGAGAAAACAACTAAAGCAAAAACAAGTTCTGTATGCATAGGTTACTTTTCCACTAAACCAATAAAGTGACAGAAGAGTATAACTCTTAACAATGAACTGAATGGATATGAGCATTGCAAAGATAAGAACATCAACATAACAGAATAATTTCCAAAGGTTGCCAGATATCATCACCTTGTGCTACTTTTAAGAAAGGGAACAAAAGGTGGTGACAAAATAAGTAGTTCATATAGGACTAGGGTCGGGAAGTAAGAAAGCAATACTAGCTGTCGTTCAGGAAGATCTTAATTGCATCATAACATTAACAGCTTATTTAAACTCCTGTTGCAGAAACAACTATCGTGTGTACAACAACAGCCTTGGAACAAGCTTCAAGTTCTTGAAGCCAAATCTCAGTCTTAATATATTGTTATTTCACATCATTTACTTCAGAATTAAATCTAATCTGACAACTCCGCATTTGAGACAAGCCACAAAAGAGATCCTGATCCAAACAAATTATCATAATATGTCCTTAAAAGTAATAGGATGAGACAGTAAACACTCCAATCAATGACTACATGTTAATTACAAAGTAAAAGCACAGGTCAGATAATATTCATTAGAATCTGTTTCCAAATCCCAGTGGATGGCTACTTCGATATGCATCCTAATATCCAAAACATGCCAGTTGGATGAGTTGAGCTCCAACCATATGTGAATATAACCCAAAATTTTGTTATTTGATTATTTTTTATGTAAATTTCTTCTCATGCTTCTTTTGTTGTTCACATTTGCACTAGAATCATTCTTGACTGTGAAATATGATTAATAAATTTGAATCAGTTTGTTGATTATCTCATGTTATCCTAGTTTCACATGTTCTTCACTTCCCTAATTACCAATTCGGATCTTTATCTGTGATATATATTAGTTTGTATATCTATCTGTTTTGAATAGATGTGATTAAAAACAATGATTTCAAAAGGCACTCGGGCGAGGCGCGAGGTGAGACCCGAGCGCCTTGTTTAATGTCTAGGCGGTACGCTTCAAAGAGACGCTACTTAGGCGCTCGCCCGAAAGCGTCGGGCGCTTCGGGCAAGCACCCGATTTAAACCAGACCACCGAACTAGCTTTTTAGGTATAGTTCGGTCACATTTGCGTTAGTTGGTTCACAGCCTCCCCCTTGCGACTTCCCCTAACACCAACCCTACTTGCGATTCTGCCACCAACATTTCCTTTCTATTGTCGCTACTGTTACCGTTGCCACTGCCACTACCTCTCTCCGCTACCATTGCCATTGTCGTTGCTCTCCACTACCACTTCGCTGCTTCTCTCTACTACTGCTGCTGCTGTCGTTGCTCTCTGTCGTCACCCACTGCAGTTGTCGCTGGTCTCCGCTGCTCTCCGCTACCACCTGTTGTTGCTGCCGCTGGTCTCTGCTACCGCCCGCTGCTCTCAAACAGTAGCCTCTTTTCCGCAATTCAGTTCTCATCGTGACTCAGCTTCTCACCTCGGTCTTCTTCTCACACTCCACTATTAACAGTAGAGAATATTTTAAAATATTAAAAAAATTAATATTTTTAATTTTAAAAATATTTTTTATATTTTAATATTTTAGAGCGTCTCGCTTCGCTCGCGTGAGCGCCTTAGGTGTTTTGGGACCTTCGTGTCTTTTGACACCTAGTGCTTTTTAAATCACTAATTACAAATTTAAATTTATGCTTAGTATCCGACATATCGATTGATTATAAATGTTTAAAGAATCGAGAGATAGTTTTCCCACAACCCAATATGTTTTAATTCCTAAAAGGCCAGTTATTCTACTGAAACAATTTTACAAATCAATCCAATCATCAATCAGCTTACAGCCATGATAAACTCAAATCATTGTCATTTTTCCACCACAACACACCAGCCAAGTAATATAACCATCTACTTACCTTCTGAGCAATATTCTCCTACATCCACACTACATATGAAGCATTCGAGCAACATAGATGTCAAAGGAAGTTGAGTCCTGTTGACTCAAATTATTAGAGGGCAAACAACTTCTGTAAAATAAACATTCAATCCTGCTGATTGGTATTGGTCACAAAATAATGCACCTTATATTACAAGGAAAGCATCATGTTAATGAAAACAATCTTACTGTTTAGAATTCCTTCTTGTTTCAGAAGATGCTATCAAAAGGGGGTAAAAAACCATCATCTACTAGTAAAAGCAAAACAAGAATACATCTTCAGTACAATTCACAACAAAAGAAGTGAATATCTAACTAGAAGCCAAATGAATCTTTCATCAACAATCATTCAAGATCATATTGTAATGCATTCCTCACAGATAAAGCAGTGGATAATTGCTGGAATTTATGTGACACCATGCTATAAAACAAAATTGCAATGTCCATTTCAGATAGTCAAATACAAGAATTCCCATTTCATGGCATCAGGAAGTGCTAAACCCGCATAAACAGGATAAGTGCATGACATGCCATTTGGCATGTTCCTTTGTCGACCAGCACAAATGAAAAATCAAACTACATGACATGCCATTTGGCATGTTCGTGTTTTGACCAGCACAAACGAAAAACCAAACTAGAGATACATCAGCAGTCAGCTGCTTTGGTACATGCCAATGTGCTACTTTTCGATATCTTTCTAGCACAGAACATTTCAGCCAGTGCCAACATGTGCCGATAGGCACAGTATTCCCTAGTAAGTATAAGCAAAAGATGTCACAAAATTTAAGGGTCTAAAGACTCTGAACTATGTGGCAACCTACAACAAAGAAAAATGAGCATACGTCTCAATTCTTTGCCATCTCAATTCAATAAAATTTATTACAACATTGCAGCAAAATGTAATGTTTGTACTTTTTACATTATGCATTTATGTTAGCTTTATAATGTATCTCTTGCATATATACACAGAATTGCTAGAACCTGTATGACAATATGTTACCATGGCTTAATTTTCCAGCTCATTTATGACCTAGTAGAAAAAGAAATGTCATATGGTCTAAAGTGTCTGAGCTATCCAAGTGTATATTAAACATTATCCTACTAATAACCTGACATGATCCAATTCTAACCAGAAGTGACCAACTCTCAATAAATCATGTTAGAAAAATTATCCATACACATGCAAATATATTCAAGATGCTTGGAACTTTTTTTTAAAGGCCAAAAAAATCACAATTTGTGGAGCAGCAGCACCTCAGACACCTACCCAAACAAATAGATTGATAAATATGCCCAACTGCACAAACTCAAACACACCTTCAAAGAAGTTGTGGAAACATAAACAAGCACAATTGACAACATTCTCAGATGAGCCTGCATAAGCAACATGTACAGAGAAAATGAGAACAGGAACACAAGCAAAAGCTCACGGGGTAACGAAATGCACCATCCTTAAAACCAAACCTCAAAAATCATATCCTTCAAAAGTTCAAAACAAACCTCGATGCTCACGTCAAGCGATCTGTGGCACAAATGCAGAAACCCTAGACTTTTTGTACACATAATTCATGACACCTTAACCTTCACCCACAACTTTCCAGAGAAAGTCCAAACACCTTGGAAATCCATAAATACATGTATCTATCACTTAGGCATAAATAATGTTCACACAATGCCCACAGCTTGCAAACAAATGGTTGGTTTCACCCACAAGCACCTTTTTAGCCATAACAAACCTAAAGAGAGAAACTATACAGGCTTGCAAGAAGTGGATCGTTTTTGTTTTATTGCATCCACTCTATTGAACCAACCTGCTCCTAAGTGACCATCTTAATTGCAAAAGAGACCACCAGACAAGCTAATATACCTGTCTTAGAGCAGACAATATTAAGATGTCATCCCAAGATGTCACTTCGAAATAGATAACAGTATAAATGACCAAATCAGTTCCAGCTAAAAAGAATCAAACCTAATCTCCAAAAGAAAAAAAAAGGATATTTTTTCCTCACATGAAGTCATTACTTGTCCAAGCAGCAGAACAAATAATTCTATTTCCAGATCATGTGATTCACCTTGAGGCAAACATGCCCCTAAATGACATAATCAAGTTAAGCACATGATTGTCCTCAAGATCAACATGACCCTACACGAAATGTTCCCTATCTAAAACAGAATACTGTTAATGGACAATTAAGTTAGAACTCTAGGGTTATTAGACCAAATTATGATTGCAAAAGATAGCTTAACTGGGCAAAACAAATAACAATTAGTATTAGTTTGAACAAGATCTATACAAGAAACTCCAGTCCTTGCAGATGTTCCAATAGGACTTGAAAGAGAATAACAAAAAACACATACGAATGTGCTATGCACTAAGTTGCATAAAGTTTGTATCAGCAATCTAGTACTGAGAGCTTAAAACTTCTAAATAGACAAGGAAGACAAATTTCAAAATTAATCTATAAAAACTACCATCCTAACTTCTTCTGTCATACTCTGCAAAGTTTGCAGATTAATGTGATAAACAGTCTCCAGTACTGACAAGGATAATTTGACAAATATGCTCAGAGATCAAAGAAGAATCAAACAAGAATACCATAAATATAAAAGAACCATACTTCCAGAATTAGTGGGTCCCCGACGCAGGATGACCATGGTCACCAGAACTCCTCTCTGAAGTTCTCACCGGCAAATTGCCGTCTACTTCTCCAGCCACAGCCCCCGTGATCAAACCACCACCTGGATTCACTGCATTGGATCGAGGCGTCCTATGACGCTCGTAATCTGGGTCGTCAGTTGGCAATTCATATCGACAAACAGGGCACGAGTTGTGGAGCTCGAGCCATGGGAGGATGCACTCCTTGTGGTAGACGTGGTTGCACGGCATCTGCTTTGCAACTGCGTCCATCTCAAACAGGTCCATGCAAACCGAACACTGGGCCTCGTCCGATGCCAATAAGCCCTCCGTGATCTTGACGTCGGGAAGGGACTCTACGGCAGCCTTCGACGCCGGAGGCGTGCCGTACTGGTTGGGATCATTCTCGGACAGCCGCTGGATCAGCTGGTCGAGCCCCGGCCCGACGAAGTAGTCGCCGATGTTCCCCATGAAGTGGCGTCCCCTGCCGCCAGATCCGGCAGCGCCGCCGAAGGAGACGGCCTGGACGAGATCTCGGAGGGAGGGGGCAGAAAAGGAGCTCAGAGGGTCGGCACTGGCGTCGACCGACGGGTTCTCGACGTTGACCGCGGCAGCGGCAGCGGCGGCGGCCAAGTCGACGAAGGCGGACAAGAGAGAAGGGAATGCGGGGAAGGCATCCACATCGTCGAAGGAGGATCGGAAGTAACGACCGGAGTGGGGGGCAGGGTTAGGGTTCCGGTCGGGGAGGTCGAACTCCTCGACGAAATCGCCGTGGCAATGGGCGCAGGCGAGCCTGGTGCCAGCGGCGGTGAAGGTCCGATTGCATTGGTGGCATAAGTAGCGCTTCTCCGCGGTGACGGCGGCAGCGGCGGAGGAGGAACCGGTGGCCCCAGCGGAGGACATCTCTTCGCAGCGACGAGAGGGAGATTTCGCAGCTTTGTGGGCCAAGAAATAAGAGCTTATCGAAAATAATCTTGAAACCCGGCAAGAATACCCACGTCCTACCTGAATTACTATTGATCAAGACAAAGAATAGACACCCTGCTCATCCAGATGGGTCCCGCTTTATCATCAGTTCACGTAAGGATTCCCCTTGTTGGAAGTGTGCAAGCGGCGGGGACGAACGTACACGTATAGGATTCGCTGTTCCAATATATTGGTTACATAACAACTTAAATTGGAGTTAGATATGAACCACTTGGAGACGAATTGTTTAGGATCAAATAATCATTTTTATATTTTTTGAATTCTTTTTAAAAAAACAAAATTATATTATATTATTTTTATTATATTCAAAAATAGTGTAATATTTTATATTTTCACTAACCAAATCAGAAATGCTTATATGATGAAAGGTAAGCCCATTTTTGGTCAAATGAGAGATCTATCCAACTTAATTTGTTGACGGCGCTAAAGTCACACATGCTAAATGATAAATTTTACAGTATTTTTATTAGTAAAGTCAATATAATTCACTTTCATAAATATATGGATCTCAATATAATTCTTAAAAATATAAAGATCAAGATACTATATATATATATATATATATATATATTCTATCATTATCATTTTATAATATATGATAAGATCACATTTTCTAAGATATACCTGACTATTTAATGGAATTCTTATTTTGGGACAGATTTGGATAGAAAAGTAAACACTTTATCAAGTGGAAGCTTTGTTAATAATCCTATTGATTCAGAAAAGTATTTATTTTAATGTATTAAAGCTTTATTTTTTGAGATTATACTTTTTTTCTGAAAAATGTGGTTTTTTTTAATATGTTAGACTTATTATATTGGATCCACATATTGTATCAAAAAAAGAAAAAAGAATAGAAAAAAATAATTCTTAATAAAAATGTTATATGTTTTTAAATGTATTTAAGAAGATTATGATATTTGGATACGGCTACAACTCATTTGGTATGCAGATCGTAAAATTTATGGATAGAAAAAAATATACATTTTTTAACTGATAGCTTGGAAAGTCCAAATATCTTCTCTTGTACTTGAATAAATTACATGTGTAAATAAAAAATAAATAAATTATGCTATGTATCATTCTTTTATTCTAGTAATAATAATAATAATAATAATAATAATAATAATAATAATAATAATAATAATAATAATAGTAATGAGCTTTTTGACTTTTTTGTCATGAATTTTTATCTCTTTTATTAGAGCTAATAGAAGGGTAGAAACTAGCAGAAATCATGTTTATAAATGATCAGGTGACACACTATTATATAGTAGTCAAATTGATCAATAAAATAGGAATCAATTTCTAAAAGAATTATACAATAGTAAGTAACAGATCCATAAATTAGGAGTGCATTTGGAGATGGTGAACAAAGTGATAGAGATGAGAACAGACTGCTATGAACCAAACATGATTAGGAAGACTATTTTTATGGTAGACATTGTAGATTCAATATTAGGAAGCATCCACTCATCCTCTCAAAGCTTGGACTGGGTAAGCAAGCCAATGGACAACCTTTGTCTCCACAGTTGTTCATGTTCTTTTCCTTTAATATTTCTCAGCTCTCAGCAGACATGCTGTTGACTTTGTGCCCACACAGAATAATATATACATATATATATCATTGTATAGAAATTGTAGAGACAGACAAATAGTCGTAACTTGTACATCACAGCAGCCACTGAATTAAGAAATTCTTTGATGGTATACATAGAAAAAAAAAAGACTTCAATTCCTAAGTATATGCACAAACGTTGGACACCATATACAGACATTGTGGTATATCAATACATAGAAGGCAGTACAAATTTGTGAAGATTTACTATAGTTGTAATAGCCATATTATGTCAATTTTCCCATAATCATGCTACCATGATATTCCAATTTAATTCCTCTTTAATAATGGGGATTTCTTAATTGTAGTTGCAACATTCAAATTACAAGGAAAAGAATATTCTCATCCTTCAACTTTTTCCTGTCCTTTAAATATAGGATTTTTGTTCTAGTTTGAGCCTAAGATTTTTTATGGACATTGGCGTAGACTTAATGGTCAAGTCAAATAACCTAATCACCGCAGTGTGTACAGTAAAGAATATGAGAGGCAAACTTCACAAGCCCACCTATAAGTAAACACCCCTTGCTTACAGTCTCGAAGTAGAGGGAGAAGGAAGGAAGGGATAGGAGATGATCCATTGGATCGGTAAGCTAAGCTTCATCCTTCTCGGCGTGGCTTCGGCCACGCTTGTCGCGGATCTCTTGCTCCCTTGCTTTCTGGATTTCTTCCTCTCCCTGCGCCACCTCTGGATCATCTCCCAGTTCATCGTCTTCTTCATCTGGAAGCTCTCCAGCACCGGCGACGCCGACGAGTCTCTTGAGTTCTCTTTACTTCGTCCTCTTGCTGCTGACTCGCCGGAGACGTGGGGTGACGTCCCTTCCGCCGGCTATTTCACCTCCTTTCCTTCTCGAGCTGGTTCGCGTGAACCCGAGCCGTTGCCGCCGGAGGTCACAAAGGAGATGGTGGAGCCTAGACAGCAATACCACCGTGAGGAGGCTGCACCGTTGGTGGTGAAAGAGGAGGCCATGGGGTGGAGGAGAAGGGAAGTGCTCGTGGTCCACCACGACGAGCTGTTCCAGCGAGCGGAGGCGTTCATCAAGAAGCACCACGACAGCCTCCGGCTCCAGCCGCATGAGGAGTACCCGCAGCAACGCCAACGCTTGGCCATGCTTCCTTGGTCTTCCTAGCAGTCGATCTCCCACTTAGCTTACGTTTCTCTTCTCGATTCATTCGTGAACTGGTAACACAGTCGCAGTGGTGGTGTCCATGTTGTGTGTACATATATGGCTTCATGTGCATGAGATCATCATGGTGTAAAGAAGAAGCTGCAAGTCTTCAATGTGTGATCCTTCTCCTTGTAACACTCGTTAGCAAAGAACAATAAACTCAGTTGGGCTCAGAATGTTTCTTGCTGTTCCAAAGAGTTTGGCGAGGTTACCACATCTTCCACATGGTAAAACTGCATTGACATTATCCAAAATGATTCCATGCAATTTATAGCGTTGACTCTGGAACATATATCAGATCTTCTGCGTTCATGATATCACATGGGCTAATTAAAAGTTGGAGTAGGTGGTGTTAGCTGCTGAATTAGTCAACTCTCTCAAGGCAGATGGGTCACAATATGTAGCTCATCTGCAACTAAGCATATGAATCGATGCGTGACCTCATCAGCTATATCCTTCTTCAGATATGAACTGAAATAAGACTCCATGATTCCTCTTACTGCATGTAAGCAGCTTACTCGATGCACGACCTCAGCAACTTTGTCCTTCCTGCTTGCTGAATCATGTTCTTCTTTTTCTTCGGAGTTGAATTGACTGCAAAAAAAAAAACTAGTGTTTTCTTCTTGCAGCCTTTTGCTCCCTTTGGCTTTTAGTAGGTCACCTGCAAGTAAGCATCTTACTCGATGAATGGAATCCATTGACGATGACCAACAAATCCTGCTGTTCCAACGCGTAAACGAAGACATTGTTAACTACGAGAGTGGGTGCCATGGAAATCAAATGTCAGCTTCGTGAAAGAAGACTTGGAAGCCTTGGTCAATGAGGAAGCTATAGGTCGAACGAGTTGTTGGATCCTCGTCATCATGTCACCTCGAGTCAACATGAAGCACGTATTGAATAAGTCCTTGAAGCTTATACTAGATTGACCGAAGAACTCGGAAGTCAAGATGAGAGGCCTGTAAATGACAAATAAGATAATGATCAAAGTAAGAAATTTGTTGGAGAGACATCTCAAGCTCATGTTGCCATCTTAAAGTGTGATGAATGTTCTTGGGCCATCAATGATTGCATAACTTCAAGAAATAGCTTATCTCTGAGGCAGCATAAGTTCTCTTTTTTTGCTTTCTAAAGCATAATATAAACTAGATTACATTAATTGCATGATACATCCATTACTCTGCTCATCAGAGCTCAAAACAATGTGGTAAAGGCTGTTTGGGCGGATGATCATGGAACTTGATGTAACAGTGGGGTGTTTCAGACTACCTAATTACGCTCATCCAATAGACGAAAAAGAAAGCAATAAACTACTACTTTATCATGATGTCACGAATCATAACAATCGTAATGAATCATAATGTGCCAATTGTTTAAGATCAACCATATCGAATGTAATCCACCATTTAATAAAATAGATTCATGCAATTGAAATCTAATAAAGTTTCTCATTGGTGATGCTACAGATATATTTAAAGAAGTCAAGAGTCATGGTATATTTATTGGAACATGTTAGCATTTGTTTGACTGAGGAGTGAAGCCATACCAGCAATTATATTAACAAGCATCACAAGCCCATATAGCAGATTGGAAAAATAGCTACATGTCATATTTTGTACTTGAACCATATATTTATTATCAGCATGAAACAAAGAGGTTGAGGTTGCAACACTGTATGAACATACTACATAATATGGCAATTCAATTAAGATTTTATTCAACATATTACTTATCTGACTCAAAAAAGAAAAATAAATCTCAGGCATATTGGACTCAGGTACTTATTTATCAGACCTCAAAAAGAACTAAAATCTTGGGAGTCTACACCAACTCAACAACGTTTTGCAACACTGGTTCGTGGAACGAAAATTTCTATGACCAGAAATAGCGAAAGGCTTTAGTTTACAAGGATATTAAATAGACATGAAAATCTATTTTAGCATATAGCAACTCAAAAATTCATCATCTAGTGAAGAAACAACAAACCATTCGGTAAAAAGTTTAACATCCTAATATCATCAGTAAGATCCTAATTTAGCTGACGTGGGAAGTAACAAAGATGTGTTAGTCGAGATAATTAATTAACACTGATGACCCAAGGATGAAGAAACAAGTCCTCCAGTATAGGATAATTTCCAATTCATCGATCAAACATGTCTAATTGGCAACAACTATCGGGCTAATAGTGAATACATATGCGAGAACTTCATGGAGGAATATAGACATAGAGGAGCTTTGCAACACTAAAACAGCAAACCATAAGATTCAAAGTATTTTGACTCGGTTGCATGGGTCCTTTCCTACCATTGAGCTCTTCTGGAGGTGACATTACTAGACAAACTAAAAGCCATTATCGTTTCAATATATGTTTTCTCAGATCTTCTTCTACCTCTTCATCCACCACTAATCCCTTGGACCTACTGGAGCATACATATGTGATAACTTCATGGAGAAATATACTCAGATAGGAGCATTGCAACACTAACACAACAAGCCACAAGACTCGAAACATTTTGACTTGGTAGCATGGGTCCTTTCCTACCATTGAGCTCTGCTGAAGGCAACATTGCTAGACAAACTAAAAGCCATTCTAGTTTCAAGAAATGTTTTCTCAGATCTTCTTCTACCTCGTCATGCACCACTAATCCCTTGGACCTACTGGAGCATCTACTCGATCTTAAGCACTCCTAATCTCAATTACTAGGCGGCCAATTTCCAGTTCCAGGGTGTTCAAATGTCAGCCAAATGATAAAATATTTGACTAATTCTTCCATCGACAAATTAAAACCTTTGAGCACAGTGAACAGTAAGTATAATGGGAACCAGACAACACATACTTCTCCATGTGGGCTTCTTGTAAAGGATGCGGTATCCGCATTCCTCGCACGGTGTAACATCCCCTGACTTCAGCGTGTTCTCCGCCCCGCAATCTCCGCTTGTATTGATCCGATGTTTGATATGAATATATTAATCAAGCAATCAGATAACTCCACTCGTCACAAACTACTTCAATAAAGATTCGAAAGACAAAAAGGAGATCAAGAACCGAAAGCTAGGGTTTGTAAGGAAAAAATCAATCGATCACGAACGGAGGAACATAAAGAATAATATTAGTAAAAAAAATATTTGAATCGTACTATTTCGGGAGAGAACAATGACGAATTCGTGGAGATCTCTTGCCCTGCGAGGACCAAGAGGAGGGTAGCCGACGACAGGAAGATGGCATCTTTGGAGGGAGTTGCCGTTTATATCTGAAAGGAAATGGTGTGACTCAGCCGAGTAAGTTATGAGTCAACCGGGTCCAACCCGACCGAGTTACGGAATCGTCAATCAACTTGGCGTAATTATCCACGTTATTATTACACCGATCATAATCGTCTAACTTAGCTGCGCGTTACCATCCAAATCATAGAGATGGCGTGAGATTGACGGTTTGGATGATGTGGGTGTCCCGATGGGATGATGAATTAAAAGACTATATTTAGCGTCAGTCGCCAACGTCAGATAAAAGACGTACCGGGGAAGAGAAACCGCGAGGAGGCCCGACCGGGCCGGCTACGATTAGGGTTCCTCACACCGAAATCCTAATCCTCTCTTCGTGCGGGCGCCCAATTGAATCCTGTCCACTCCTCTGTTTCGCGATCTCATATGGCCCCGGCGAGGTTGAATGTTGGGGATCGGCCGAAGGAGGAGGGGGCAAGTATCTGCATCAATGACGCCCTTACCGACGACGAGCTTCGGGCTGTGTTCGCGTGGCTGGAGAAGGAAGATGAGAGGGACCTGTTCGGGCTCGTCTGTAAGCGCTGGCTCCGCCTTCAGAGTTCGGAGCGCCGCCGCCTCCGGGCCCGGGCCGGCCCCGCCATGCTCCGCCGGATGACCGACCGGTTTCCGGGTCTCCTTGAGCTTGACCTCTCTCAATCCGCCTCGAGGTCGTTCTACCCTGGAGTTACCGACTCAGATCTTGCTGTCATTGCCGCTGGATTTCGGAATTTACGTGTCCTCGATCTCCAGAACTGTAAAGGTGAGATCTTTTGGTCTTTCACTATAGAGATTCTTCTTTTTGATGGTTGCTTGTTCATCTCGTGTGTTATAACCATGATCTCTTTCATTATTATTAATAATTCAGTTGGGGGTATAGTTATCATTTGCACTATGATTTTATTATTATAGCAACAACTTGATTAATTTATTGGTGTGAAGATAGTTACATGAGGGAATAAGTAGATGGTATCATTGCTTAATTGGGATTCCTCGCTTTTCTCATTCTTGTCTCCCCGGCGGTGGACTGAAGGTCGAGGAGTTTGTGTGAGTTTCATCGAAAGATGAAGGGGGCATCGTGAAAGGATTAAGGTAAGTGTCTCGTCCTCTCTCTCCCCTAATTTAATCTCATAATCACATCTCACAAACATGTATCCTCAAACTAATCACACAAATATTATCCATATTATAATGTTTGTGTTTTCCTCTCAAATTCAATGTTTATGTTTTCCTCTCAAATTCAATTTTTTTAACATATGTCAATTGATATTATGTGAAAACTCACTATATCATGCTTTATGCTAGAAATTTATACTTTTTGTTAGGGATAGATGAATTTATATATTATGTTCTGCATGTGAAGTAAAATAGGTGGAGTCTTTTTTGATTGGATTTTTATCATCATTTTTGTAAAATAGGTGTTATTAAATAAACAAATAGTTGAATTCGGGTTTGTTGTCATGTCAGCGATCCACGTCATCAACCACATCATTGTTGATCACTAGCACGTTACCGACCACTGTCATACCAGTGTTGAGTTGTGTTATTTCAATGGTGATTATAGACACAACAGGCTGCACTGCAGTCTATACAAAATTTGTCATATCATTGTTGATTGTTGTCATTGTTAGCATTGACCTTTGTCATGTTAGTATGACTGCTGATACAACAAGTTACATGACAGTTTGCATGAAATCTAGGTAGATCGGTCTTAAATTGTCTAGCCCAACCACCTAGCCTAAATCAATGTAATTGAGCTGGAGTAAATTGAAACAGTATTGAACCTTATTTAATTGACTTAATTTGAATCCAGTCATTATATATGGTCGAACCCAATCACATCATGATTTTGAACCCTAGCCATGCAACCAGATTGAACCCAATCATTACATGCGATCGAACTCAATCACATCCTAATTGAACCCAAGCCATGCACCTAGTCCAGATTTGAGAAGCTTAATTCTACATAAGCCAAGCAGGCTATGCGGGCTCAATCAGTGGGTTGGTTATGTTGGCTAAGTCAGTCGGCTAGCCTTGGTGTAGGCCTTTGAGCAGTAACTAAACCAAAGTACAGGTAATTAATAAATATACAAAAACTTTAGAAAAGTACAATTCATAAAAATACAAAAAATCCAAAAATGTAAAAAAATTTCAAGTATTGTTAAATGACAAGAATGAGATTATTAGGTCATATTGAATTCTATAGCAACCTAGAACTAGTGATTTAGACCTCCTGAAATCTCAAGCATAAATGCTATAAGAGCAAGTAAATAAATTTAAATATATAATGCATAACAAAATCTATCATACGTGATTGATTTCTATACTTTGTAAATTAAATTCCTTGCCACATGCTATTCGTCTCTTTTGACTCCAATTTATATGTTATATATATGTATATGTATGTGGATGCATGATTTAATGTGGCATGGGTTTAATCAACAGAGGACAGGTTCAAGTCATTTAATCTGGTTTCAATTTACTCTATCCCAATTGCACCGATTTGAGCTAGGTGGTGGGATGGATCATTCAAGATTGGTCCACTTAGATTCCATGTAAATTGATATGTAGCCTCCTATGTCAACAATCATACTGACATAACAAAGGTCAATGTTGACATGACAATGGTTAGTGATAACATGACAAATTTTGTGTGGACTGCATGGTAGCTTATTGTGTCAACAATCACCATTGACATGGCACAAATCAACATTGGTGTGGTAGTGATCAACCCTAGTGTGTCAGTGATCAATGATGCCATGGCTGATGATGTGGATCATTGACATGGCAGCGGACCTGAATACAATAACATTTTTGTTTGTTTAATAACACTTATTTTTCATGAAATGATGATAAAAATATGATTAGAAAGACTTCATAAAAGATGTTTGGCATATGATTCTTACTTCACATGTAGAACATAATTTGTAAATCCATCTATCTCTGACAGGAAGCATAAATTTTGAGCAAAAACCAATATATAGTAAGTTTTTGTAGCATATCAATTGATACATGTTAAAAAATTTGGATTTGAGAGGAAAGCATAAACATTGGTAACATGGATGATATTTGTGAGATTAATGTTTAGGGATGCATTTTGTGAGATCAATATGTGAGATATGATAATAAGATTAAACTAGGAGAGAGGATGGGATGCCTACCTCAATCCATTTGGTGAAACCCCTATGGACTCCTTGATCTCCCATCCACCATCAACATAAGGAAGAAGAGCGAGGAATGCCAATTAAGTAATGACATCACATGCATAGTGTCATTTTTACTCAATTCCCATGTAATCATCCTCACACTAGCAAATCAATCATGTTATTGCTATCATGATAAAATCTTAGTGCAAATGACAACTATACCCCACCAACTGAATTATTAATAATAATTAAAGAGGTCACAGTTATAACATCATGAATTAATTTGATTAGTTAAAATTAGATCTTTATTTATTTGAAAAGGGTCGTCTTTGTTTAGAACAATGGATAGCCTATAGGTTTGACTAGGTGTGCAGATTTTTTTTATTATTCAATGATAACAGTGATATGATTTGATGGAGTTATGTAATGATCCAACTAATTCTTAGGTTATGCACATGCAGAGAAACGACAAATACTGGTATTTTATAGGAAATTTGTAGATGTGGCAAATGCTTCTTCTTTATTTGAGCCTTGGTCATAGTACTTACGCTTAATGGACCTTGATGTTAAGTAATTGTTGTTGGTGGTACGAACTTATTATGATAATTTATGTAAAAAAAAGTCAATTATTGTAAAAAACATGATTGTTTACTAGATGAGGTTTAAGATGGTTTGACATCTGAATGTTCCACTCTTAAGTTTATATGCTCTTCTTAGTGTTCTGGAATGATTGATAGATGCAACTCTTTGGTGATAAAGATGGAATCTTATAATGTGAAAAATGTTAATTTTTTATCGTGTTGTAAGCTTTAGAATGCACTTCAGTCTTTCAATGTCACAAAACACTTGGAAAAGATTGCCTATAATGACTTGGGCAATTAATTGTTTCTATCTACTCAATTGCACATTCTCATAAGTTATTTATTGTTCATTTACCAAGTAATGTCAACTCATTTCTTGATATATTACAAATGCATGTACCTTATCCTACAATTAATTCTTGTAATTGGAATCTTCTTTAGCTTCTATTGTTGGAATTTTGTGTGCCTAAATGGTAATACTTAGGCACATCAGGCTGATTCTTGATGTCTGTGATTACGGTTGTTTCTCTGTTGTTTTCAGCATATTTATGACATTAAAATTGTATCAATATCATACTCGTATCTTGTTATAGTTGTTAGTGACATGGAATTTTGCAAGTTGGACATAACATTAGATTATACTTGTTCCAGCCATCACCTCTCCTGTCATCAGAGAAAATACAATGTTTTGCTTTCAGATTCTAGTAGTCTAATATGGATTATGTGGCTTCTGTTCCAAAGGTGTCACTGATGTTGGAATGATTTCTCTGGGAAATGACCTTCCATCCCTCCAGTCCCTAGATGTTTCCCAGTGTAGAAAAATTACGGACAAAGGATTGGTGGCTGTTGCTTTGGGTTGTTCCTCTTTGAAAAGGTTGCATGTAGCTGGATCAAAATCTGTAACAGATGAGTTACTAAAAGCACTGTCTAGGAGCTGCTCATGCCTAGAAGATCTAGGATTGGCAGGATGCAACAACATAACAGACACTGGGCTCTCAGCTCTTGCTGATGGTTGTCGATATATTAACTCTTTAGATATTAGTAAATGCACCAAAATTGGTGATATTGGAGTCTCAAGAATTGCTGAGGTTGCGTCATCATCGTTGAAGATTCTCAAGTTGTTGGACTGTTTCAGAGTTGGTGATGAATCCATATTTTCCTTGGCCCACTTCTGCCATAACCTTGAAACTCTTGTAATTGGTGGATGCCGCGATGTTACAGATGAATCTATAAAGGCTCTGTCGCTTGCTTGTTGCGACAGCCTAAGGAGCTTAAGGATGGACTGGTGTTTAAACATTACAGACTCATCCTTGAACTCTGTGCTGTCAAACTGTAGACATCTTGCAGCTCTCGACATAGGTTGCTGTGACAAACTAACCGATTTGGCTTTCCAGTCAGTTGGAATGGGAGGATTTGAGTCGCAACTGAAGGTTTTAAAGATGAGTAACTGCATGAAGATCACAGTTTCTGGCGTAGGCTTCATGTTGAAATTCTGCAAATCCCTGGAGTACGTTGACCTGCGATCATGCCCTCATATTACAAGGTTGGGTTGTCAGCAGGCTGGATTGCAGTTTCCTGAATGCTGTAAAACAAATTATGATGGCAGCTTATCCGAAAATGAAATTATTGTTGATGTCTTCTTTTAAGACATGAACCAAGACAATGACCACTTCCCTATCAAGTGCCTAATGGACAAGCTCATACCATGATCAACTGTCATTCCTTTTCAGCCATAAGAAAGTAAGTATACCTTTCTGTGTGGCTAAGATATGTTAATACCATGATGACAGAACTTGGAGTTGTGTTTACTGCGGTGTTGTATTTATGTTATTAAACCTATCCGACTGTAAATTTCCAGAATCTGTAGATGACTGATTGCAGGCTTTTGTAGACTGATACTCTTTAAATCCCAGCTTCTGAATGCAGTCGTTCATATAATATAGTTTTGTCTAAAAAGAAACTGTTTCTCTCTTCCTTAATAGGACTTGATTTAAAACTAAATAGCTCCCTGGTTTGGAACTTGTTATCTAGTTCTATTGTGGCTATTAGAATAAACTGGAATGCAGTAGGCATTACATTTTTATTTCATGCTTAAGTTATTAATATCGACTGCAATTGCATTAAGAGTTGGTGCAAGTTGATGCTGATCTATGTCGACCAAATTATATAATCTTGATATAAACCTAGAATATAGTGACTTGGAATTCTGCAATCCAATTGTTCGAACAGGTGATGGGACTATTATTATTATCATTTCTTCCAGATTGCACACTGTAATGTCATGGTTTTATTGTTATCGAGTGATGGACTGTGTTAGGATCTTCGATCCCCAAAGAAGAGAGAGAGACTATGGAATTCAATGTCTGTAGTGGTAGAGAAAGAAGACATTGATGTCACAGCGACCATGTGTTCCATTACTATTCATCACGGTGTAGTATTATTTTCTTAAATTGATCTTGTTATAAAATAGATAAATTACGTTCTTTGGATTCATTTAGAATGCCACTGAATTAGACTTTATATGCAATAAAAAAAGCCCCGGGATTATGTTCTCATATTGCAGATTGTGCGGCGCATTTAATCAAACAGGTTTAGAGCCTGACGGGGTGTGCTGCATTCTTGAACATGACGGGGAAAGGCTCATCGCTGAGCCCCAACCACCTCTTCCCACCCTCCACAAACACGCCCACGTCCCCGCACACCACCTTGCAGAACCTGCACACGCTCGGGCAATGGACGAGCTTATAGTCGCTCTCCCCGTACCTCTCGATCTTGAACCAGTTGCTCACCGTTGCCAGCCCCGGATCCCCCTTGAGGCCGCCGGTGACCACGTATCGCCGTCCGGTAGCCTCGGCGTCCCCCAGCCTCCACACGGTCGACTGCACGCAGATGGTCTCGGCGGCGAACCATACGTTGAGGTCCGTCGACATCTTCACGTACTTGTCCTTAGGGTTCACCGGCGAGAAGGTGAGGGGGAGGCCATCGCTCACCTCCGAGCTCTCCTGGGCCACCGCGAGCGGGCAGGTGTCGTTGCTGCGGGCGGCGAGCGAGAGCCCGCCTCCGTGGCCGCGGATGAGGGGCAGGACGTAGTACTCGTGTCCCGGGCGGAGGCTCCGCCTGTCGGTGTCGCGCACGGAGGCAAATATCGTTGCCTCCGCGGAGAGCGCGTAGAGGAAGATGGGAAGCAGGACGAGCAGCTCCATAGCTGAAAGGGTTGCTGTGGTTGCATAGTTATTATAGGAAGGAGACGAGAAATGCATTGACCAGAGACGCATGTGAGGTGAGTAGGATGTTGACTTTTTGGTAGCTTCAGCAGTAGTATATGTTCGAGGAGCGATGATCCATAGCCGACTTATTTGAAAGGCAGTGGCAGAAAGGATTGGATTATCGAAACAAAAGTGTTGGTAGTCAAAGATTGCAGCAAGATGTGGTGATTGTTAACTCAATAATGCAAGCTGGTGGGAGTTGCACATTTTGGATTGGATCGATGATGGATGGAGGTTCAGTACTCCCAAGTAAAACATCCATAAATATCCACCGATCACATTTCAAATACGATATGAATTGGTTTCTGATAGATTTTTTAAAATTATATTGGGTATGGATGTTGTATTATAAATATTGAAATGTTAATACTATCATCATATGATATGATAGTATCAGTATTTAAGTATTTTCTGGATGCTAATAAAAATTTTCAAAAATTTTAAAGTATTTATTATATAATATTTTCTAAAATCATAAGATTGATATCATATAATGAAAATTCTAACCCTCATTTTCTCTCCCCCTTCTCTTGATTTTTTACTTTCCTAGATTAATTGTCTCACGAGTCTCCAATGTCACTTGCTTCGTTGGATTTATTTAGCAAGAAACCAACATAATTTGTATCTTATGTAAGGTAAAATTTTATTTATTTATTTAAAAAAACTATTTTACATTCATTTAGATGATTATATTTTTATATTCTTTATAAATATTCGATTATATTTCCATATAAATATTTTATTTAATATTTGATTACATTTTTTATTTATTATATTTATGGACCATACAAATTCTTATAAGATAACGTACATACATACATTTATTTATTTTATCTATTTACTTATTAATTTAAATTAAAATATGTATTCAATTTTGAATAAATATTAAATATGTTAGAAGGATAAATTTATCATATAATATTTAATAATTTATAAAATATAATTTTATTAAACAATACTTACATCAATAGATATTTAAAATGCATATCAAAATTTATAAGGGCAAATATACCTTTTGAAATATTTTATTAGGATAGATATGTAAAACCCTCAAAATAAACTAAGAAAATGCACGGGAATATCATGCAATCTTATCTGTAATTAAGGAAATTATTTTTGTATCGAAAGAACTTTCATTTTAATAAGCACAATATTCAAGTCCAACTATATTGTTCCCTCTCAGTGGCTAAGACTGGCTTTCTTAACATACATTGCAAGTGAGAATCCCATGAAAAGGTATCCTCTAAAAGATTATATTTTTTTTCGAATTTTTGTGCATGCCAGATTAATTCAAAGTTTGTTCTTGAAAAGTCAGATCACTAATTAAGATTTACTATAATGCAGAAGTCATTAAACTAAAATAAATAATTCTCAAAGCTATATTGATCTTTTTATCATTATTGAGCTATATAAATACTAAAATCCATTTAGTTCTTCTTCACTTCAAATTTCTAAATGTTCCATGTATTCCTATATATATATGGTATCATTAGAAGCAATCAATGTCATACATAATTGTTCCGAGTATTTGTATATGTATTATTAACTTTACACATTCATCTCAATATTATATTAACACCAATGCATTCAGATTTAGTGAACCGCATAAAGCAGGTTGTTAAATCAAAACAATATAGACAGAACAATCTATCAATCTTCCGTTGCTAATATCTTTCATTTCTTCCATTTGATGAATGCAAAAATGACAGTGTAATTTGCAAAGCTTTTTTCTCTTCACGTCTTCACCAATCTCATCTTCTACAAACCTATTCCTATGCCTACTCCTTTATTCAGAACGATCATGCTACCAAATCTCGAAATCTTGGACTACCAAAATCTGACACACACAACTCAATGCCAGTAGTAGTCAAGTCTTAAGCCCCCTAAGCCTGGGGAGGAAAAAGAAAAGAAGGTTGAGTGACAGGATCTGCAGAGGGCATGCGAGCTCTAATGACTCGACCAGTGATTGGCACTTGAGACGCATACATGTGCACATCATCGTCGTGGCCGACGATGGTAATGTCATGGAGCCTTCGACCCCGCCTCCTGTCCCTGTTCATCGTCTTCTGACGGATGATGCTCGTCTGTGATCACAGAATCGCCACCTGCACAGAAATACATAATTCATATATTAAAAATCATCAAGATTATCTAAGACTTAATAACAGCACTCCACTATGCAACCATTAATTATTTAAGAAAGACATCTCTGATGTTGAGGAGGACAAGTTTGATGAGTATTACCTGTGTCGTTCCCCTGTCCAGGGTTGCTCTCTGCGGTGCTCGTGATCTCTCCTTGGTCTCTCGTTGGTTCAACCACACTTCCCATGTTGCCATCACTACAACCAGCAGCAGAATCCTCAGGTAGATGACAGTAGGGAAGAGACAGTGCATAAGGATGAGTCCTGCAGATGCCTTCCACTAGTTCGTCATAGTGCTCTTTGACTTCGGCCACGGTTCTTCCAGGCAGATATGCTGCAACTTTTTCCCAAGGAACGTGAATGCGATGGCCCTCAATATATGAAACCAAGGCCACTTCATATTCCCTGACCGCCTCCCGAGTCCAAATTGTACTGCTGCTCTGCTTCCCAGCATCCATCTTACCACACTTGCAGTTTGTACAAGCAGGGATGCAATCTTTCAAGAAAACCAGCAATAAACACAAAGAAGTTGAAGTAAGAGATCAGAGATACATAAAAAAAAAAAGAAAAAAAAAAAAAAAGCAAAGCATGGATTCAATCCTTGGTTACAGTCTATGTAACCGAGAAAAATCTACCCAATGATTCAATTGGAAGGAGAAATATGATTTGTTTGTGGAGATGTGCAGAGGACCACAATCAAAAGAATGAAGGAAAAGGCTTACCGCTGAAATTTTCTGGAACTGAAACCGAGTTACAGCGTTTTGCCAGATTATTCATTTATATGAGTCGGAGAGGAACAGTTGCAACGATTCTTGTTTGCTTTCTTGAAAGGGATGCAACCGCCGGTAAACCAGTGAAGGGCGAAGAGAAAGAGATCTGACCTGAGATAAGGCAACGCGTAACGCTTGAGAGCGCCCCTTCTCTGTTGTCGTTCGGGTGATAACAAACTGTAGCGTTTCTTGGAGTCTGTTGAGTTCGGTGAAGGGTAAGAAAGACCCGATGCATTTCGGGCGTCGTTCCATACGATCTGCCAAACGCATGTGGGGTTCCATTCGAGCCACGACTTGCGCTACCGCATACGGAGCGTGTCGTTAGTGGTGTCGTGTCTCGAGCCGGGACGTGAGGCAGTTATGTGATGCGATGGATCGAATTGGATCAAATTGGCTCGACCCGAGTTTGTGTTGGGTCGGGTCGGATCGTTAAATGGAAGCCGAGTCCCGCTGCCTCGTCGTCCACCATCGCCTCCCGTCTGTTCTGGTGGCTTTTGCGGTTTCTGACACCTGTCACAATAGATAATTTGTTGAAGAAAGATATATGATAAAAATTCGTTGTCATTTATCATTATCAGTATCCATTATGTGCTATGATATATGATAAAATAGTATAAAATGATGCTCTATGGATAGCCAATAGATTGTCGAAAGTATACAAAATGATAAGTCTCTTTTATCTCTAGAAAGAGACCGAGAACATTAAAAAAGAATCACCCTATTCAGTATTATTCTAGGCAAAAAAATTATCTCTCTATTCAGTATTATTTATCAATCAACATGATCGTATCATATCCAATCATGAATTAAGTTGGGTGAATTTCCAATAACTCTGTCTTATCTATTTTCAAGAATAATATAAATATATTTACAGTTAATATATCTGTTTGATCCTTGTGAAAATGTATGGTTTGTACTTATTAAATGAAATATGTATTGGCTTTCAAAATATCAATTCGATGTTTTGATTATTCAAAAGGATTGAAATGGTTAATTTTAGATGTTATATGAATTGTTAGATTGAAATAAGAGATAAAAATATACTTGATATCTTTATATTGTATGACTAGTATGATTATAATCTGAACCCTACCAGTGGGGTTGCACATTGAAAAATATTTTAGGAATTAATTTTTTCTAAGTCTCGACACAAGAATAAATATGCTATAACATACAATGTTATCATAATTGTTAGTACCATTATAACTATTGTTTTGATACACACCTTTAGCTATACTTATTGTGAATTTAAATATATATGTCTAGTTATATTTATTTAACTTTTGAACAATTATTTATGATTATTTGTATGAATATGCTACTTATTCTGATACCATTTAGCTGATTTTGTTACTCTGAAATGAAAATAAAGCTTATATATGGTATTTGATAGAACGAATGATTTGATATTTTATATGTTTTCCTAAATTGAATATAAAAAATATAATTATTTGTTATAAGTATTTGTAATAATTTCTTATTGGTATATAAGTTATAGTACTTATTGGCCTATTATTTGCTCATATGTCTGCTCTTTCAATTTTTCAGACCTCAAGGAATAGTATATCATGGATATACTTGAGAAAAAAAAATTATTATTTATAATCCTCTTATATTTTGGACTTATATATTATTAATGTGAAATATTATTTTGGATCTGATATGGTGATCCTATACTTATACTAGTGTTGATTGTGATGTGATATAGAGTTTTTGATAGTTATATGATGATAAATATTATGTCGCTTATTCAAATTTAAAAGGGCAGAGGGGCAAGGGAGGTGGGAGAAAAAGATAAGGCAGAAGGTGGAGATAAAAGTGTGGTGTTGACGAAGAAGAGGACCAGGAGAAAGACAGGTTGTGGAGAAAGCCAACCGGAAGAGAGAGAAGATGATAAAAGTAGGACGATAAGTAAGAGGAAAATAACGAGAGAGAGAGAGAGAGAGAGAGAGAGAGAGAGAGAGAGAGGAGAAGGAGGTGACCGAATGAAAGACGGAGGTGGAGGTGAAGGTAATTTGAAAAAATCAAAGGATAATATATAAGTTAATTAAATTAATTGAATAATTAGGTTTAGTTGAATTGATATGATTTGGATTATCTAAAAAAATAGTTTAATCGTAAAAAATTAAATTAAATCTAGTCAAAAGATATCAATATCTTTTTATGATTTTATCGAGGATATTTTGTTCAAAGTATAAAAATTATCTAAGAAAGAAAATCCATTTGAAAATGCAAACAACTGAGAAAGTATATAAATTCATTGTATTTTTTTATTATCGACTTATGTACTATGTATGATATATGATAAAATTGTTCAAAATTGAATAAAACAATCATATCCCTAAAATTGTATAAAATATCTCCCTAATCCAAGCAGGAGATCGAACGACCGTCACGCGGGGCCGGAGAGGTGGGTGGGGTTACGATCGGAGACCACGAACCAAGCGGTGCGGCGATGGAGGGTACAGACAAGGTCGACGTGGACGGGGTGATCTTTTGCGGGGGCGGGGACGGGCCGGGAGACGCAGCGGATGGAGAGGTGGAGGAGGAGGCGGGCGATGGATTCGAGGTAGCCGACATTGGAGCTTAAGGGGAGGGAAAGGGAGGAGGAGGCGAGGCGGGAGTGAGAACGGACCTCGGTGTCGAGGAGGCGGAGGAGGGGGGAAGGCCGGAGCGGAGGAGGTGATGGCGGACGACGAGGCAGCGGGACTCGGCTTCGCGGGTTTCGTGAACGCCGGTGGTATTGCGGTGGAGGTCGGCTTCCGAAGGCAGCGTCGAGATGGCGCTCCTTTTGTGACCCTCGTTTCCATTTAGCGATCCGACGCAACCCAACACAAACTCGGGTCGAGCCAATTTGATTCAATTCGATCCATCGAATCACATAAATGCCCCACGTCCCGGATCGAGACATGACACCACTAACGACACGCTTCGTATACGGTAGTGTCAGTCGTGGCTCGAATGGATCCCCACATGCTTTTGGCAGCTCGTGTGCAACGACGCCCGAAATGCGTCGGGTCTTTCTCATCCTTCACCGAACTTAACGGACTCCAAGAAACGTCACATTTTGTTATCACCCGAACGAGAACAGAGAAGCGGCGCTCTGAAGCGTTACGCGTTGCCTTAATCTCAGGTCAGATCTCTTTCTCTTCGCCTTCACTGGTTTACCGGCGGTTGCATCCCTTTCAAGAAAGCAAACAAGAATCGTTGCAACTGTTCCTCGCCGACTCATATAAATGAATAATCTGGCAAAACGCTGTAACTCGGTTTCAGTTCCAGAAAATTTCAGTGGTAAGCCTTTTCCTTCATTCTTTTGATTGTGGTCCTCTGCACATCTCCACAAACAAATCATATTTCTCCTTCCAATTGAATCATTGGGTAGATTTTTCTCGGTTACATAGACTGTAATTAAGGATTGAATCCATGCTGCTTCTTTTTTTTTTTAATGTATATCTGATCTCTTACTTCAACTTCTTTGTGTTTATTGCTGGTTTTCTTGAAAGATTACATCCCGGCTTATACGAACTGCAAGTGAAGTAAGATGGATGCTGGGAAGCAGGGCAGCAGTTCATTTTGGAGTTGGGAGGAGAATAAGAAATTTGAAGTGGCCATCGTTGCATATACTGAGAACCATCACATTCCCATTCCTTGGGATAAAATTGCAGCAGATCTGCCTGGAAGAACCGTGGCCGAAATCAAAGCCCACTATGACGAACTATTGGAAGACATCTGCAGGATTGAACTTTGTGCACTGTCTCTTCCCGACTGTGATGTACCTGAGCAATCTGCTGCTGGTTGTAGTGTTGCCAACAGAGGAAGTGTGAATGAACCAAGGAGAGACCAAGAAGAGATCAAGAGCGCCGCAGAGGGCAACCCTGGACAGAGGAAGAACACAAGTAATACTCATCAAACTTTCTCTGCTTAACGTGAAACTTTGCATATATTATTTTTCCTTTTTAGCAGGTTTTTTGGTTCTAATTTATATAATGAAAAATGTCTGCTGTTGGACGAAATATATAGCGATATGGGAGCAAGTTAATCATTGTTTTATAGTGTTCGGCATGAAGATAGAGCTTGATGCAAATGCTTGCTTAATATATGTCTTTCTCAAGTCCTCTAAAATCCCTCCCTCCTATCAACTGTTGATTATATGTGCCATTTCATATGAAGTGCTCTCACTTAAACTCAAGAAAGATGTATAATCTAAACGCAACCTGAAGAGTGTTAATGTTCGTCGTAAATTTTGATTTTTGGGGATGAAAGTAACGTTTCCTGTCCCAGATATCTAAAATATGTGCTATTTAAGTGATTTATGGATCTGTTCCTTAGCAGTTCAAATGGTGATGTTTATCCTTTTCATGTACCACACGAAAGTTTCATCCAGTTGATGTATAACCATAGATAATCCAACTGGTGATGTTTATCTTTTTATATAAATTACCTGAAAGTTCCATTTAGTTGACGGATAGTCAACCATAAGTGCAAGTAAATTGTCTTTTTGCGGGTTAATAATAGGAACTGCTAGATTTTGTGTTATAAAGTTCAAGTTAGTTTTTTATTCGAGGGAAAAATGTGACGTCAATGATGCAATTTGCATTTGCTTTTACTTGTCCTCTCAATGATGCAATGTGATGTCAATAATTGATGGTTACAGAGTGATGTTATTAAGTCTTAGATAATCTTAGTTTTTTTCTTTTAATGTATGAATTATATATTTTTGTGCAGGTGACGACTCATGCACGGAAATACTTCATCCGTCAGAAGACGATGAACAAGGGCAGGAGAAGGAGATCAAGGATCCTTCTCCTTGATCACTGGTTGAGCCTTTGGAGTTCTCATGCCCTCTGCAAACCCTGTCAATAAATCTTCTTTTCTTTTTCCTCCCCCAGGCTTAGGGGGCTTAGACTACTACTGGCACTGAGTTCTGTGTGTCAGATTTTGGTATTCCAAGTTTTCGAGATTTGGTAGCATGATCGTTCTGAACGAAGGAGCGGGAATAGGAATAGGTTTGTGGAAGATGAGATTAGTGAAGATGTCAAGAAAAAAGCTTTGCAAATTACAATGTCATTTTTGCATTCATCAAAGGTTTGTGGAAGATGAGATTAGTGAAGAGTCTCATCTTTGCTTCCTAACCCTTTTTAACCATCTGCTTCAACACTTCTATGTTTTCTGAGTAATTCTTCTTAGTCAGTGAAAAGATAGACTCCAACTCTATGACCTCTACCATCAAGTTACAAGACTCATACTGATTATGTTCTCCTTACCTTTGTTGGTAGTACTTAGTCTTATCCTCTGGCTTACTGAGCTCTCTTAAACGAATATAAGCTTTAGAGTAGTCCAACTCTTTAACCACTCTGATCATATCTCTATATGATAAAACCTCACTAATGGGACTCACTAGTACTTACACTCGAAATTCTCCCTCGGTGGTACATAGCTCTCATATATTGATGACTAATGCTTTCATCTAATACAAAATTCGATACATGCCCAGAACACTCACTTTGATAGTACCATGATATTCACTTTTTGAATCCATAGTTTTTCTTGCCATTGTGTTGTTCACTAAAGTGGAGCTCCCAATAGCTTCCGATCATACCTTCGCATGATCAAGTCTCTCGTGGGACTTCTCCCGCACGTGTTATATTGCCTTGAACTATTCCACCATCATTTGCTATACTATGTCACCTCTTAGTGATATCTCCAATGTATTCTAATCTTTATGGGATAAACTCAAACTCAAACTCAAACTATACGTGGCCTCTACTATAACATCGTAAGGCTTTTGTCGTCTCCGATTATGTTCACTCCTTTGGCAATTGATCTTTGTTCACCTGCTCTCGGGTCACACCCGGATGAAGCATAGATCTAGGATAGTAGCTCCCGAAGTCCATTGACTTAGCTGAAGTTGGTGTGTCATTTTTTGGATCTTGGGCCTCTACTTCCCAACACAATCTCCATTGTGCACCACTTCCTTCGCGATAACTCGAATAGTAATACTATGACATATTCTTTAAGAGTACTCACATTCATATCCTCTTACCTCATACTAGGACCTTCCCTATCTTTGCTTCCATAAGTTGAGTTCGTTTAGTTCCTCCATCAAATGCTTCATCGAGATGAGATACATGTGCCTTGAAACTCCCTTCATCTTTGGTACAATGCAGGATGAGTTTGCTCCATAAGAATGAGAGACCCATGAAACAATATGTTGAATCTCGGATTTTGATGATGAAATCAATTGATAAATTATTTGATCTAATCCATATGTTGAGATAAGTATGTAGGATCAATTATGATAGTAGTAAGGCGTAAAGCAGATGATAGGCCAGAATCGACGACTCGGACGATATACCGGGAGCTCGTCAAGAGTTCATCGTGAGATCATCGGAAGCACATTGGAAGACTCGCCGAAAGCTCGTCGGGAGATCGTCGGAAGTATGCTGGAAGACTAGCCAAGAGTTTGTCGGGAGTTCGCCGGAAGATCGTCAAGTGAAGAATCGACGTACCGGACCATGCTTGCCTTAATCGTAGTTAGAACAATAATTAAAGTTGATTTAGGAGGTAAACCCATCAACTCTGTTAGGGGCCAACTGGGCTCGAGTTGGGCTGGTTTGGGCCGGAGTCAAGGCCCAACCAAGATGCTGAATTCTTGGCCGACGGTGGCATTGCTTGGAAAGCAGCACCCTAGGTGGTTTGGGCGATGGTACCGCCGGCAGTTATTGCTGCCAGTAGTGGTACCACCCCTATCAAGCGGTAGTACCACCCAGACTGAGAGGTAGTACCGCCCAGTGTTAGGTGTTAGCGGTGGTACCACCCAGTAATGGCGATGGTACTGCTAGGATCCTGGAAATCCGGGATTATACAATTTTTGGCTCTATTTTTGAAGCCATTGGGGCCTATAAAAACCCTACCCTTTTCTGCATAAAAGGGTATGAAAGTATTAAGATAATCTTGAGTTATTGGGGTGTAAAAGTGTTGTAAATAAGTGCTAGAGTTCTCCTCCTTCCTTTCTAAGTTTTGAGATCATTCAAGAGAGGTGTGAGACTTGTAAGGGTTCTCTCGTAAACCCATGAAAAGGAGAAAGCGCCGTAAGAGGTGGTTGGTCTTTACCTATTGAAGGAAGGCCTTTAGTGGACGCCGATGATCTCGTCGGAGGAGAAATCCGAAAGTGAATGTAGGTCACATTGACCGAACCACTCTAAAACTTGGTTTGCATTTACTTTGAGCAATTTACTTTTATAGCAAACTGCCTCTCCTCCTTACTGTGCTTTTACTATGCCTACGTCTCATATACACTTTTAAGTAAACACCTTCTGAGATCATTTTTAATCGTACGAAGATTTTACGAAACCGACGTTTTTCATTTGTGCAATTTACATTACTACAAATCTCTTTAATCTTCTCTTACACTTTTACGAAAAGCTTTCAAGTTCAAATTCTCTTCAAAATGGATTGAATCAAAATCATTTTTGTTGGAATCGATTTTAATCGAAACAAAGTCTTTTGAAATCTCAAAAGTTTTTCGCTGCACTAATTCACCCCCCTCTTAATGCCGCTCTTGATCCTAACAAAATATGATCTCGCTTTTACCTATACAAGAGTTTATATCCTTGACCTCTGTCTAAGGAAAGCTTTATGCCTCCACTCCATGTTCCATCTTTTATGTCGACTCCTTTTATGTGGCTTGGACACTTCACCAAGTTCCACCCGACTTTCTCTACGTCTCGATTTACATTGAGTTGATGGTGGCCCTCGTGCCCATCATTCTATTTGCCAGTCCTCCGTTAAGTCTGATTTCCACATCGGCTTAAAGTGTGCATTCATTTGATATTATCTTGGGTCACTCTCTTGCTTGATCTCATAATACATCTACCAATGCATTATGTCATGCAAGATCATATAATGACCCCTTGTTGCTTGTTGAATCCATTGAGTTTCGTAGAATTGTTGTCTTGAGGTACTTCTCCTCAATATGTATGGTTTGTTATACATGATTATCTCTTTGGAGAACTAGGACTTATCTCTCATGGATATCTATCCAGTTGGAGCAACTTTTCTCTTCATATCATTCCATCTAAAAGTTTTGAAGACTACCATCCCCTTGGACTACTTTGCCTTACTAAACAAACTATGCATTGTTCTGCCCTTGGGAACGTATTTGCTAGATTACAACTTTTTTCCGCAATCTCCGCTACACCCCTTAAGGCCTAGCAACATGCTAAACTTGCTACATACTTTAGCCTCCTATGGATGTATTCTTTCGATGTCAAAGAGAAAGTTTCTGTGCTTTATGGTGCCTAGTTTCAGTCATCTTAGGATGGCCATGAATAATCCATCATCTGCATACAAGCTCTTGCATAAATATCAAATTCTTCAAGTTTGTAATTTCTCTCACCTCTATGAGTTTTGCATAACTCTTTCGATCGCTAAGTAGCCCATCCCACCTTGCACGGTCTCATCCATTGCCAAGCACCCCACTTGCCTTAAGCACCATCAAGTTTGGTTGTCAACGTCTAACCGTAACTTGAACTCAGCCATCCCAACCTTTGTATACTATGTGTTCTTCCCAACTTGCTTGTTCTTATGGTGGCTTTCATGTGAAAGGTTGGTCATTTCTCTAAATGCTAATCATGGATGCCCATTCTTTTAAGTGACTCATTTTCCTACACCCCAACACTTGTTTCCCCCAAATGGTCACTCGTGGTAGTGGCCCTCAATACAGCCTTGCTAGGTCCCCCACGTTTACATGTTAAGTGTTTCTAAGTGTGCTTGTCCTACACCGATAACATCTATTACAAACTTAATTGATTTTGCCTAAGTCGAACGATACTCTTACTTGTTCATCCATAAAAGGTTAGCTTTTCCGAAACCTCCTATGATCCCTTAAGGACCTATAAAAGAGAAGACGGGTTAGAGCAAGCATTTAACTTAGGATCCATAAACAATCATTTCAATAAACGATTAATAGGTAATATAAGTTATAAATATGAACTTCGTAAGCTCTGAATGGTCATGCGATAATGGGTCCAAGGTGGTCCACCATAGACCAAAAGTCTCCAAAAGTGCTCACATAACACTACTATGGAATAAAGCAACGAATCAACCCTAGACAATATCTTAAAGGCCTATCCAAGTATGTGCCACCCAGGTAGCTCTTGGGTGTTGTACTGGCTAATACTCTGCACCATTTTGTGGAGATAGAAAACCTTCAAAATGGCTGTTTGGATGATTTATTTCTAGGCAGTTTTGCCTATACGCGATGATTACATATATCTTGTGTTTATAAGCCTGAAATGACCACCAAAGCCAATAAAAATGGGCCTGTCAAGCTTACTGTTAGCCCTCTATATACAAAGTATGAACAAAATAAAAAAATATGGATATACATGAGTATTATATCAAACACCTAACGTACAGTTTTGTCTATGACAGCGCAGACGCTCAAGAAGAGAGCACTTGGGTAGAAAGTGTGTTGTTGATGAGGAAGAACAAAGAGCGACGATGACTGTTATTTGTCGAGAGGAGGAGCAAGCGGTAGGCCAAGGGCCAATTCGTTGGTGAGAAAGAATAACAATGGTAAAGAGTCACCACTATAGGAAGAAGGGGGGGTGCTTCTCTGGTAGAGAATACTTCGGGGTAAAGAGTGCTTGATGCTTGTGGCCAAGAGGAGGAGGTGGGGGACTTGTTTCTCACTTCTTCTTGGTGATGCCTTTCGGCTTAACCAATCATTCGGCTACATTCTGCACTCTTATGAACCAATTGTTTAAAGTGTATCTAGACAAGTTTGTGGTTATCTACTTGGACGATATCATCATTTATAGCCAAATGCTCGAGGAGCATATCAAGTACTCTTGAATAAATTTTAAAGTTCTTAGGGAGAACACTTTGTTCATGAAAAATGAGAAGTGCACCGAATCGGTAAGGGTTCCATTCAGATAGATAAATCAAAGGTGCAAGCTATAACATATGAAAATAGTGCCATTTTGGGATATTTTTGCTCGTCATGATGAGTTATTGCTCTATAGAGCTACGATTTATTTTTGCTCACAGTTTCAAGCCAAAACACATAAAACCAAGGCAAAACACAATGCTAAGTATTTGTACAAGTAAACAAAAGTGACAAATGACTTATTGATAAAGATGTTATAGGTGCGCAAAGACTGTTTGTGACAACATAGTGAAAGCGGTTGTCACTGACAGCACAACAAGGCATGGCGGTTGCTTAGTTGTGCAATAGTGGTCAATGACTTGCAGTAGGGTGGTTCGATCACTCCGTAACGTAACAACGGATAGCTTACTACGGTGGCCATTTCGCTATATAGTAGTGAACAATGGTGACACTAGTGCGCAACTAAGTAATGATAGTACGGGTGTAGACTGTAAGGTGGAAGACATCACCATAGAGCACTATGCATGGCAATGGACTATGGTTCTCATGAAGGAGAAGTCATTGTGAGGGAGCAAAAAAGGAGGCTCGTTAGGTTACGCCATCTAGTATCGATAGCGGTGCAGATCGACATCAATAAAGCAGGCAAAGGCGGCACTGGGGAATTGTTGGCCACGAAGAGGATGACGACATGAGAAGGTCATGTGTTAACTGTGCACAATGCAGCTAGGCACCCGTTGGAGGGTAGTCGGTTGTACCTTGTGGTGCTAAGGGCCACAACAATAGGGTATATCGATCGGAATAGTTGGTTTGCCATGAGAATGGTGGATGATGCAACATAGACGATTGCATAAGTGACGAACGATCATGCATCGCGATGGTCACAAGCGATGTATAATACTTTTCACCCATTAAAACACTATGTTGCCCTTCTAAATTTTTTTAATTCCAATCTATGTCCCCTCGACCATTTTTCCTTTAAAAAATTAGATATTTTCAATATATATCTTGATAAAATTAAGTTTTACCCTTCAAAAATAAAATATTTTCAACTTATGTCTTGATTATAAAAATGATCAATTTGACTTGCTTTAATCAAATATTTTGATCAAATTTGATTCTAACTATATTTTGTTTACTTGATTGGATTTAGCTTCAATCAATCTTGTTTTAACCAAATTTAGAAAAAAAATAAATTTTAATCTTTGTTTTATTTTGATTAGCTTTAATTTTGAGTGATCTAATTGGGCTAGTTTAGCCCAATTCTAGACCTATTGAATTAAATAGGTTTGATTGGTCTAATTTAAGGTTCTATACTAAATTTAAAAAATATAAATCATTAATTTTTATTATAATATTTTTATATGACATATTGGTAAAATTTTATTATTTATGATCCTTAAATTCTAGTTATTATTTTTAGATATTTATATAGTTATATATATATATATGTTTGAAATTATAAAATAATATTTATTTTTTACATAAAGGTATGATTTATGTTTATCATAATTATAGCTATCAAATGACTTTTTTTATACTAATTAATATTCAATAATTATTATGGTTATTTTTTCTTATTATTAAATTATTTTTGCATAAATTAGATTTAAAAAATGATAAATATTATTTATAACTTATATCCCTATATTTTATCTAACTAGCAGCTACAAAAGTGACCTAGAATGGTAAGCTTATGAGATGTAAATTATAATAAATATTTTATTATTTATATGATACTTTAAATTATATTTTATATTATTTATTAGTCTTATAATTATCAAAGTGGTCTAGAATAATAAATTTATAAAATTATATTAAATAATTAGTCTTAGATAATATTAAAAAATAATATTCATAATGACATATATAATTAGGAGATTTAAAGAATCCTAAAGTAGAATCTACTTCAAATAATTATGTGATAAGATAGAATGATACTATTTTGGATATTCTTATAATTTAGAGTTATATACTCAAAGGTAGGAATATTATTCCATAATGATAGCATTAGTCCTCCATAGTTGTAAAATTTTATGTGAACACTAGATATATCAATATTTCACCCAAAGGTGAAATAGAGATGATATCAATAGTTCAATATTTATTGAAAAACTCTAAATATTAATATTATATTATTTTATTATAGTGAAACTTCCTTCATTGCATTCTTATAAGTGTCCTTATATTTTTTTAATTAAATTATTATAAATGATTTGAGCATGTATAATTCACACTAAGAGTTAGATATTAACCTTATTTGTGTAGAGGATCACATACTTAACTATTGAAAGTTTTATAAGATAAATAATTAAATGATTAAAAAATATCTAAAAAGCTCAATTTTAATAAGTACTTAAAATATTTAGACTTTGTTACATAATATAGCTAGTACAATAGAATATTAAAGGACTAATTTAAAATTATTGATAAGTCATTAACCGGTACCTTAGTGAAAGGAATAACGGCTTAGTATTACAGTATTCAAGAAATTCTATAATATATCCTTGTTACGATTGATATGGTTGCAAAATAAATATTTTAGGTATGAATGTAGATAAGTCCTTCACATACAATTTATTCTTAATTCTCTTCCTCCTTTATTTGGTTCATTTAAAATTCGTTACAACATAAATAATTAAGTAAAATTTAAATAAATTGACTAGTATATATGTTTAAGAAGAATTAAGATTAAAGAAAGAAAAACATAATATTTTGGGTACTACTCAAGGAGTAAATAATAATAAAAATTTAAAACATAATTTATTAAATAAATCAATTGAGTTTATAAATGCTATACAAAATTATAAAAAAAAAATTGACATTAACATGCTACTTTTGTTGTAAAAAAGTCATGTGAAGAGGATTATAAGATTTGGTTAGAAAGATAAAAGTATAAGTTAACCTTTGTATGTTTGGAATCAAATATTATGGAAGTTCCTTACTAATACTTGATGGATTGATGCCTCAACTTATGTTATTAATAATGTGTAAGGAATTATTTTAACTTGAAAACCGAAAGAGCATAAAAGGATCATAATTTTAAGAAATTATTTTAAAATGAAAGTAATAATAAAGTATAATTATTGGCTACACCTAGAAACGGTTCATTTAATAGATCTTATGGATGTATGTCATGTTCCTACAATTATGAAAATTTGATTACTTTATATAAAATTAGTGTAATATTTGTTAGGATCAAGAGCACTAAGAGGGGGGGGGGGGGGGGGTGGTGAATTAGTGCAGCGGAAAACTTCGACAATTAAAAAGGTGTTCGTACGATAAAAGCGATTTCGGTAGAAAAGCCGATTCGTAAATCTCTTTAACTTGTAATCAAGCGAGATGTAGTTAAAGGAAATCTATGAAGGCAGTTTGCAGTTATGATGAAAGTTAAAATGTAAGCGCAAACTGAAATATGATGTTCGTATGATAAAACTGATTTACGTCTAAACGCCAATTCGGAAAATACTGAACTTTAAAACACGATCGTAAATGTGTAGAAGGCAGTAAGCTATTGAGGAGGTTTGTAGCAAGGATAAGATGCTCAAAGTAAATGCAAACCGAGATTTAGAGTGGTTCGGTCAATCTTGACCTACATCCACTTTTGGCTTCCTCCACCGACGAGGTCACCGATGTCTACTAGAGGCCTTCCTTCAATAGGTGAAGGCCAACCACCCTTTTACAGTTTCACTCTTTTTGACGGGCTTAGGAGACAACCCTTACAGAATTTTCTCTCCTCTCTTTAAATATCAGAACTTGGAAGAAAAGAGGGAGAAGAACTTTTGGTCTTTACAACAATTTTGAGCTCTAAAAATCACAGAATAAGATCATGATTTCGGTATGTTTTTTGTGCTCTTTTAGTGCTGAAAGGGTGGGGTATTTATAGGCCCCAACCCAGTTTGAATTTCGAGCTCAAAACTATCAATTCCCGAAATTCCGGGATCTAGCGATTGCAACTCCTGACTGAGGCGGTTGCACCGCCTGGCAGAGCTCGAAGACTGAGCCTCTGGGCGGTGCCACCTCCTACCAGAGCTTGAAAACCGAGCTCAGGCGGTGCCACCGCCTGACTAAGGCGGTTGCACCTCCTGCCAGAGCTCGAAGACCGAGCTCAGGCGGTGCCACCTCCTGGCTGGGGCGGTTCAACCGCCTGGCAGAAATCAGGGTCCGAATGGGTTGATCCATTTGACCCAATTTGGGTTTTTCAAGGGCCCAATTGCCCCAAGATTAAGTTAATGGGATCACCTCCCATTTCCAACTTAATCATTGTGCTAACTACGATACTTCCTAAGACATTTACTGCAACTTGCTCCGGTGCGTCAATCGCTTCTTCCGGCGAGCTTCCGGCGAACTTCCGTCGATCATCCGATGAACCCTCGATGATGCTCCTACGGACTTCGGCAAACTCCTAGACTTGCGATGATCCACTTAGCGAGTTCCAATAAGCTTCTTTAGCAAGCTCATGGACTTCTTGGATTTGTTCCCGCAGAACCTCCGACGACTGTCTGAACTTCCGTCGAACTCTCGAACTCCCAACGTGATTATTGTCTTGATTCCGGCGCAACTCCTGCTGCATATCTTACTTTCATCCTAGTTAATCCTGCACACTTATCTCAACATATAGATTAGATAACAAATGATAATTGACTTCATCATCAAAATCCGAGATTCTACAATATTAATAGTAAATATATTAATGATTTAGTTAGTTATGAAATTTTATATGATGATTTACACATAATTAATGTGAATCTTGAGTTTATAACTATCATGTAATCAAATATTAGAATGAAACATAGTTTTATTAACTTCTTAAGAGTATATATGCTTACATCTTAGGTCACTCTATGTTTCCCATTTTAGTGGAGAGAGATATCTTATTACCTTTATAGATAACCTGTTCAGATACGAAGTTAGTCAATAAAATCGAGAGATAATTCATGACCATGTATTTCTAATTTATGTAAGTTATAAGACTATTGATATATTTATGTATATATATAAATGAAGTCGAGAGATAATTAGATAGAAATATTAAAATTATCAAATTTGACAATGGTAGTAAATTTTATGATAGATATGATGAGCCTGATTATAATTTTAATTTTTTTTAATTTTTAGAAAAGTTGGGTATTCAATATGTTTTACTGGGTATGTCACAATAGAATGAGATTGCTAAAAGATAAAATCATATTCTTATGGATATAGTTAGGAGGATGATGAGTTATTCGTGAACATGGTTCTTAATAAATCAATTCTATAACTCTTTTTAAATTATAAACTAGTAGAAAATCTAACTTGAGACATTTATATATTTATGATTTTTTTACAGACATTAGGGTCTTCAATTCATATGAAAAAAAATTAAATTCAATGATTATTTCTGGATATTTTATTATTTATCCAAAAAAAATCAAAAAATTTTAGATTTTATTACCTTAATGATAATATAAAGATAGTTGAATATGATAAAACAAAATTCTTATAAAATGATGAATTAGTGATAGTGAGAATCTTAAAATTTAATCTTGATATTGATGATATACATGTTGATACTTTTTTATTATTTTATATTAGAGAAGTTATTGTTCTTCAAATCACTAAATGACTTAATGAAGATAGAAAATAAAATAACATTAATGAACCTCCACATAACATTGATATTGCTGTTGATGACTCATAGAACAACTACAATTGATAGTTTTAAGAAAATCTCAAAATGAAAGGGAAGAGAGACATACTTTTTTTTATAATTTTATGATATATCTATAAGAATCAAATTATGATATATGAATCAAAAAATTTTCTTATTGTTTTCAGAACATAATGATTATGATACAATCAAATATTTCACTCATAAAGAAAGCATTAGCCATAACAAATTTTTTTTTTAACTTATCTAATGGGCTCATTAAGAATTGTCATAATATTTGTAGCTTATTATGATTTTGAGTTATATTTCATGGATGTGAAAATAATTTTTCTGAATGAAAATTAGGATAAGAAAATTTATATAGATTAACCTAAATAATTTGTAGAGAAAAAAAATAAAATTTGGCATACAAATTTAGGAAATCTATTTATGTTTTTAAATAAGCTTCTAGACAATGGTATATAAAGTTTTATAATACCATTATTTTTTTCAAATTAAAAAATATTATTTATTAGTATTTACATCTAAAGATCAATGAAAGCAAGCTTATTATATTGGTCTAATACGTAAATGATATTTTGCTTATCAATAGTGATATTTGTCTATTACATGAAATAAAAAAAATTAACACCAAGAATTTTAAGATGATTGATATGATTGAGATAACTTATCTTATTGACATAGAGATATTTAAGGATAAATCTTAATAATTATTAAGACTATCTCAAAAAAAATTTATTAATCAAGAGATTTAGTATAACTTTGTTTAGCAAATGAAAAATGTGAAAGATTCAATCAAAGTAAGTGTTTTCTAAAATTAATTTGAAAAAGAATCAAATAAAAAAAATAAATATATATATTTTTTATGCATATATAATTAAAAGTCTATTATATGCTGAAATATATATTAGATCATATATCAATTTTATAGTTTGTATATGAGGTAGACATTAGAGTTACCTAGGAATAAAATATTAAAAAACTACAAAGGAATGAAATAAGTTATCTGTAAGGGACAAAAGACTATATTCTCACATATAGGAAATCAGATCAACTTGAAATGATGATATTTTTATATGTTAATTTTATAAATTACCTCGACAATAGAAAGTTCACTTTATGATTTATGTTTACATTAACTAGAGGGGTAATTTATAAGAATAATATAATGTAAATTATATTATCGATAGTAGAAACTGATTTCATGATATGATTTAAGGCCACTAATCAAGTTTTATGACTAAAATTTTATATTAGGACTTGATATGGTCAAACTCAATTCTTACATTGTTAAAGATATTGTATGGCATATCGCAATAGCTTTTTTCTCTAAGAATAATAAATACTATAGTAGATCTAAACATATTAGCTTAAAGTACTTGGTGGTTAAAGAATGAGTCGAGAGGTCCATTTATTTAGGCCTTATGGCATAAAGTATTTGAAAGAATATATTCTTATGATTGGATTTATAAGGAATTCATAAAAAATATGATGATACATATTTTGAGTAAATATTATAATTAATTTTTTTATATAATTAAAATTATTTATTTATGTTATCTTGCTCATATTTATATATATACATATTATAGTTGAATGTAAATAACAAGATTATGTTGATAAGATAAATTATGATAGTCATTTTAGACTATATTAAGAAAGACTAACAATGTTATAGTATATAGAAGAAAACATGATATTATTAACGTACAATCGTTATGACTCCTTTTGCTATTCCAACTTAATATAATATTATTATATTTATTAGACTTATTAATCTATTTTTAAATTCATACACATATAAATAATTTTAAAAATTTTAAAATCTAATTAGATAAAACTATTTTAAATAAATTTATTTTATTTATTTTGATTTTGAATATTTTTATATTTTATCAATTAATGGGTCAAGTGGAAGAATATTAAATTATGTGACCCTATTTAATTAGATAAGATATATTATATATCTGATTGAATTCTTATTATAGTTATTAACCAATAGAAAAGAAGTCTAATTAGAATACGATTCTTTAGAAGATGAAAAAAAAAATGTAATTATAATATAATTATTTAGGAGATAACATGGATGGAAGGGACTCTCGTAATTATCTTTCATAGACCCTCTACTCTCGCGTATATAGACAGAACCTTCTAAGGATTATACATAAATATAAAGATCTTTTTTATCATCTCTGGATAGATATCCTTTCTATCAAGAAGAGAATGAGAATCTAACTTCTTTCCTTTATAAATTAACGATCACGATTCACTACTTTGCAACATCCAAAATGTCCTAATAATTACTGTGTTCAAAAGGTACACACCTTCATCTATCGTACTTGATTTCAATCCTAATATTAAATTTTATATAATAATTTTATTTCTTATATTATCTCCTCTTATGGCCACAGTATTTCAACGGATTCATCATATTATTTTGTGATATCTAAAGTATCCTATTAATTATTATGTTCAAGAGATTATATCTTTTATCTTAGATCTACCATACATAATAATTTTAATTTTTTACATTATCTACTCTTACGTCACAGTTCAAACAAACAGTTCGTCTTAGTTGAACGATTCTTGTTTGCTTTCTCGAAATAGATGCAACAGCCTGCATCTTCAAAGATCGTTCTTTCTTTCGGTACGAAAACGCATCAACCCCTCTGGTTTTCCCGACCACAACAGATAAATCTCAGACCCCTACTTGACCGCAGTAAACGAGGGGAAACAAACTAATAAGATAATGTTGCAATCCTGCCGAGGAAGTAGTGAAGGGTGAAGAAAAAGAGATCTGACCTAAGGTAAGTCCATGCGTGGAGTTTGAGAGCGCCTCTTCTCTGTTATCCTTCGGGTGATGAGAAAGAAGTGAACTTTCTTGCGGTCTGTTAGGTTCGGTGAAAGTGAGAAAGCCCCAAAGGATACCGCGACGGAGACGGAGACGGTGGCGGTGGCGGAGTGCAGTCAGCTTTTCCATCGTTGGTTCACCCGCGACTGCGGTGAGTTTTGACGAACGAGCCGCCAAAAGCATGTGGGATCCCATGCAAGATACGACTTTATGCTGCGGCAGATGCCGGGGCGTGCGCCAGATCCGTGTGTCGTCAGTGACGTCGTGCCTCGAGTCGGGGACGTCAGCAATTTATGTGATGCGATGGATCGAGTTGGATCAAATTGGCCTCGGGGAGGTAGATTGGGCTCGACCCAAGTTTGTATTGGGTTGGGTCGGATCGCTAAAAGGAAACGAGGGTCACAAAATGAGCGCCTTGTGCGACGATGCCTTTGAAAGCCAACCTCCACCGCGCCGCCACCGGCGTCGACCAAATCCGCGAAGCCGAGTCCCGCTGCCTCGCCGTCCGCCATCGCCTCCTCCAGTCCGGCCTTCCCCCCTCCTCCTACATCTCCCTCCTCCGCCTCCTCGACGCCGAGCTTCGCTCTCTATCCCGCCTTGCCTCCTCCGCCCTTTCCCTCCCCCTAAGCTCCAACGTCGGCTACCTCGAATCCATCGCCCGCCTCCTCCTCCATCCCTCCGTCCGTTGCGTCTCCCGCGTCTCCCGGCCCGTCCCCGCCGCCTCCAAAGACCACCCCGTCCACGTCGACCTTGTCTGTACCCTCCATCGACGCCCCGCCTGGTTCGTGGTCTCCGATCGTAACCCCGTCTACCTCTCCTGGCTTGGGCCCAAGGGCCTCCGCGCCCGCGTCGAGCGCGTCATCGCCGCCGCCCGCTCCGCCGGGGCGCTCAAGCCCGCATCCGTCCTATTCGTCTTCTCGCGCGGCATCCGCGACCATGTTTCCGACAATCTGGTGGATGAGTTCGGGGCTGTGGAAGTTGGTTTGCTCAACGACGAAGAAGATGTGTTCGAGGAGTTGGACAATGGGTGGATTGGGGTTAGATGGTCAGGGAGCTCGAATTCCAGGGTGTTTGAGGTAAAGATCGCCTTAGATGATGGAAGAGACGCATGTCGTAGCTTAGAGGTCGTGGACGAGAGAGAAGAAGTGGGTGTATTGGATGATGGGTTTGGGTCTTTGGTTTCGAGAATTGATGTGGATTCGGCGGATGTGGTGAACTTTGATACCACGGCATTGATCGCGATGGTGTCAGGAATAAGTAACGGTGGTTGCGAGCGGCTGATGAAGGCGCCGGAGGCAGAGATGCGAGCAAGGTTTAAGAGCAACTATGAGTTTGTGATGGCTCAGGTATGCCTACGTTCTATTTTAGGGTATATTACAGAAGTTGATTTCCTTTATTGAATAAATAGTTCGAAATCTTATCATAGTAAATCTTCAGTTGAGGACAAAAATGTCCTTGAGTTCTACATGAGTTATATGGTAAGGTTTTAGTATAATCATTTGATCATACTGGTAACTGTGATTCCAGAAAAGTTCTGTACGAATCTCAAGAGATACAGGGTATAGTTATGTTCTTTGCATTATAGAGTTTGCTGACTGTTGATTGTTTGTGAGAAAAAACATATCTATCAAGTCAAGTTCCAAGATGAAAAGGAAGAATCCAATTACCACTATGATGGTATTTCTTTTGCTTTATGGTATTGGCCAACATCCCAAAAGTTTAGGAAAATTGAACATGTTCTAACAACATTATGGAAATTGGTCTAGCTAGTAAGCAGTGATGTATCTTAAGTGTTTCGTATCAGCTGATGTAGACCACAAGATTCAGCTTCTTTCTGATCTTTCATCAGGACTGTTGAGAATTCTTCTGAAAAGGGAATGACGTACTAGTTTGCGACAACTATATTTTGTTCAAGTACCTTAATGCGACAAAGAAGCCATGCACAAATAATTCAGCAAGACTGTAATATAAACTTTTTGACTTGCAAAGATTTTAGACCTTAGGAAGCATTGTTTCGATGATGATGTCTGTGATTACTAACTTCACATTTGGTAAGTTCTCGTCACTGATCCATAATGAGACTCTTTATGGTAATATGATTATCAGGAATATTGAAATGGTTATGATGAAATATTCTGTCTAAATTGATTTCGTTAGAACTCATTGAATTACTAACTTGAATTTTATGACCAAAAGAATCCCCTCCCAGTCTGTTCTGGTCGCTTTTGCAGTTTGACATTTGTCACATTAAATAATTTGTTGAAGAAAGAAAACTCATTTGAAGATGCAAACAACTGGAATAAGTACAGAAATTCATTGTCAATTTTCATTGTCGATTATGTGCTATGATATATGGCAAAATTATACAAAACGATGCTCCATGTATAGCCAATGTATTCCATGTCTATGCTGCTCTTGATGCATGAGTGGCAATGTTCTAGGTACATGGTTTGGTCCTTTCTCCAAGTTATCAAGACAAAATTGAAGTTTTTTTAAATTTTGACAACCTTCCATGAATAGGATTAAGAATAGCAATGACAAATCCTATAAAGGTCACAGGACTTCCAAGTCTGAATTTCTTTACTCTCAAAGAGGGCATTCAGGTTAATTTTTTGTGTGTCTGTCAGATCAACTTCTCATGACTGAGGTTCTAGAAGTTGGATTTTGTACTATGGCTTCCGAACTTTCAAGATGTAGGTCCAAGCTCTTTGTCATTAGAGAGGAGTTTTTCTTTTGTTGCTTGAGTTGTATTAGTATCCTCTGATCTGTTTATCAGTTGCTTTGCCTTGGAATCTTATTTTTGTGGTGAATGGATGAATATATGCCCACCCATTTTATGGATCTTCCGGGTTGAGTCCGAATCTTATAAATAATTAAATAGTATTCTTTGTATAATAATAGGATTTTTTTATTTAAGATGTATGATGAGTACAGTAAATACCAAGGACATCAAAAAGAAAAATGTCTGGGGAAGGTTATTGTTTTAGCATTAGAAGAAGTTGTTTCTATTAAAACAGATATTTCAAGGCATAGACTTTGCCTTAATTTATTTTATGCATCTATGTATTTTGTAATTCTGAAAGTGAAGTTTTATTCAATTTATTGTTCACAAGTAATGTTTTTTTGGTTTGTATCATGCTTTGGTTACTTCATTCCCTTTTACAAGGGAGTATATTTATTTAGTGAGAATCTTGTTGGTATGATATGTTAGTTATAGTGTGAACTTTGCAATGGACAAATTTTTTTAAAGGTTTATCATGTTCTTTCCTCTCTCCCGTAGGAGTGTTTTTCACTAGCACGGGTAATGTTATATGTTCAGTGTTTAATGCTGGCATCTTATTTCATTTTTTCTGACTTAATTGAATGTCTTCACTAAGTTTTTTATATTTGGTCATTGAATCATCCATATCTTTGCATCTTAATTGGCAGGTGACATCCGAACTTGAGCATCCAATTCTAGCAGAACTGAGCGTTGCGATAGCTGGAAAGAAAGGTATAATCTGTGAAAATGTCCTTTCTGAATTTCAAGAACTGGTTTCTATGTGTGCAGGACCCAGTGAAAGGTTACGAGCTGATCAACTTATAAAGCATCTCCAGTAAGTTATCTTACTGCTCACTTACTCTTTGTCCATCAGAAATCAATTACATATTGTATGGTATGGTTTAGTTTTGCTTCAAAATTTCACCATTCAGGGGCGTGATTTGTAAGAGTTCCAAGCACGGCGGGCACATGCATTTTCATTTCACACTCTTTTTTTTACCTTAAATTGTTGGCATATGTCTATCAATTGTTGTTCTTACGTATGCATATCTCATCATGGAAATATTAGTAAATTGGTGGAGTTATAGGTAACACGCAAAATAAACCTACTTCTGGGAGGACAAGCTGAGTTCCAGGGGATGTGTAATTGGGTCCTTATTTTAATAGAAACTGTTTCAGCAAAGCTAAATTGGTTTGTTTGGCCTTATGATTCTACTTTTCCTACTAGTCACTACTCTAATACATATTGCTTTTCTTTTTTCTGCTCATTTTGCTAGTTGTGATGAAATCATATTGGTTCAAATGGTTATTCCTATCTTTTGAACTCTGACTTGGTTCTTTTTATGGTGTGTATGACTTAAACTGTGGGTCAGTGACATGTCAAACAGTTTAGTCCAAAAAGAAAATAAAAGAGTGATATGGCCTTCTAGAGAAGGTGGAGAGAGAGAGTGGGGGGGAGGGCGGGTGACAAAGCTAATGTTGAACATTTGTTTGGGATGACACTAAAAAATAGCAGTGGAGTGATGTGATGAGGTAAGAAGTTAGGACCTCATAGTGGAAGGTTACCAAATAGAGAAGTGGAATAGAGAAGGTTGCCAAAGAGGGATGGAGATTTTACAGACTACTGCACTGTAATGTACTGAAACAGAATAAAATACTTATTAAGACAATATTTACCATTTGACGTTGAGTTATTAGTGATTGAATGGTAAATCCAACTGTATTAATCTCAAGCTAAAATTTTTTAATATGTTTCAGTTTGTAGAAACTAGAAAAGTTATTTAATAAACAACATGGCTTTCATATAATCATACTATCGCTATGCATGCATCAGTATGTACATTGGTTCTTGAAGAAAGGTTACATGTTCCAAGTAATTTATATTACCCTTTATGCATGGCATTGCTTATTTGGCTGTTCTTCTATTCGAGTGTTTTAGCTGGAGAACCTTGTCTTCTTTGGGCTACAAACTAATAGTTGAAAAGCTAACTGTTATTCTGAGATCGCTTCATTGACTCGGCTTTTACTCGCAGAGTTGTCCCAGACTCTCCTTCAGAACGACTGATGAAACTTCCAACAACAAGAAAAATTGCATTGAAGAACAAGATTGTGTTTGGGACAGGAGATCATTGGCATGCACCAACATTGACGGCTAATACGGGTTTCGTGCGAGCTGTTTCACAAACTTCAATGTCATTATTGACGATCGAACACAGGCCCCGTGCACTAACCGGTGATTAGTCTCCGTTGTCGTATCTCGTGCATGTATTAGCATGGACATGATGAACCTTCCTGGTATCATAGATGCTTGTTAATGGGATCTTCAAGACCCGTCAAACATGAGCTGTATAAAACTTTGTAATATAGGAAAACTATGTTGCACATATACTCAAGATGGAGTTGTAGTTTGACTGGATAATATATGATCTGTATTCTGCTGATGATTAATCATTATATTATCGATCCATGATTAAGCTTCCTGTCATAGATGATTGTACAACAGTTAATGGGTTCTTCAAGACCCAATAACTATGAGCTGTATTAAACTTTGTTGCATTATGAACTTAGACTGAACTATTATAATTTAGAAAGCATAAAACAACATAATTAATATAAAGATTAAATTTCATGTACATGTATTTACATCCCTATAAAACGGTTATTGTAATTGAATCTGAAAGCATGATCTACGAAATAAAGAGTGCCAATAATTGGAGAAGGCAGAGCAGCCACGAAGTACAACACATCTGCTGCAGGACAGCAGCAGTCATTACTGTCAACCATGAATGGAAGGAAGATTAGTTGGACGTTAGCTGCGGTGGAAGAAGAAAGCCAAGTGAGTAAATGCTACTCAAAGTAGCTGAGGCAGCTCAATGCCTGTGGTTTCTCCTCTACATCTGCTCTTCACAATCAACAACAACAACAGTGAGTTCAACAACACTATCCTCTTCAATATAATATGCTTTTAGGTTTGTAGTCAGTAGTCCTTCTAGTCTTTGATCAGTGCATTAAAGATTTCAGCCAGCAACCCATCACCATGAGAATGGAAGACAAACCCAATGGTTTGACCTCTGTTCTTTATCTTCTTTGCTCGACTTCCATGGAGCGCCACAGAACAAGAACCTGAGTCAACCTTTTGTTCACTCATCCTGCTTCCATGTTCTTCGTCATTGCAGTTCGAGAATCCAATCAACTTCACTCCATCTTGAAATACCATTATGAAATAATTGATTTCGTAATTCTCTTTGTGAAATACCATAATGTTAAGTAGAAAGGAAGAAGAAGAGAAAATGGGCCCTTTAGAAACATCCATCAATTTGAAATGTTACATAGAAGAAGAGAATTGAACATATTAAAATATGCTTTCATCCATAGTCTTATGTAGACATGGAAAAAAAGGGGGGGGTAAAAGGGAAACTACATCTAAAAATAAGTGACAAAAAATTAAATGATAATTCCTATCTCAAACTCTTATCCTATCATTATTATTTACAAAATCTAATCATTTAGTTATCCCAACAATATATGACTCCTAAGCTATGCGATGAAATTGAGATAGCAAATCTATGTTTTCTCGGAAAAGTCAAGCAGACCAAACTCTTTTGTTGAGAAGAAGGATGATCCTATAGTATAGGTGAAAGGAAATATCAATGGAATCAAGTTACTTTGAGACCTCTTTGTTAGAAGGCTTTCATTAATAGCTGGCTAATGTGGATTGTGATGACCACGGTTTTACCTGTTGTAATCAATAATGGAAGCTTTCATTAATGTGGATTAAATGTAGAAGGTGCATACAATGTGTCATACATCAAATTAGAGCCAAAGGAATCAAATGCGGATGTAAAGGTATGAACTACCTTTTTTTGCTATTCAATTCGTGATCGGGACGTTCACTATCCACTCATCTTTATTTGCATACAACAAAAGACAACTATATATATATATATATATATATATACTGGGTAGAGTTTTGTCCCTTAAAATCTCATGGACCTCAACCGATATGACAGTGAATGTGCACATCGAAACCACTTCGATAGGTAAAGTTTGTGCTTATTAGGATCCACCTTGTAGGGATCGAGGCATTTTGGGTTTTGCTACGGGGAGTCAGTCTCATGGACCCTAAAAGATACCCTTAAATGGAGATAATACTTGGATCTTACATGGCATTTATTCTCCATATATTTAAGCTTATATGAAACAATTTAAAAATATATTTTTTTAAATAAAAATTATGTTTCATCCTTCCTTTAAATCTTCAATTTATGTATTCTTGCTATATTCAACTATCCTGAAGTGGCATGCATTACCTTTGTTATTTCTCATTATCCCTAAGGATCATAGAATTTTTATTTACCTTTTTAATAAAATTATATATATTTATATTTATATATATATATATATATATATATATATATATATATATATATATATATATATATATATATATATATATATATATATATATATATATATATATATATAAGGTAGAACCAAGTCTCTCTCTCTCCAGGGTATTCTTAAGGTAGAACTCATCAAATCACATATCCAAATTTTATAAAATTAAGTCAGGGGTATTTTTGATAATGTTCCTCTAATACTTAAATTAGTAATTTGATCCGGTAAGAAGCGATCATAACTACATCTTAGGCTATTATACTTATTTGTTATATTGGTTGGAACTACCATTGGTTGAAACTATCACGGGGTTATTTCATTTATTTAGATTGGTCATATGTTAACCAATAGCTTAGACACATTTGTGATGGGTTCTTTGCTGGGCAGACTGATGGCGTGGAGTACTGATGAGTCAACCACGTAAGGTGTCGACTGTTAGGATTGTAAAGGCACTAAGAGAGGGGATGAATTAGTGCTTTCAAAAAGTTAAGTCGATTTAAAAATTTTCATTTGATGAAACCCATATCGAAAATATGTTTAACTTGGAATGTGAGTAAAAATAGTGAGCAACTAAATAATTAAGCAATAAGAATGAAAAGCACAAAAGAAATATACACCAGATTTATAGTGGTTCGGTCATCGCAACCTACATCCACTCTCGATTCCTCCTCCGTCGAGGCCTCCGACTTTCACTAACGATCTAGACGAAGATCAATTACCCTTGTTACAACTTTTTTCTCCTTTTCATAAGTTTAAGAGAGAACCTTTACAACTCTTTTTATAAATAGTCATCACAACTCCCTAAGAATGACCTAAAAGATTGAAGAGAAAAGAACTCAAGACTTTCAAGAGAGTTTACACACTTAGAATCACAAGTGTTTTATGCTCTTTTCTTACTATCTCAAGCAAGAATGAGTGAGGTATTTATGGGCAACAAATGACTTCAAAAATAAAGCAAAAAAATCTCGATTTTTAGTTACTAGCGATACTATCGCTAGTGTTGGGTGGTACCATCGCTTGTAGCACTGAGCACTAGCGGTACCACTGCTTGACATAGTCTCGAAGACTATGTTCTGGCAGTACCACCGTTGGGTCTTCTAGAAACATACACTTTGTACGTTCCAACTCATAGGCAGTTCCATCGCCTAATCTAGTGGTGCCACCACCTAATCCAACAACATATCACTGAATGAGTCTTCTAATAGGCTCAAATTAGCCATGATTCAGGCCTAATGGATTACTAATTGAGTTTGCATGGTTACACCTATAGCCAACTCAATTAAAATATAAACTATGATGATCAAGACATGAATGATTACACAACATGAATCATATATTGTCCGGCATGTCATGAACTCCCAATGCATCATTCTTTCCTTCAGCGTATTGCCAGATCCATCGTCATGTTGATTCCCGCAATATCTGATATTGGCGTAATATCCAATCCTTTCGGCCCAATGCCCAATCTTTAACTCAGCCACAATGTATAATTCTTTTACTTCAATCGATTTACCTTTTCATGATGGAAGTTAGTCTTGCACCACTTTTCTCAAATATTAATTAAATCATAAATTCATCAATTGATTTTATCATCAAAATTTAGGATTCAGCAATCTTCCTTTTTTTTTTATGATGACAACCAATTGAGAACGGAGTTTTAATTAAACTCCGCTTATCTATATGTCATATTTAAATAAACTTAAATTCAGAAAATAATAATATTTTAATCATAATATCTTTAAATTCACATCATATGAAAGTAATCATTACTTACTTCATATTCATATCATTACATATATCATCATTATAAAATCATGAGTATTGCATGCTTTAAAATCATTAAGGTATATTATAACATATATAATTTCAAAACATAAAAATTTTAAACCGTCATCACTTTAGGCATAACTTAAATTCAATATTCATGATTCAAAAATATTAAAAATTTAAATCATCGTTACTTCTCCCCCTTTTATCATCAACAAAAAGAAGAAAAGTGCATTTAACAAGTTTTTGAAACATACAAGCTAGTAAATTAGCAAGTTTTACTTCTCTTTGGAACATACAAGCTAGCAAGTTTTTGTTTCTCTTTGATATGTGTAAGTTATCAAGTTTTTTACTTCTCTTAAGATGTACAAACTAACAAGTTTTTGCTTCTTATATAAGATAGCAATTCTTTCTCTCCCTTTGTCATTGTCAAAAAGAAAGGAATGATGTAACGCTTATTATTAAATATCTTATTTAATAATAACATAACCGTTCTTATTAAGATTCATAATTCATTATCATGAATTTCTTCATTTATTATGGTTTAAATGATTTCCGTTTCTTATTCTTTATGCATGAAACCGTTATTATTAAATTTAATATTTAATATCATTAAGTTCTTCATTATGGTCTAAACGTTACAAATTTGAATTAATTCTTGAACGTTATGAGTTGGTGATGATAAATGTTCTTGATGGGAGAACATCTATATATACACGAGGATTTTGGTCCATTGGCTAAATCATCTCTTTGAAGCGAAAGGCTTTCCTACACCATCTAAGGCGAGAGTTCTGAGCCGAGAAGAACCAAAGTTCAAGAAGAAATCTCTGCAGAAATTCTTGGCGACAATGGCTGGAGGTACGCTATTTCGTTTCCGCATTAGTTTTATTGTGTTTCTATTACAATGATTTAGAAACACAAGTTGGCTTCATTAAAATTTCTTACATTTGGTATCAGAGCCGAATGACCTCTGCCTTGATATGAAAAAGTTTTCATTTTTATGCCATGAAAATGATTTGATTTTGGTTTCTTCTTGGAAACTTGTTGATATATTTTGTTGAAAATCATGAGGAAATATCATTTTCAACATTTTTAGTCGGTAAAATGCATATTTAGGTATATTAAATTATGCTTATGAGCAAATTTTTTATGTTTAAAATATCTAGTGATCCATATAATCTTAATTAATTAAGAATTAGCCACAGCATCCTTAATTAATTAAAATTATATATAAAGTTAAAATAAGGATCATATAAGTAATTAGACATCATATCGTGATTGATTATATTTTGTATAATAATTGTTATCCCACAGGATCTTTTATTATATTTAATATAATTAATCAGGATAAAATATCAGATTATTTTCATAATTTACCCACAGGGATTATGAATTGGAATATAATTTGATAGTTTTATCATAAAGACCATATGAATCTATTTGAATTAAGAATTTAGCCCACAGGTAATTTTTATGTCATGAGATTCATATTTTTGGCATGTTTCACATTGGTAAAACATGTAATTTAGTCTATTAAACTTCAAATTTTGACATAAGCATGTTTGATTTTATGCAGTTTCTCAAACTGTTAATTTCTCTGATATTCGATGTGATATTCCCGAACTTAGTGGTGATAACTATAAGATATGGAAGGAGAGGGTTCTCCTCCATTTAGGGTGGATGGATATTGATTATGCTATTAGAAAAGACGAACCACCTATAGTCACTGATACCAGCACTCTAACTGAGATCGCGTTATATGAGCGATGGGAGCGATCCAATCGGCTCAGCGTGATGTTTATCAAAACTAAGATAACTGCTGGCATACGTGGTTCTGTTGACCAGCATGAAAATGTCCGAGAATTGCTAAAGGCTATCGATGAACAATTCATCACTTCGGATAAGGCACTAGCAAGCACCCTTATAATGAAATTTTCATCCCTTAGACTCACCAACATAAAGGGTGTGCGTGAGCACATAATGCAAATGCGAGATATTGCGGCTCAACTTAAGAAACTTGAGGTTAATTTGTCAGAATCCTTCCTGGTGCACTATATTTTGAACACCCTTCCACCTCAATATAGCCCTTTTAAAATTTCATACAATACACATAAGGACAAATGGTCAATTAATGAATTAATGACCATGTGTGTTCAAGAAGAAGAGAAGCTAGTAATGGAATTGGGTGAGATTGCATTGATGGTAACCACTCGCGGGAAGAACAAAACTGACAAACATCAAGCCAATCAAAAAGCTTATCAGCAGGGAAAAGGTAAAATACCACCCCAAGCTGATATCAAGAAAGAAGCAAGGTGTTTCTTTTGTAAAAGAAATGGACACATGAAGAAGGAATGTACGAAATTCCAACAATGGCTTGAAAAGAAAGGTAAACCAACCTCATATGTATGTTATGAATCTAATATGGTCAATCTTAATATTAACACCTGGTGGATTGACTCTGGATCAACAATTCATATTGCAAACTCTTTGCAGGGTATGCAAAACCTAAGGAAGCCAGTGGGAAATGAGTAAAGCATCTTATCAGGAAATAAGATGGGCTCACATGTGGAAGCAATTGGAACATGCATTTTAACTTTAAGTAGTGGTTTTGTTTTAAAATTGGAAAGAACCGTTTATGTACCAAGTTTCTCACGAAACTTAATTTCTGTTTCCAGACTCGTACCATTTGGATATTCCTTTAATTTTAAAGACACATTAGTTCGTTTATTATATAAATCTGATTGTGTTGGGAATGGTATTTTGTCTGACGGTCTTTACCGTATTTTATTACAAAATGATAATACTCAAGGTTCAATGCATGTTCACGCTGGCATTAAGAGGTGTAATATTAATGAGGACTCCTCTATATTATGGCATCGGAGATTAGGACATATCTCCATAGAAAGAATTAAAAGATTAGTTAAAGATGGGATACTTAGTACTCTTGATTTTACTAATTTTAAGACTTGTGTGGACTGTATTAAAGGAAAACAGACTAATAAGTCCAAAAAGGGTGCTAATAGGAGTTCAGACTTATTAGAAATAATTCATACTGATATATGTTGTCCAGACATGGACATACATGGTCAGAAATACTTCATCTCCTTTATAGATGATTACTCACGATATATGTATATATATTTGCTTCATAATAAAAATGAAGCATTGGATGCCTTCAAAGTCTTTAAGGCTGAAGTTGAGAACCAATGTGGTAAGCAAATTAAAATTGTGAGATCAGATAGGGGTGGAGAATATTATGGTAGATATACTGAAATTGGACAAGCACCTGGTCCTTTTGCTAAGTTTCTTCAAGAACATGGGATTATTGCCCAATACACTATGCCTGGTTCTCCAGACCAGAATGGTGTTGCAGAAAGAAGAAACCGAACATTATTGGACATGGTGCGAAGTATGCTTAGCAACTCCAATCTTCCTAAGTTCTTGTGGACTGAAGCATTAAAAACGGCTGTGTATATATTAAACCGAGTTCCAACCAAGGCTGTCCAAAAGACACCATTTGAACTATGGAAAGGTTGGAAACCGAGTTTGCGACATATGCGTGTTTGGGGATGTCCGTCTGAAGTTAGGATATATAATCCACAAGAGAAGAAACTGGACCCGAGGACTGTTAGTGGGTATTTCATTGGATATGCCGAAAAGTCCAAAGGTTACAGGTTCTATTGTCCATCTCACACAACTAGGATTGTGGAATCAAGAAACGCTAAATTTCTTGAGGATGATGTGATTAGTGGGAGCGATCATTTCAGGAACATAGTTTCCGCACATGATCGTATAGAATCTCAACCTTCCACATCAAATGATAGATTGGTTATAGTTCATAGCACTCCTCAAGTACAAATTAGTGCTGAACAACCAATCATTGAAATTCCACAAGTTGTTGATAGTATTCTAATAGATCAAGCAGTTCAGGAATTACAACAAGCTCCTGAACAACTAGTTGAACCACAAGTTCCTCAAGGAACCATTGGTACAACATTAAGAAGATCTACTAGAAATAAAAGATCAGCAATTCCTAGTGATTATGTTGTATATCTATAAGAATCTGACTATAATATTGGAGCCAAAAATGATCCTGAAACATTTTCACAAGCCATGAGTTGCAAAAAGTCAAATTTGTGGCATGATGCTATGAAAGAAGAGATGAATTCCATGATGAGCAATGGAGTCTGGGATCTTGTAGAGTTGCCTAATGAAGCAAAGGTCATTGGTTGCAAATGGGTCTTTAAAACTAAGAAAGATTCGTTAGGCAACATTGAGAGATACAAGGCAAGACTTGTTGCAAAAGGATTTACTTAAAAAGAGGGAATCGATTATACGGAGATATTTTCTCCTGTATCTAAGAAAGATTCTCTGCGTATTATTTTAGCATTAGTTGCTCATTTTGACCTTGAGTTGCAACAAATGGATGTGAAAACAGCATTTCTTAATGGAGATCTAGAGGAAGAGGTTTATATGAAACAACATGAAGGTTTCTCCTCTAGTGTTGATGAGCACTTGGTTTGCAAGCTTAGGAAGTCTATATACGGCTTAAAACAAGCCTCCCGCCAATGGTATTTTAAATTTCATGAAGTAATTTCTTCATTCGGATTTGTTAAAAATCTCATGGATCAATGCATATACCAGAAGGTTAGTGGGAGTAAAATATGTTTCCTTGTTTTATACGTAGATGATATTTTGCTTGCAACCAATGATAAGGATTTGCTGCATGAGGTGAAACAATTTCTTTCTAAAAATTTTGACATGAAGGATATGGGTGAAGCATCTTATGTCATTGGCATTAAGATCTATAGAGATAGACCTCGAGGCATTTTAGGTCTATCACAAGAAACCTATATTGATAAACTTTTAGAAAGATTTTGGATGAAGGATTGTTCACCAAGTGTTGCTCCCATTGTGAAAGGTGATAGGTTCAATTTGAACCAATGCCCAAAGAACAATTTTGAAAGGGAATCAATGAAAAACATCCCATATGCTTCTGTCGTAGGAAGCCTTATGTATGCTCAGGTCTGTACTAGACCTGATATTGTATTTATTGTGGGGATGCTAGGTCGATATCAGAGTAATCCAGGTATGGACCACTGGAGAGCTGCAAAGAAAGTGATGAGGTATCTACAAGGAACCAAAGATTACATGCTTATGTATAGACATACAGACAATCTGGATGTGATTGGTTACTCAGATTCAGACTTCGCCGGTTGTGTTGATTATCGTAAATCAACATCAGGATATATTTTTATGATGGCCGGTGGAGCTATTTCTTGGAGAAGCGCTAAGCAGACCTTGACTGCTACTTCTACCATAGAAGCTGAGTTTGTCTCCTGCTTTGAGGCTACTTCACATGGTGTATGGCTTAAGAGTTTCATTTCTGGCCTTAGAATTATGGATTCTATTTCTAGGCCATTAAGAATTTTCTGTGACAATTCAGCTGCTGTCTTTATGGCTAAAAACAATAAAAGTGGAAGTCGAAGTAAACACATCGACATTAAGTATTTAGCCATAAAAGAACGTGTAAAAGAAAAGAAAGTGGTCATTGAGCATATTAGCACTGAATTGATGATTGCTAATCCTTTGACTAAAGGCATGCCACCTATAAAATTCAAGGATCATGTAAAGAAAATGGGACTTAGTTCCACTTTGTAATGATATTGAAACTCATATATATTGTGAAATTTTCTCATTTATGTGCACATTATTTTGAGAAAATATATTGTTGTTGGACCAAGAATAAACATAAGGTTTATTCATAAAGTAATATTACCACATTAAGATTAAGAAACTAAATACATCGTGATACATGGATGATAATACTCGCTCTTAGAGGACTTATCGCTATGATTCATGTATTTATTTCTTAAGAAAGTTGTTCGAGAAAGATTAATTCAAATTATTAAGTTAAACGTATGGACCAAGTGGGAGAATGTAACGGTTATTATTAAATATCTTATTTAATAATAACGTAACCGTTCTTATTAAGATTCATAATTCATTATCATGAATTTCTTCATTTATTATGGTTTAAATGATTTCCGTTTCTTATTCTTTATGCATGAAACCGTTATTATTAAATTTAATATTTAATATCATTAAGTTCTTCATTATGGTCCAAACGTTACAAATTTGAATTAATTCTTGAACGTTATGAGTTGGTGATGATAAATGTTCTTGATGGGAGAACATCTATATATACACGAGGATTTTGGTCCCTTGGCTCAATCATCTCTTTGAAGCGAAAGGCTTTCCTACACCATCTAAGGCGAGAGTTCTGAGCCGAGAAGAACCAAAGTTCAAGAAGAAATCTCTGCAGAAATTCTTGGCGACAATGGCTGGAGGTACGCTATTTCGTTTCCGCATTAGTTTTATTGTGTTTCTATTACAATGATTTAGAAACACAAGTTGGCTTCATTAAAATTTCTTAATGTAACGCTTATTATTAAATATCTTATTTAATAATAACGTAACCGTTCTTATTAAGATTCATAATTCATTATCATGAATTTCTTCATTTATTATGGTTTAAATGATTTCCGTTTCTTATTCTTTATGCATGAAACCGTTATTATTAAATTTAATATTTAATATCATTAAGTTCTTCATTATGGTTCAAACGTTACAAATTTGAATTAATTCTTGAACGTTATGAGTTGGTGATGATAAATGTTCTTGATGGGAGAACATATATATATACACGAGGATTTTGGTCCCTTGGCTCAATCATCTCTTTGAAGCGAAAGGCTTTTCTACACCATCTAAGGCGAGAGTTCTGAGCCGAGAAGAACCAAAGTTCAAGAAGAAATCTCTGCAGAAATTCTTGGCGACAATGGCTGGAGGTACGCTATTTCGTTTCCGCATTAGTTTTATTGTGTTTCTATTACAATGATTTAGAAACACAAGTTGGCTTAATTAAAATTTCTTACAAATGATACAATGATGCAATTCTTTTCCTTTTACATAAATGTTCCAATCATCACATGAAAGATATCAAAGATAAGTTTGATTTGATGATAGGGTGTACATGTTATAAACACAAAAGAGTCATATGAAAGAAACAAATTTCAAGTTGTGAATATCGATACATTAAGAGAAAAATTATGATTCATTTGGATAAATCTCCTTTATAGTAAATAGCAAAAGAAATCATAGGAGATCAAATAATAAATCTCAAGTATCAAGTGAAAAATCATGATTCGTATAGATAAATATTCTCATTAATGAAAAAAATCATACGAGAATAAATAGTAAAAGTTCTCGATTCATGCATTTGAATAAATATTTTTCAATCAAGAGTGAGTTTAAACACATTTTAATATATCTCAAATGATTAGCTCCGCATCTACATGCTTCCATTCTTTGGGTAAGAGTTCTAAATGTATCAAGTTACTTTGGAGAGAAGAAATCAAATTATAAAATTTAAAATCATAATCAAAATTATTTTCTTAGTTCAAGAGATTTAAAAATAGATTCATCAATGATTGAGGGTCTTTTATTGAAAAACTCGATAAGCTATAGGGATAGAAATTTTTTTAAGAAAAATACATTCATATTTTAGTTTCAATTTGTGCGATTGATTTCAAACCATTGATAACATCTGTAAAATAGGTGTATATGTCACCAATAGTTTCACTCGGCTTCATTCTAAATAATTCATAACTATGCACTAGAGATTAATCTTATATTCTTTTAACTCTACTTATGCTGTGTAACTTTGAATATGTGTCACATAAAGATAAAAAAACATGATTAAACTTATTTTTGTCTAAAACATAAAATAAAACATTCATACCTTTAACATTTAAAGAAAATAATTTTTTTCTCTATATTATTCCATTCATTTGTTGATATAGAGGATATTTGAAAATCACATTCGATAATATTTCATAAATTAAAGTTCATATAAATCAAAAAAATCCTCATTCGTGTTTTCTAATATATATACTCCGTCTCATTGAACATGAGAGGATGAGTGACAGAATGACCATCTTGATTATCGAAAAAAACTATTTAATCTCTCTTGAGTGTTAAACTAAATGAGAGAACCAAAGATTATGATACCAAATGTTAGGTCTGTAAAGCCATTAGGAGAGGGGGGGGGGGGGGGGTTTGTGGTTGAAATTAATGCTTTCAAAAAGTTGAATCGATTTGAAATTTTTCATTCGATGAAACCGTATTGAAAATACATTTAACTTAAAATGTGAATAAGAATATATATATATATATATATGGAGGGATCCTTAAATTTTAAAAACATCATTAATTAGAAAAAAAAATTTATATTTATTTTCACTCCATATAATACTATAAGTTGTTTTAGATGCTAAAGACATGGATCATTTGTTTTAGATGCCAAGAAACACATAAATTAGTCAGACAAAGTCGAAAGTGGGGAGTCAGTCCAAAACACATCTTTTGTTTGATTAAATATCCAGCGATAACGTCATTAAATAACACCTAAACAGAGATCGGATTAAAAGAATTACCCAAATTTAGAAATCATATGATGTACTCTAAGTTTGACTCTTCCGTAACCTAAAAGACTATATAAAGATACCTTTTCCACGAACTGCATTAAAAAGAATTAATTAATTAATTGGTGAAATCATTTGTCACAGCTGCTCACAAGAGTCAATAAGTTCGCAATTTCTTACTAAGCCAATTCCTAAATCATCATAAGGTCATAAACATATTCCATTTATATATATAATATGGAGAGAGAGAGAGAGAGAGAGAGAGAGAGAGAGATTTTTGGACAGAATAATTTCCTCTTCATTGATTACTGGGTATTTTATCGGAAAAAAACCCATTTTATCGGAAAAAAAACCCATAATATTGCTTTTTACCAGATGATGCAGTTATGTCGTTTTTATTTTTAAGATGATTAGTATTACTTTTTTAGTTTTAAAAATTTTATGATAATTAATTATTAATTTTTTGAATAGTATATATGATTAAATAAATCATTTTAGTAAAAAATTGAGAATATTTTCGTCCAAATCGAAAAAGACACACCTACAGGTAAAAATGAATATGGAGGCATCATCCTAAAAAAATTATCCTTGATTCACGATGGTGAGATTAGTTGTGTTCTACCGATGGGAATGTTGACCATAGTTGTTAACCTTGATGATGCCGTTCCTACGGTGTCTCGGTGATCCAGCGAACTCTGACAGCATTCAATGGGTGTTTTAATTAAGCTGGGAAGGCCCGCCGGAGAACGCAGTGGGTGTGAGCGGCTCAAAAGCATTAGCCTGGTGGAGCTGTTGAGGAGCAAGAAAACGGTGGCCTCTTTAATGCCTCCCATCCTCTCACCTTTCTCGTCGCCTGTAATCTTCTTCTGTTCCATCTCCTCATTAATTCCCTCCATGTTAGCTTAAGTCATTAGCCACCACCACCACCTTCCCTTCACCTTCACCTTGTTAAGAGACTTCTCCCTCTCTCTCTCTCTCTATATATGTATATGTATATATTTATCGCTGGGCTATGCCTCGTTCACTTCGGTGCTTGTGTTGTGAGCGAGCGAGGGTTGAAGACGGTAGGGTGACAAGGGGAACATGGAAGTGGTGACGCTGCTGGTGGTGGCAGCATGCATGGCAGTCTACGTGTTGTGGTTTTCGCGGCTGGCGTCGCGTCTCACCGGCCCGCGGGTTTGGCCGGTCGTCGGTAGCCTGCCGGGACTGATTCAGCACTCGGAGCGCATGCACGAGTGGATCGCCGACAATCTCCGCGTCAACGGCGGCACCTATCAGACCTGCATCTGCGCCGTGCCGGGGCTCGCCCGCCGCCAGGGGCTGGTCACCGTGACGTGCGACCCCCGGAATTTGGAGCATGTCCTCAAGACCCGGTTCGACAATTATCCCAAGGGCCCGACCTACCACGCCGTCTTCCTCGACCTCCTCGGCGACGGCATCTTCAACTCCGACGGTGATACCTGGCTGTTCCAGCGCAAGACCGCGGCGCTGGAGTTCACGACCCGCACCCTCCGCCACGCCATGTCGCGATGGGTCTGCCGCTCCATCCACCTCCGCCTCCTTCCCATGCTGCAGGACGCCTCCCTCAAGTCCGGTGTCGTCGACCTCCAGGAGCTCCTCCTCCGCCTCACCTTCGACAACATCTGCGGCCTGGCGTTCGGGAAGGACCCCGAGACGCTCGCCCCCGGCCTCCCGGAGAACGCCTTCGCCGTGGCCTTCGACCGCGCCACCGAGGCCACTCTCAACCGCTTCATCCTCCCGGAGTCCATGTGGCGGTTCAAGAAGTGGCTCCGGGTCGGCATGGAGGCCACGCTCTTCCGCAGCGTCGCGCACGTCGACCGCTACCTCTCCGCCGTCATCAAGACCCGCAAGCTGGAGATCGACGACGGGCAGAACCATGACGACCTCCTCTCCCGCTTCATCAAGAAGGGCACGTACTCCGAGTCTTTCCTGCAGCACGTGGCGCTAAACTTCATCCTCGCCGGCCGAGACACCTCCTCGGTCGCTCTCAGCTGGTTCTTCTGGCTCGTCTCCTCCCATCCCCACGTCGAGCGCCGCATCCTCCTCGAGCTCGCCTCCGTCCTCCACGAATCCCGCGGTCCCGACACAAGCGCATGGCTCGCCTCCCCGTTCACCTTCGAGGAGGTCGATCGCCTCGTCTACCTGAAAGCGGCGCTCTCGGAGACGCTCCGTCTCTACCCGTCCGTACCCGAGGACTCGAAGCACGTCGTGGCCGACGACGTCCTCCCCGACGGCACGTTCGTACCCGCTGGCTCCTCTGTCACGTACTCGATCTACTCGGCCGGGAGGATGAAGTCAGTGTGGGGGAACGAATGCCTGGAATTCCGGCCCGACCGGTGGCTTTCGTCGGACGGGAAGCGGTTCGAGATGCAGGACTCGTTCAGATTCGTGGCCTTCAATGCCGGCCCGCGGATCTGCCTCGGGAAGGACCTCGCCTACCTCCAAATGAAGTCCATCGCCGCCTCCGTGCTGCTGCGACACCGCCTTAACGTCGCCCCGGGCCACCGCGTCGAGCAGAAGATGTCGCTCACCTTGTTCATGAAGCACGGGCTGAAGATGAACGTACATGACCGCGACATGGATTCCATTGCCAGCGAGGTAAGGAAGACTCGGCAGTCGGCGGCGGCAGTTCCCGCCGAGGTCGTGGCCGCTGGTGCCTGAGCGCCGAGTGCATGCGCCTGCTCGTAGTACAATAAGCAATGGTGGTAAGGTTAACGTTGCACGACCGCGACGCATGGTTTGCGTACACGTAAATTAGATGGTAATCAAGGAAGTCGGTGTCACTATACGACAAATAATATCATATAATATAACATATGTAATGGAATTGTATTATGTCTCATGTTATAGATGGGTTCCTAAAAGTGCAAATCTCCATAATGTACGTAAACAAAGATGGCATGTGACATGAATCAAAACACAAATATGCTATTTCTACAAATACAATGTTGTATATGTAAAAACATCAAAAGGTACACCACCGAACAAGAAGTACATGTATAACTTCAACATCTATCTCCTACAACGATTAGTATAAAACAAATAAAAGAAACATGTGACGGCAGCATAGTTGTATTAAATACCAAGTATTAATATAAACAAAAATAGATTTATTAAAAGGTGCTGTGCTTAGTTTAATGTAATTAAAAAATTGTTAATTAAACTAAGCAACAAATTTGAACTATAATAATGAGCTAATAAAAAACATTTGTTATTACTGCGTAAACTCCCCGATGGGTGAATTGGCACGAGACGGCGACGAGCGTGCACGAGAATAGAATAAGGCATCAGTAACCAACAGCCCCCGCCTCGCATTAGCATTTAAAAGTCCTTCATTACGTGCGTTAATTAAGCACTAACGCCAACCCTCCCCTCTCGTTGCGTCGGGCCGCAACGGTGCTATTGGGACCCGCGCGATGAGGTGACACGTGGAATAAGTGTGATTTGTAAGTGCATTGTTTTTTTAGTTGCCTTCGTTCTTCTTTCTCACACAGTTGCTCACCCGAACCCTTTTCTCTCCTCTCCTCCGTGTCACTGCCATTCGTCTTCTCCGCTCTTCCTCGCACACACTCTCTCCGCTTAGGTCTTCATCTTTCTTCCTCTTCGTCGTCGCTCGCCTGTGGCATTCTTCCGAACGCTTCGCCCTTATCGATTCTCCAGTCTCTCCGTCTCTTCTTAGGGTTTCTAGGGTTCCTTGATTTCAACCGGGAGATCGAGGTCGGCGAGCGAGACTGAGCGACAAGTGAGTTGACAATCTAGGTCAGGGTTGGTTGGGACGTTGGGCGCCCGCTGGTACTCTGCCTTGGGAGCTCTTGAGTTGTTTGATCGGGCGGGGATCGGAGGGATTCGGCGGCGTTGTGATCTGCAAATTGCTGGAGGGGCTCTTCTAGTGGTGCTTGGATTTTGGCGGTGAGTTCATTGATAGGAGAATTTGACATTTCTTGCGGTTCTTTTCTTGAGTTTGTTGGATTGGACGAATTTTTGGATCCCCGCATGCTACAGGGCTAAGATCGGGGGACGGATAGGTTGTTGTGACTCTGTTGTCGTATAATTGGATCGGTAGATTGAGTTTAAGCACGGTCAGTACTGGTGGATAAGCTGCTTATTGGATGCCATGACTGTTCCTGTTTGTTGCTTGGTCTTTGCTGGATGGCATATTTGCAAGATCAACCTTTTAATCTTGTTCCTGGTTTGTTACTTTTGATAGTCACTACATTGTAATCTGTCCACTTCAATAGCAAGCATCATATGAATTCAATTTGTACATATTCCTTTATCTGCTCATTATTTGCTTTACCTCTTATGGTACGAGCTTGAGATTTTTGAGGCATTTATGATGAGGAAATAGTAGAAATTTGCTGATGCTTTTGACCATTTGCTTATGTAAAATTATGAACACCGAATATCATGCTGCTTGAAGTTGTATTCATGTATGATGCTCATTTGTGATTACTTCTTGCTGGGTTCAGCATTTCATGATGCTTTCTTATTCAGGTTAATGACGAACCTTCTTGGGGAGGCTTGGTTCTTCAGGTGTCTCTCTTTGGTTGCTAGTGCTGATGGTGAGGTGCTATAACCTGAAGCAAGACTATGAATCTCTTCTCTGGTGGCTAAAGCATTAGCTACCATGGTTGCTAGTATTACATAGCCATTTATTGTCTTTAGAAACCCCAGCCACAATGCCTTCATGGTGGGGGAAATTGTCTTCTAAGGATGTGAAGAAGAACACAAAGGAAAATTTTATTGACACATTACACCGTTTTATTAGTTCAACTGAACAAAAAAGCACTACAAAATCAAGGGGAAGTCGACGGCGAAAAAGTGACACTTCAGAAAAGGCATCCAGATCAAGAACAGAATCACGATCTACATCACCTTCTGCACAAGTGTCCCGGTGTCAGAGTTTCGGAGGCAGGACAAATTCCCAACCACTTCCTCTACCCGGGCTGTGTTCAGGCACATCATGCAAGCCCTCTGAGGTCATTACATCGAAGTCGATCCTAGAAGAGCGTGGAAAATCACAGCTGCTTTTACCACTTCCAAGACCTAACCACATTTCAAAAAGACCAGATACTGCTGAACTTGATGGAGGTGTAGCTACCACCTCTATTTCTAGTAATTGCTCTATTGATAGTGACGATGCAGCAGATTCTGAACTTCACAGCCCAGTCAATGACTTTTTAAAAAGCAATAGAGCTGTTACAAGCAACCATAGGTGTGGAACTTGTGATTTGATTTCCGTGTTTCATTTCCATTTTAGCTTGTTGATCTTTCACTTCTAGACCTTTCCCCTTACACACTTTTCTTCTTTGTTCTCTTTGAAGTGCGGGGCGCAAGGACCCATGTCCTGCGACACAATGCAAAACAAGAGAGATGATGAAATCCACAAATTTCTTACTTGGGAACCATATTTTATCTGCACCATCTAAGCAGGGTTTTCAGAACAATTACCAATCAAATATACAAATTCCTCGACATGGTGCTTTTGCAAGTGCACCAGATAGTTCGTTGTCAAGTCCCTCGAGAAGTCCTATGAGAGTTGTGTTCCCTGAGCAGATCCCAACATCAGCCATTTGGGCGACAAAGCCGCAACAAGATTTAACTTTTTTTGGATCTGGCCAGTGCTCAAGTCCAGGTTCAGGTCAGACTTCTGGGCATAATTCAATGGGAGGAGACATGCTTGGACAGTTCTGGCAGCATAGTAGAGGTAGTCCAGAGTGCTCTCCAATACCAAGCCCAAGAATGCTGAGTCCTGGTCCTAGTTCTAGGATACATAGTGGAACCGTCTCTCCACTGCATCCACGGGCTGTAGGAACAGCACCAGAGTCACCAACAAGGCGGCATGATGAGGGGAAGAAAGAAAGCCACAGATTGCCACTGCCGCCAAAAAATATATCTATCAGTGCTACTTTTCCTCCACATAATTCAACCACAAATTCTTCAATGTCAGTAGTACGCAGTCCTGGAAGGACAGATAATCCCACAAGTCCTGGATCAAAGTGGAAGAAGGGAAAATTAATTGGACGTGGTACATTTGGACATGTTTATATTGGTTTTAACAGGTATTGTGGGCCTTCTACCCTTCAAAAATTTCATGCTGTTACTTTGATTCTTTCCATGCTGATGGATTTTGAGATGCATGGTTTAGTTTGTTAAAAATTACATTGTTAGTTTAGGAACTTTCTACATGGAATGTTGATCGAGTTTTATTTCATCAACTGACTAGGTAAAGCTGATTTCTGAACCAACATAGGTGTCCAGTCTTCTCTTTAGGCTGAAGAAAGCACTATAACTTGTAGTAAGATCACTTGTTCCTTTCACTTAGTAAGAGGTTTAAAAGTGTTCAATGAAATACAAGTCAATTATCATATCTTTCTATAATTTTAGCATGATTATGGCACCATGAATCAGTACATAACCATCCATTATTGACACATGTAAGAAAACATGAGCAAGTTCAGAACTGTTACATGCATGTACAGCATATAAAGACATACTAACTCGATTGACTTTTAACAGTTGCAGCAGCTTGGACCAGTAGAGGCTAAATTACCCAATAAAAAAAAGCGCTAATATTTAGAAGAATGGATGGGTTATATTATCCCTTTAGAGTACATGTCATGACTCTTGATGTTTTTCTTCATATAACCTGAATCTACGAAAATGTTCATGATTACCTCAGCAGAGGTCTCTCTGTTAACTAGTTCTCGGTAAGTTTTGATGACCACACAAGTTGTTCAGTAGGTTACTTGGTGAAGGTGATAGGACCGGGTCGTATGATAATGAAAGTGAGAGAACCTAAGACTTAATTGATGGTGCTTGTAGGTGATTTGCATTTCCTTTGTGAAGGAGCTAAAATGAGCTGTCTAGTAGAAACAAATGGTAATGGGTTTTTTCGGACAATTTATATTTGTTTAAATTGAAACATCCATATCTGATAAAATTTTATCTTGTTTTTATTTCTTTGATCTTCGTATAAGAGAGTCATTCTCTATTCTATCTGCTCAAGTTTTTCTTTCTACTGGCTGCTTGTTGATTTTCTACCTTTTCTAGTGAGAGTGGTGAAATGTGTGCAATGAAGGAGGTTACCCTGTTCGTGGATGATGCTAAGTCAAAAGAAAGTGCAAAACAGTTGGGGCAAGTGAGTATTTTGTCCTATTAGTTATTCTGGAGGATATGCACTCAATATGACATCATCTTTTCCCTTTATGACAGTATACATTTAGGTGTTTGCTTTCTTGGCAGGAAATATCCCTCTTAAGTCGGCTACAGCATCCAAATATTGTGCAATATTATGGTTGTGAGATGGTATGTCAATTTTCTAGAAATGACACGACCTATGATCTTGACCTGGATTTCAGTCTTTCTTTATTCATCATCATACATGAATTTTGACATACCTATATTTCTCTCATTCCAAACTGTGCCATGTCAGCCATTTTTTTTATAGGATCTTTATGTTCAGTAAGCTTGATACCAATCAGACATTTGACAGGACTTTTACAGTTTTACTTTTATCTATCACTTTGCATTTTTATCTAGGAGTACACTGTTATTTGTTCATGCATATCCTGTTAAGATACATGCAGGATTAGTGTTTTCTCAAGGTATTCAACAGTTAATTATGGTATTTTCAACTGCTATATGGACCAAGTTACTGCAACTTTCAGAACACTTTTATGAATGCCAGAATTCCATGAGTTGATGTCTAATGGCTAACTAAATGTAGCTGAAGAATCACAGTTAAATTTTTTCTAATGAAAATGGAGGGAAGGTCTGCCAACCTATTTATCAGGTGTTGAATTTTTGAAAGAAAAAAATTTATTATGTGAAATAAATCAAGATATAGAAGTACAGTGATGAAGAGAAGGTAACCTTAAAAGTAGAACCACTATCAAAGTTAAAACACTAAAATAAATACCAAATCCTATTAAAATCTGTTAAGAACTTTGATTCGTTTCATTTTCAATAAGCAAATTTACATCCCTATCTTACATTTATTGCACAGGTAGTAAGACTAATTGTTCGACACTTTCCATTCAAATACAAGTCATTGAACATAGCACAATACTTCAGAATTTTCTTCCTTTTATCCCAAAGCCATATATGGTTAAGGGCCATGGCAAGCCCAACTCTTTTTAGTTTTTTGGATGTAAGGGCCTTTTACCATGCCTTTTTCTGCTGGCTATTGGCATGGTACCTGCTACATACTGTTGTATAGATAAATGCTTCAATATATAATATACACCTTTGTGTTGGTTTCTTACTGACACTGCAAATACTGGATGTACACCTTCATTGGTGCTGACAGCACCTTAATCTATGCCTTTTGGAGTAGTTCCTTTCCATCTGGTTGGGATGTAAAATGAGAGTTCCTGGGCTGCCAACTGCTGGTCAGCTATTCATAAACTTAAACTGTCTCTTACAATTGGATGGTTTGCATTGAGATAATTAGATCTGATCTGGACAGATAATGTACTAGATGGAACCAAACATTAAAGGACTCCTTAAAGCACACAGATGAAAAGAACTCCCAGTACTTATCAATGGAAGAATTAGTTCATTTCATAGAGATCTAGCAGCCTTACTAATTTCATGGGTTGGTGAGTTGCTGCCAATGATTGAACACCTTATGCAGTTCCCATGGAGGCCTGATGACCCTACATCCATCAGGGGACAATCAAAACAGTGCCATGTTTTATCTGATGCCTATCGTTTTTATTTTTAGTCTGATGCCTATCTTCGTTGTTTTTAATCTCTCTTTGCTGTTCTAATTTCATCTGGAATCTATGTAGCCAATCAAAATCCATGTTTTGTCGGATGCCTATCTTTGTCCTTTTTCATATTTCTCTTTGCTGTTTAAATTTCATCTTGGAAACTATGGCGACATGGGGATAGGCTGTAGAATTGTAATCTTTTTAGTTTTTTCTGAAATATCATCTTTAAGTTATGCAAATGGGGACAAGGCATGTGAGGGAGGGAGGGAGTTCTCCTCCTTTTATTGAAAATCCCATTAAGCATTTAGACTGACAACTGTTGTAACCCCTATATGTGAAACTAATCTGCCCAGCCAATTTAATTATTTTAAAGTCAATTTAATCTGATTTACTCTTTAGAAGTAGCAGTGTTTTATCACTTTGTTTGTTTTAATTTTGTACTTCTTAACAGATTGATGACAAGCTTTATATTTACTTGGAATATGTGTCTGGTGGTTCCATACATAAGCTACTTCAAGAGTATGGGCCACTTGGTGAACCAGCAATTAGGAGTTATACGCAACAAATTCTTTCAGGTTTAGCATATTTGCATGCAAAAAACACTGTTCACAGGTATGAATAAGTCTTGGTTTATAATTTTTGAATATCTGCGAGTCCATGTTTTGGAAGATGATATCCTGACCGTAGATTTTCTTTCTTATGTTTCCAAACTATCACTCACACTTAGGGACATCAAAGGTGCGAATATATTGGTAGATCCAAATGGCCGGGTCAAGCTGGCAGACTTCGGGATGGCAAAACATGTACTGTTTTAATAATGATATTCCTTTTTTTAATTATATAAGTATATTTCTGATTAGTTGGAAATAAATATCAGGCTTTAAAGTTTTAAATGATGTGATGTTAATCGCATGGTTTGCAGTACCGGTCCGTACCGCCCGGTACGGGCGGTACATACCGGTCCAACCGGCTTCCGGTACGCGGAATATAGCAGTACCGGTCTAACAAAAGTAGCAGTACTGTAGCACTGCTACAGTGCTCGGCACGCCTGAATATACCGCTCGGTACACCTGGGTGTACCGAGCGGTATACCGTACCGTACCGGTACCGAGTCCAGGTCGAAACTCCGGTACGGTACGGTATTGCGAACCTTGGTTAATCGTGATGTGAGTTGGTTTAAACTCATATTTTGTGGGAAGATTTATAGATTGCATCTTTTAGAGCTCCAGTTCAGTTTTAACTATTTTAATTGGCCTTAGTTGCAGCTAGAAATTAGTCATGTTGGTCCAAATCCAAAAAAGTGATGCCTTGTAGGGAGGAGGGGAGTTTCAGAATGGAACTATTTAATTATTCTTGTTGCTTTTAGCTTTAACAGATATACTGAATTTTATACAGGACTATAGAGGAGAGATGAAACCATGTAATATACATGGTTTACATATAATTGCAAGGTCCTGTTTGGAGTTTGTTAATTTCGGAGTGTAAAACATGCTCGAGTAAAGGACAAGCAACTTCAAACTAGTTGTAAAACATGAAATCAAAATATAGGAGGCAGAAATGACCTGAGCATTATGCTTTTATATTACAAAATCGATTTCAATTACCCATTTCTTCCCACATGTTGAATATGTAATGATATCCTGATTGTCTTTTTGTTATTTTTATGTCATTTGTGATTGCTGTAGTGTCTTTCTCTTTTAAACATCGGACACCTCATCATGGTGCTGTAGGATTGAAACGCTAAACATTGATGCACCGTAGCAAAGTTCTGCATGACAGCAGGCCAAATTGATTTGTGGTCATTTCAGTTTGACAAATTATAGTATGATAGACAATAAATCTTAGTTCTAACATACAATCTTTATGTTGTTTGCACAGTTTTGTGTTATGAGCTTTTTCCAGCATTTCAAGTTTGTTTTGGGCATTGTATGGCCATAGAATAACTCGCTTGAAGAAACTGATGGCATAACTTTATCTTATATAAATTCCATGGTTCATCTTCGACCAGCTATTTCAGCACTTTACCCTGATTTATAGTGTCCTTTGGTTTATTCTTATATATTTATCTGGGAAATGTTAACCATCAATTACAATGTTCTTAATATCCTCTTGATCCTTTGTCTTAGTGTCAATTACATGCCATTACTGCCATGTGACTCCAAGAGTTCTGTATGAAATGTATAGTTTATAAAATACTTGTCTATGACAGATGTATACAACGAGTTCCTTCTGAATTGAACCTGAACTACATGATATGTTCCAAAACATCAAACTGAGTTGATGAGATATAACACTTTAAAAGAACACTTATGGATATTGGTTGCAACATAAGCAAATTTTGTTATTGATTAGCAATTGCATCTGATATAAATTTAAACTGTAATGCACCCTCTGAAACTCAAGCAAATGATAGCATGTGTTTTTTGAATTAACATTTATTAATTCTGTAAGGGATAACTTTCAACTTCTTTGTGTTTCATTGTGCCTGTAAAGCTGCAATTTATTCGTATCTTGAAAAAATTTCCAGTCTCTTTATTCATCAGTTTTTATTAATGAAACTTATCCCTGAAACTCCATAAAGGCACCACAGTAAAGAAAATTTGCTGTTTAAGTACATTTTATAGTGATACTCAAATGTTGTTCCTTTTTCCAGATTACTGGACAATCTTGTCCCTTGTCATTCAAGGGAAGTCCTTACTGGATGGCTCCTGAGGTACTGTTGTTTTATTTTCTCTTCCTCCAAAATTTACATTTTCTATGAAAGTCATTTTACTTCTCTCCTTTTGACTTGTGAATTGTCTGCTTCTAATATTCTTTCTCACTGCAATATGTGCATAGGTGATAAAGAACTCAAATGGCTGCAATCTTGCTGTGGACGTATGGAGCCTAGGGTGCACTGTCTTGGAGATGGTTACATCAAAACCACCTTGGAGCCAATATGAAGGGGTTAGTACTTGATCATTTGGGCCGAGTATAGTGGTACTTTGGTACATAATTTACTGTGATAGCAGCACTTAGCTGCGGGAAAAAAATCACAACATCCATTAGTATTATCATCCTGTTGTTACACTCTCAATCAGTAGTTGTTTTACTAGCATTAGATTTTTCTTGTTGTGCTCTAGATTGCAGCCATGTTCAAGATTGGAAATAGTAAGGAGCTGCCACCGATCCCTGATCATCTTTCTGTTGATGGCAAAGATTTTATAGGAAAATGTCTTCAACGTGATCCATCCAAGCGTCCAACTGCATCTGAACTGTTACAACATCCATTTGTTAACAGTGCAGCCTTGATAGAAAAATCCATCTTTAGTTCCCAACCTGTGCAACAACTGATAGGTGTTTCAAGTGGAGCATGTACCAAGGTATTGACATATCAGCTCTCATATTGTCTGTTATGTTTACTGGTTCTTGCCATGCATATAAATTGCAACTTCTGGGAGATTGCTAATTTTGTAAGCTGTGTTATGGAAATTTATTAGTATTGATTCATTGTTTGCTATATGGTTGTCATACGGTGGAGGAAGAATATTGCCAATTATGACTGAGTTACAATGTATTATTTGTGAAAGAGATGTTTATCTTATTGAAATTTTAGTTTGAATTATCAATATGCAGTTAAAAGTCAAAAACTATTCATTAGTTTGTTTAATAACAAGATGGTGGTTTTGCTGCAGTAAAGTGACAGTTTTCTTATCAGAATTTATTGCTATTGACATAATTGTCACCATAGCTTCTCTCTGATTTTGTATTTTGTCATTGTACATGGTGCAATATTTCTCATCTTTGTTAATTTACCATTTGAAGCTTTATAAATTTATATATGGAACTGATGCAATGATCAGCAGCTCCCTTGGACACCTTTCATGTCTTTAAGGCTTAAATGTAACATATTGTAGGACCAATAATTTACAATTTGCCCTTCGTTGATGGTCCCTCTATCAAACTTCAAGTTACTTCTTTGTGTCTTCTAAATTAAAGCCAAAAATGATTTTTTTAAAAAATAAATTAGAGTATCCCAGTTAATACTTATAAAATGTGATGCATTTATGAAATATGTTGCATTATGACCTCATCTACAGCATGTAAAAAATACAGTCCCATTTTAATTTTTAGATTAACCTGTTTATTTTAATTCTTTTTTTTTGTGGGAATCTTATGTGTGTATACAAGTAGTATTCATGTATGCAGTCTTTGGAACAGTTATATTTTCCTACATGTCCTAGCATCTCCTTGCTAAATTTTCACTCGTGTACCAACTCCAATCCAGTTCTCATGTATGCATACGTGCAATACAATAAGTATGATAAAGGCTGGACTTTCTTTGGAGTGTTAACCTCTCCCTTCTAATGTTCTCCATGTGTAGTTCTGGTACTCTTAATGGCTAAAGATAAATCAAATAGATGTTTGTAGACCCTTGTTTAAGAAAATTATCAACTCTCTATGCATCAGTGAATTCATGAATTTCTATCTTACTTCGAATATTCTCCATGTCGATGTAGGAATGTAGTGGTTCATAAACTTGTTTGCTTGATTACTTGGCATCAATATCAGTGTTAGCCATGAATATATACTTAGGATTTTCATGTAGGACCAACATAGTAGGACTCCCATCTTGATATGCCAAGGCAATCCCGATCTCATTGTTTTAGCCCACATGTAGCGGTTCACTAAATGCTCTTAAGCGAACCATGGGCCAAGATGCCTACTAGCCTATCTCACTTGTATAGAGCAGTACATAGCTAAAGTGGCCTAAAATGGTTACACTTAAGTCATTCTCAGGTCATCATATTTATATCTCTAAGTTCACTTTCCCATTCTGTTTACAGGATGACACACCATATCTCTCTGTGGGAATTCAACTAGCAGTATCATTATAGTGTTACAAATATCTTTTTGGCAGCATAGTTTTAGGGAGCTGATTGAATTATCTAAACTAATAGTTGAGCCTAGGTTTCATGGCTAAATAACAATGAGAAGAATACTTTGGTATAGTGGTTTCTTGCTTCTTTGTCCGCTGGCTAGATCATGTACAGCATGATATTTTCTGCTAATATTTTCCTTAAATTATTTAAATTCACTAATTTTAAGGATGATACAATGACTTGCTGATAACTTCTATATCAAAAATCTGTCATTACCATGCTATAGTTGCCTTCCATTTAGGAAGCTTTTGTATACTTCCATTTGTGGTAACCTTGTGCATTGTTGTTCCCCTTTTTTGTGTATACTATCAGCAGTGGCTCAAAAAAAAAGAAAGAGCATATTTAATATTAAAGGAAGTGCACGATTGAACCATGTATGCTTGTCCATGAGCACATGTATTTGTTGTTGCTAGTTCTAGTTAAAATTTTTTCTTTGGGTTGGAACACCTGACTCTTCTTTTATTTTATTTGTGGGGTATAGAGAATCTGTCTTTTGCTTTGTTATATCATGGAGCTAAAATATAGTCATTCCATTAATCTTCTAGAACATGATAAATTGATGCATGTTCAATGGTTTTTCTAGATCTACATGTGCTTGTGTTTCACCATTCCAGGTCGTTTTAAATGCCATGCAGTTAAAAATAACTATTGTATTTTTTGTAGCTTCGTTGGTAGCACCATAGTTTTTATGATGTGAGTCTTGGATCTAAGCATGAGATTGCAAGGTTCTCAATGTCTGGATTGTCATAATATTTTTAACTCTTAAACGACAGATTATAGCCATTTGCTTGAGTTTTTAAATTTTAAATTTTGTGAACTATTCTGATCTCTAAAATTTTATACTCTTGCTTTATCTTGTATATCATTTGTAAGTTTTTCTTTTCATTAAACTTCTATATTTGTGGCTTATGCATAATTTTGTCCAAATTAAGAAGGAGCTTGTCTTAGGTATCATGACATAAACAATGAGAACATATTCTCTTTCTTACTAGTTTTCTGTATTTGTGGGCTTTCATCTGTTGCTCTTCAAAGTTAAAAAATAATGAAACTCTTGTTGTTATGACTAAACCCCAGGGTGTTGGTCATGCAAGAAATCTTTCTTCTTTGGATGTGGAGGGATTGGCATTTCATCGTTTAAGAGGTGGAAAATCTACTATTTTGTCTAGGTAAATTGATCAAAATTCCCCTTTCAGTTTTTATAAAGTTTTTTTAAGCTTACAGAAATAGGTATGCAAGCCAAAATTTTCTGTTGTAAACCAGTAACAAGTTATGTTTGCTGCAAACAAATTGGGTATACATCGAGTTTAAAATTTTAAATCCATTTGAATAATGTTGTAGGGTTTTACTAAGAAAGATTTTTCAATTAGCCTTCTCTAGTCTGATAGATTTTTTATTATGAATAGCTTTAAGTGCAGAAAGCTACATGGAAGAATGGAGCATTCTTTATTACTGACTCTGAAGTTTGAACCAATCATAAAACCCCTAAAACTGGATACCAAGATTAGAATATGTACCCACTCACCTATAAAGGATAATTGATGAGCAAACCTCAACTTTTCCCTGGATATGCAATGGTAATTTTCTGAGCTCCATTCAACTGTATGATTAGAATATGTGTTTGATCTCCAATTATTCATGTATTAGCTAAGAAAAACCTGGTCCTAGCTATCTTATTCTTCTAAGAGCCATCGGGTACTAATTGATTAGTGGATGAGTTACTTTTATGGACTTTATCTTTCTATGACCATATTGGCCACCCATTTTCCGAGATTCTATAGATTAAATTTTTCCTTGTATCATTTTTTTACAGCATTTCCCATGATTGACTCCCAAAAACTGGAAAATGCTGGTGGTGGTAGAAAAATCGACCACTGCTTCATTGAAATGACTTTAGTGCTTCGCTAAGGACACATTTTTAACTGTTTTGACATGAGCTGATCTCAAAGGTTGCCAGGAAACGACTATGTTTTTTTTTATCATGTGTCATCGTTGAAGATCACACTATTTAATGTTTTCTCTTCTGTAATTAGTAAAGAAAGGACTGTTATCTCAAGTGGTGAGGCCAATTTACAGCTCTTATTGGTGAGGCCAATTTACATCTCTTATTGGCTGAGAAATTTTACTTGTCGATGCGTATGGATGGAGTAGCTAAATCGAGAAACTTAAGATATTCAAATTGTCTAGATTCTTAACTCTTGCTGTGTTATGCATATGGTTTCTTTCGAGGCTAAGGTCATGATCTGAACAATAAAACTTTGTACATCAGTATCATATTTGATATTAGATGAGCAAGAGTGCAAGACTTACAGCTGTTCTCTTGGAAACAGCTAAAGCAGTTGGTGTTCTTTGTGAGAATTTGCAATAAATTTTTTTAAAGATATTATTTTCCACTAAAACAAGGGGTTTTGACTATAACTTTTGTTGTTTACTCTAGTTACTTGTCTTGTGGACTTGTACTGTTCTACATCCTCCGTATAGACATGATAATATTCTCTGACTAGTTTGGTCTGAATTCCAGTAATCCTGCAAGGTACATATCTTGCCCTGTCTCTCCCATTGGAAGTCCTCTTCTGAACGCCAGGTCTCCCCGGCACATCAGTGGACGAATGTCCCCGTCTCCCATCTCAAGCCCTATGGCCACCTCAGGTGCATCCACACCTCTGACAGGTGGCAATGGTGCTGTTCCATTCAACCAATTGAAGCAAGTGGCTTATCTTCATGATGGTCACGGAAGTTCATCAAGATCCATGAATGGTTGCTATCCTAGCGGGGCCATCTTTCATGAACCCAAGGTGGATCTCTTCCTTGGGATGCAGCACATGTTACCACGTCTTGGTGAAAGAATGACATCTGAAACTGATACTCTCAGCATTCAGGTTGGTAGGGTGGGACATGATAATATGAGAGATCCTTGTGAGAGTCACTGGTTTTTATCTGATCACATGTCATATCAGATATTGAGAGATCAAATGAAGCTTAATCCATCAGTAGATCTTCGTTCTGTTTCTTCAATGCATAGCCGTAGAAATGGTACATAAACTCTTAAATTTGAGCATCATAGTCATGTCGGTCCTTGACCACATTGCAGTTATCTTGTATGTTAAATGCTGAACATCGCAAACTTGCACCCATAAAATCAATATTTTATAAAGTGAAGACACAAGCAAGGGAAGCAAGTTCTCATCGTAAATACTGTCCGTCAAGTGACACAATGGTAAGTATCATGGTTTTTCTGATTTGTTCTCTATCAAAGCTTGTTGTTGGTAGAAAGAAGGAAGTTTTTTACTGACAATATTGACTTAATTTCAGAATGTATATGCTTATTTAAACTTGCTTTTCCTGATTATGAGATAATATGACCTCTTTACTAATTTGAGCTAATAATTGATTTATTTAACCTTTTGATCAGAGACTTATAACCATGAATTGTCTTTTCTAGTCATATGTGCAAGGGTTCTGCCAGTCAGTGAAAATAATCTTGGTTGATAGGGAATCCATCTTGCAAACAATTGCGTGATTATAATCAGGTTCTTATCTACTGTGCTTTGGTAGTGTTACAAAGAGGCTCATAAGTATTTGAAATATACTGCAAGTTTTGTATACTTTTTTATGTCATACTGTTTGACCTTTCAGCTCAAATGCATGTGTAACTGATACCCTGTATTTTTTTATTGCATGAACAAATAAGTAGTACTAGTTTTACATTCCAGTGCTTTTATCAGTGCTACAGATATACTGACTCTGGATATGGCAAGTTGAACATTTGACTGAGGAGAACTAAATATGCAGTTTCTTTGTTTGGAAAAACTTATATGACTTGTGTTCTTTTGATTTTGGCATTGTATTTTAAAACTTTCATATGATTTTATACAGTGGATGTGGTCTCTCTATTTCTTTCTTTTTGGTTTTGGATTACTTATTGGTCGGGAAATCCAGTGCCTGTACTTAAATATATTGAATATTCTGTGTTGGAATTCAAATAAATATTACTGTTTCAGCATGGGTGCTTCAATTTTGTAGAAGCATTTAAACTTTTTTTTCTTGTTGCATGCTATACTGGTTCGTACTTCATAAAAAAAATTGGCTGCTTTATCCGGGAGATTGTTCTGCCGTTGGTCGAGTAGGATTGATGTGATCGTTAAATACTTGATCTATAGCAAGTCCCCTGCCACTCGATTATATGGTGTTTTTCTTCTTTTTTTTTTTTGAAAAACTCATTTTTTTACTTTATTTATTCTTTTCTAAGTCATATGATTTAGTTTGATCGTGGAGTTCAAGTCTGATTACTAATTTTTTTTCTTCTATGGGCTTATCGAAAGTTTGGTGCAAATTATAATTCCACAGCTGTAATCGAGCGAGTTTAAATGTGTGTTGATGAATAGAGTCCGGTTGTCAAGTAGCTTAATTGAAGGACACGGGGTAAAGATACTGAGAGTGTGCGTCGATCCTTTCCCTCGGAAGTATATGGAATTCTATGATTTTTATTATTGAATGATTTTTAGGAAATGATCTTTAAGCGATGTTCATTTGCTTTCACCATGCTCAACCTCCATAATGTCTTATAATTGATACTTATTTAAATTAATACAAATGTAAATCCTATGTACCAAAAATATATATGAATGTGAGTGACCCTTTCAGGCATCGAGTCCACCACAGGAGCTCTCAAGCAGAATTAGCGTAATACTGGCAACAGTCTAAAGACGTTATCGGCAACGAGATTGCTTGGACTCCTGTGTTTCGTATGAAGCCAAAGGAGCTGTTTCCACAACCCCACGCCCAAATCACCGCCTCTCAGGTCCTTTTCTTGCCCTCCTCTCTTCTCACGCTCATCCATCGATACCTCTCTGCAACAAGTCACAGTCCGCCAAGGACATCCATTATCTCCATCCCAACATAATTATAAAGGCAGTATCCCATCACCATGTGCTTTTAGCACATGTCCCATCATTAGTAGGGGTACCCCACGTGTGGGTTGGTAGCTTCCCAAATCTGCCATTTGTGAAGACACCTCTCGATCACTGTTCGGAATGTGGGTAAGTTCTTAGTTCATGTTTGATCCGGTCATCGAGATCGATACTACCACCCTACTTAGCTGCTCATTAGCATTCACCAAACATCCTGTTTGGCCAATGATTGTGCTCCCCATGAGCACTGAGACCAGACATAGGCCGCACGCGTCATTACTTCGTCGAACACATGTCTCGAGGTATGTAGCTGACGCGGCCGAGCTATACGAGTGGACCGGATCATATGGATCTTAGAAGAAACGTGATACAGGGAAGAAGATGCATTTGTATATTATTATTATTGTTACCGGCTTACCGGATACTGAAGGTGGCTTCCCTGCGAGTTCGCAGCAAATGCGTGTACATATAGTGCTTGGTTCAGCAGCAGCAGCAGCATTAAGAAAGAGATAGAATGCCGATCTCTCGGATCGCCATCGGGACGACGGAGGAGGCGACGCACCCGAGCGCGCTAAAAGCCGCGCTCGCCGAGTTTATATGCACCTTCATCTTCGTCTTCGCCGGCCAAGGCTCCGGCATGGCCTACAGTACGTTCTTCCTCGAATTGTTTGCTTGCGTAATGCGTGTTTGGTCGCTGATGGTCGATGGTGAACAACGAAAGGCAAGATGACGAGCGGTGGGCCGGCGACGCCCACAGGACTGATCATGGCGGCGCTGGCGCACGCCTTCGCCCTGTTCGTGGCGGTGTCGGTGGGAGCGAACATCTCGGGCGGGCACGTAAACCCGGCCGTGACCTTCGGTGCGTTCGTGGGCGGCAACATCACGCTGCTGCGAGGCGTTCTCTACTGGGTGGCGCAGCTGCTCGGCTCCACCGCGGCCTGCCTCCTGCTCCACTTCGCCACCGGCGGGCTGGAGACCGGCACCTTCGGGCTGTCGTCGGGGGTGGGCGTGTGGGAGGCGCTGGTGCTGGAGGCCGTCATGACCTTCGGCCTCGTGTACACCGTCTACGCCACCGCCGTCGACCCCAGGAGGGGTAGCCTCGGCGCCATCGCCCCCATCGCCATCGGCTTCATCGTTGGCGCCAACATCCTGGTGGGCGGCGCCTTCGATGGTGCCTCCATGAACCCGGCCGTGTCCTTCGGTCCCGCCCTCGTCAGCTGGTCGTGGACCCACCAGTGGGTGTACTGGCTGGGCCCGCTCAGCGGTGGCGCCCTCGCCGGCCTCGTCTACGAGATCTTCTTCATCTGCAGCACCCACGAGCAGCTCGCCTCCGCCGACTACTGACGTCCACGTCGTCTTCGTCCGCTGCTTGTCCCACCTTGCTGTCTTTAGCACTGTTTCCGCATAGGTTAATGGTCGTTTAGTCGTCGTCTCGGACGTCTATCCTTCCCTGCGCCCCTCCTCTTCATCTGAATCCATCTGCGTACATTCATGGAGAGCTGTTGCTTCGGCCATATCTTTCGCCATTAATGAAGTCTCTCTAAAATAGATCATCTTCAATATACAGCAATGTTGGTCTCTCTCAAGAAATAAGACAGAGAACAACAATAAGTTCTCAATGAAACCACCTCACATACACTCTTGAAACCTAAAGAACGATAGATTTTGCCACTAACAACTATTATTAACCAGCAATTTAAATGTGAAAGGAGAAAGATACGACAAGTATGTGAATTGATTGCCTTCATGAAGAAATATATTAGAAATTATTATTTGCTTGCAAGACGAAAATGGAGTTGAGTTTGTTAACCAACCATATACGTGTCTTATACAATAGGAAGGTAATATTCGAAATGCATTTTTATGCCCTCTCTTCTCTCTCCTCTTTCCTCTCTCATGTCTCCTTTTTCTAAATCTGTGATATATTATATTTTGATATTATCATGAATTTAACTGACTTTATCTAAATCATACAATAATTTTACCTATCCATCCGTATAAGAAAGAATCAACTTATAGTCCCTTAATGATTTGTAAAAAAAAAAATCGATTAGAATAAATATTTGATAGTCATTATAAATTATAAATATAAATTTTATAAACTTTAAATGATTTAAGACTGATTCGTTATTTTATTTTACAACATAATTGGTAGGAACTTTTGACTGAATGCAATTGGCATTACAAATACATCTTCTAATAAATGGTATCAAAACTATAGGTTATGGATCTTCGATGATAAATGAATCATCGTAGGGTGATACCAAAATATCCCCTATCATTATGTAAGATAATTAATTAAAATAATTGATCTAGAAAGGTCTAATAGGCTTAGTTTGATGATAATTACTAATAATATTTAAAGTTTATTATAATATACAACTAGCATATTAGAATATTTAAAAATGGATTTAAAGTTCCTAGAAAGTCATTTGTTGCATTATGATATTTGTTGCGGGAAACAACCGTAAGCCGTGGCCTCAGGGCCGACGCGGCTTGGTTCGGGTCCAAATGCACGGGGATCCGGCGCGGCGCTCCTCGGGGCAACCGGGTGGCCGGTCGCGGTGGTCCGGATGGAATATGGCGCGGGGGTGAAGCCTCACCGTAGCGTCGGGGAGGTGCGTCCTCGCCTTCGTTCCTGCACACAGGTCAGGTCGGAAGCTCGGCCCGACCCCTCCGACGATCAAGTCAGATGATGTGGAAGGGAGTTTTTCTAGTGAAGAAGTGTCCCCCCCTTCGTTTAGAACTCGGGGGTATTTATAGGGTAGTTTGGCGTTACCTGATGTGCCTGCCTGCGGGAGGCAAGATCGTACCTCTGATGGCGTCTGACATTGCTATGGATGTTGCGTGGAGAACCGACTTGCCGCAGGGTATGGGCGAGGGTCGGTTGTCGTCTTCCTCTACCTCGGCCAAGCGCGCGGGGTCAGACAACGACGAAGTCGTTGTTTGAGAGCGGATGACGTCAGGACGTGTCGAGTCAGCATTATTGCCCTCCTCCTCGGGCAGAGTGGTGCCCGGGTGAGGTCGACGTCGTGACACGTCATGTCGCCATTAATACCCCTATCATATTCCCCCCCCGGAAGAAGTTATGCATCGATTTTTGCCATTGGGGGGACTCCGAGGCATGGCTTTGTCCCTCGGTGTTGCAGTAGTCTCAGGCGACATGAGGTCGAGCTTTGTCTCGGGCGGTCAAGCGAGAGCATAGGGCCGAGGAGCACGACGCAGGCGGGCCGACCGCGCGGACATGTCTCGGGAGCATGGAGCCAGGAGCACAACGCAGGCGGGCTGGCCGCGCAGGTGTGTCTCGGGAACATGGAGCCAGGGAGCACAACACAGGCGGGATGGCCGCGCAGGTGTGTCTCGGGAACATGGGGCCAAGGAGCATGACGCAGGCGGGCTGGCCGCGCAGGTGTGGTCTCGGACATTATGCGGTCGAGGATCACGACGCAGGTGGACAGACCGCGTGGGTGTGGCTGCGATGGTCATGCGGTCGAGTAGCACGACGCGTGCGAACAGACCGCGCAGGTGTGGTCTCGGGCATTATGTGGCCGAGGAAGTGGCCTCAGGCGTTATGCGGCCGAGGATGTGGCCTCGGGCGTTATGCGGCCGAGGATGTGGCCTCGGGCGTTATGCGGCCGAGGAGGTGGCCTCGGGCATTATGCGGCTGAGGATGTGGCCTCGGGCGTTATGCGACCGAGGATGTGGCCTCGAGCATTATGTGGCCGAGGAGGTGGCCTCGGGCGTTATGCGGCCGAGGATGTGGCCTCGGGCATTATGCGACCGAGAAGGTGGCCTCGGGTATCACGCGGCCGAGGAGGTTGCCTCAGGCGTTATGCGGCCGAGGATGTGACCTCAGGCATTATGCGATCGAGGATGTGGCCTCGGGCATTACGCGGCCGAGGAGGTGGCCTCGGGCGTTATGCGGCCGAGGATGTGGCCTTGGGCATTATGCGGCCGAGGAGATGGCCTCGGGCGTTTAGGCGGCCGAGGTGGTGACCTCAGGCATTACGCGGCCGAGGAGGTGGCCTCGGGCATCACGCAGCTGAGGAGGTGGCTTCGGGCATTACGCGACCTAGGAGATGGCCTCGGGCATTGTGCGGCCGAGGAGGTGGCCTCGGGCATTATGCAGCCGAGGATCACGACGCAGGCGATCAGACCGCGCAGGCGTGGGGGCTCGGGCATCATGCGACCGAATAGCACGGCACGGCTTGACGACCCGAGAAGCTACTCGTCGGTGTTTCTTTCCCTCCTTGGATACTTATGAGTAGCGGGAGTCGGAAAGCATTCGTATTTGACTTCCTTTCTGAAGGGATTGGTTACTTTTGCCACACGCTATCGGGCATCGAGATCAAGGCGCCAGCCTGCTGTCGCTTCAGCGGGGTCGCCACGTCAGGCTTTCATTAAGGCGGGGTGCCTTTTGGTCATTTCCGATGCGATGTGACGGTTACGCATGTGCGCAGGTGGGCTGCCGCCCACTCTCGGGAGGTGAAGGGGCGCCAATCTTGTTGGTGTATCTCCTTTAAATAGCGGACGCCCGGCTTTACTACTATCTTTTGCTTCTGAGTCTCCCTCTCCTGGCCTTGCCGTCCCCTTTCCAATCTTCTACTTCCTGCGTCGTCTTCCCCTTCTCCGTAGCACCTCCCTGTTAAGGTCAGTTGAGATGTCGTCCTTTCCTCCTTCCCATTCTTCACCTTTCCGCGTGGCTGAGGGGGGACGTCCTTCGACGCCCCCCGTAGAATCCTCTGATGGGGAAGCGGTGCGTGACCTAGAGGCCTTGATGTGGCCGCATGATATTGACTCCACCGTGAGTGAGTCCCTGCTGGGGGGACTCCGGGAGCGCTATTGCATCCCGGAGGATCACATCCTTAGTGCCCCAGAGCCGGGGCAGCGGGCGTATGACCCTATCCCGAAGGGTTTTGCGCTGACTTTGGACGCCCTAGAGGCGGGTCTGCACTTTCCCCTTCACCCCCTTATTGTGTCCTGTCTGTCTTTCTGGCAGATTTCGCCATCCCAAGTGGCGCCGAACTCTTGGCGTTACCTAGTGGTATTCCTGGGGGAATGCCACTACGCCAATATCACCCCCACCCTCAACCTCTTTCTTTCCTGCTATCGTCTTTCCAAGGGTTCGGGGGGTTACTTCCTGTCCGCCTGGACGGGCTTCCGAGTCAGAGGGGCCCCTTCCAGTAATAAAGGGTGGAATGGGAGGTTTTTTTATATTAGTTGCGCGAAGGACTGGGGTTTTGAGGTTCGGTGGTCCGCGACGACGATCGACAATACCACCCCATGTTTGGGCGAAGCAGAGCGTCAAGATCTGGGGAGGCTCAAAGAGATTCTCCCTAGGTCATAGGCTATCCAGAATATGACCGAGCGATGGCTGGCCGAGGCGGGTCTCAGCCCGATGCCTTTGGGTACGTTTAGAGACGTTTGGTTCGGGTGTTCGCATGGTTGGTTTCGGGCACTAACGTTTTCCGTCTCTTGCAGAAATGGTGAACCTTCAGTCGCTTCTAGGGGGTTAGGCGTCGCAAGCCTCTCCCCCAGCTCCGCCGGTCAACCCACAACCCGGCTCGGAGGACGCCTCGTTGGAGGTCGAGGCCGGGTGCCCTCCGAAGAAGGCGAAGACAACCCCGTTGAAGGGGCCTGAGGCGGGCTCCCGTCGAGGCGTGGCTGAGCCTAGTCGGCGGGCGGCTGGGAAGGGTCCGCGCCCTATCTCCATACGCGACCTGTACCGACTGCCAGCCGGAGACAGGGAGCCGTTCCTGACGTGGCTGGTGAGTGAGATCCCGCTCGGGGAGTCCAGCGAGCCCCTGGTCGCCCGCTGGGAGGGCTTGTCCCGGGGGGATAGAGTGTGGGCCGGAGGGGATCCCTCCGCAGTGTTCCTCCGAGGCGCGCTTCATCCCGATATGGCTCGGGATTTGTACGTCCTGCCCTCGGAGGTGCTGCTCAACAAGTCCGCCCAATCACTGACCTAGGTAAGTACGCCTCCTCTTTTCCCGTTTAGTTTTGTCTGTCCAACGTCGACCTTCGTGACATGTTTCTCCTTTTGCAGGGCCTCCATTATGCGACGGCCCTGATGGACAGGGTGCGTGACGCCGGCCGTGTCATCGGGGGCCTCGTCGGGCGCAACGACGAGGCGGCTCGCCAGGTCGAGGAGGTCCGAGCCGGGGCCGGCCCAGAGGCTGTAGCGGTCATCGAGAAGCGCGCGACGGATTCTGAGGCGGAGGCAGCTCGCCTTCGGTCGGAGCTTGAAGCCTCCAAAAAGGCAAACGAGGAGCTCCAGAAGACAATAAGGGTGGAGCGGACCGAACTCCGCCTGTTGAAGACGGAGGCGAGTGCCCTCAGCAAGAAGCTGGAGGAGGCCAAGGCCGAGACGAGAGCAGCCTCGGAGGCACTGGCGGAGGAGGCCCGGCTTCGACCTGCCAGAGATAAGGAGCTCCTCGAGGCGTACAAGAAGTCCGAGGGGTTTGAACTCGGGCTAACGCGGACGGGGCGGGTGTCCTTTGAGTATGGATACCGAATCGCCACGTCCCATTTCCGCTGTCGCCATCCTGGTCTTGAGGTGGAGGAGGACCCCTTCACTCCCCACCCCGAGGATCAGGAGGTAGACATGCCCGAGGAGGTTCCCTTCGACGACTGCCTGGACGCTCCACTATAATAAGGGAGGGTCCTATTGTTTTTTGTTTTCTAAGGTGCTAGTCAATTCTGTAAGTAGGAGTCCTGTAAGTCGAGTCTTGTAAGTTTTCCTTGAATAAAAGAAAATTTTTACTTCTCTTGTGTATCGCCTTCTTCTTCCCTAGGCAAAAGGTTTCTTTGTTTAAACAAAAAACTTCTTAACGTTCTGGATATTCCAGGTTCTCGGTAAAGGAGAATCGTCCGTTGTCGCGAGCCGGTAAGTACCCGGTCGAACTACCTCAATGACCCGGTAAGGTCCCTCCCATGTGGGGGCCAGCTTCCCCCTCGCTTGGGTCTGGTCGCTGATCTTGGTCTTTCGTAGGACTAGGTCGCCTAACTTAACCGGTCGGGGTTGTACCTTCCTGTTGTAGACCCTTGCGACGGCTCTCTTGTAAGAGAGGGCCTTCAAGTGCACGTCGGCGCGTCGCTCCTCGAGCACGTCGAGGCTGGCACGAAGTCCCTCGTTCGAGACTTCCTCGTCGTAGCTTCTCGTCCGAAGGGTGGCAATGGCTCTCTCGGGTGGCAGAACGACTTCGGTTCCGAACGCGAGGCTATAAGGGGACTGTCCTGTCATGGTCTTGGGGGTGGTGCGTAGTGCCCACAAGACGCTTGGGAGTTCATCCGTCAAGGCCGATCGGGCTACGGATACTCTTCTTTTGAGCCCGTCTAGGATGGATCGATTGGTTACCTCTACTAGCCCGTTCGTTTGAGGATAGGCCACCGAGCTGAACCGTAGCTGGATTCCGTGGTTCACGCAGAACTCCCGGAACCTTCTACCGGCGAACTGGGGCCCGTTGTCCATGATGATGGTTTTGGGCAAGCCAAACCGAGTCACCAGGTTCTTCCATACGAACTTTTCTATTTGCCGCTCCGTGATTGTTGCCAGCGGTTCGGCCTCGACCCACTTTGTTAAGTAATCCACGCCCATGACGATGTACTTTCGTTGTCCCGGGGCAGGGGGAAAGGGGCCGAGCAGGTCCAGACCCCATTGCGCGAATGGCCATGCGCAGTCGATGGGGGTGAGCGGGACCGCGGGCTGCCGGGGTGTGCGGGCATGTTCTTGGCACGAACTACATCGTTGCACGTGGGCCTTCGCGTCCCGGCACATGGTCGGCCAGTAGTAGCCTTGGGGAAGTATTTTGTGTGCTAGGGTCTGCCCGTCGATGTGTTCCCCGTAGACTCCCTCATGGACCTCAGCCAGAACCATCTGAGCTTCGTCGGGCTCCAGGCACCGTAGGAGGGGGTATGTGAAGGACCGCTTGTAGAGTCGTCCACTCACCTCGGTATACCACGCATGCGTGCGACGCAAGCGCCGAGCTGCTGCTTTGTCGGGCAGGAGAGTCCCATCCTGTTTGAAGCGCAGCAATTCTTGTACCCAGGTGGTAGGCGCGCTGCTCGAGGTTGCCATCGCGACTTCGATGGCACGGGCGGGGAGCTCCTCGACCTCGGGGTCGGCTTCGGGGGCTGGTTTCGATGCTAGCTTAGCTAGTGCGTCGGCTCGCTCGTTTTCTTCCCTCATGATGTTAGATAATGTAAAATGCGGGAATTTGGTGGTCAGGTTCTTTACCTGTGCCAGGTACTTCGCCATGTTCGGGTCCCGGGCTTCGTATCCCCCGCTGAGTTGCTCGGCCACCAGCTGCGAGTCGGTGAGGACGCGGATGGCGACCACCTGCATCTCGAGGGCTAGCTTGAGTCCTACTATGAGCGCCTCGTATTCCGCCTCATTGTTAGTGGCCTGGAACCCGAAGCGGAGGGAGCGCTCGAACGCCCGCCCATCCGGAGCCTGCAACACCAGTCCCGCGCCGGCGCCTTTTGAGTTGGCCGATCCATCGACGTGCAGGACCCATGCCTCGGGAGGTTGTTCGAGGCCTTCGTCCCCAATCTGGGTTAATTCTGCGATGAAGTCGGCCACGGACTAGGCTTTGATGGCGGTCCTGGGCACGTATTGTATGTCATGCTCGCCGAGCTCCACCGCCCATTTGAGAAGATGTCCTGCAACATCAAATTTAGACAAGATCTGCTGAAGCGGCTAGTCACTAATGACCTCTACTGGATGTGCCTGGAAGTAGGGGCGTAGCTTCCGGGCGGACAGCACGAGCGCAAGTGCCAGCTTCTCGATTGGTGAGTATCGCTCCTCGGGCCCGTTCAAAACGTGGCTGACATAGTAGACTGGAAGCTGTTCGCCGAAATTTGAACTGACCGAGTGCTGGGAGGCAGCCAGGTAGATACCTAGCTTCTCCCCCGGAGAGACTAAGGCAAGTCGGGGGAGGTCGGCCAAGTGTTGCTTCATTTGCTCGAGGGCTTCCTCGCATTCGACCGTCCACTGAAAATTTTTCGGGTTCTTCAATGCTCTGAAGAAGGGGAGGCAGCGATCACCTGATCGGGCAAGGAAACGGGACATGGCGACAAGCCTCCCGTTAAGGCGTTGTAAGTCTTTGATCGTCCGAGGTGACTGCATATTGATGATCGCCTGGACTTTCTCCGGGTTGGCGTCAATTCCTCTTTCGTGTATGATGAACCCGAGGAACTTTCCCGAGGTAACGCCGAAGGCGCACTTCGTGGGGTTAAGCCTCATGCCGTACTTGCGTAGCGTGGCGAACGCCTCGGCCAGGTCGGCCAGGTGGGCTCCCGCCTCCTGGCTTTTGACAATCATGTCGTCGACGTAAACTTCCATGTTCCGTCCGATCTGGTGGGCGAACATCTTGTTTACTGTTCTTTGGTATGTAGCCCCGGCGTTCTTCAATCCGAAGGGCATGACCTTGTAGAAGTAGACCCCTTGGTCGGTGAGGAAGGCCGTATGCTCTTGGTCCTCGGGCGCCATTCTGATCTGGTTATACCCCGAGAAGGCGTCCATAAACGAGAGGTGGGCGTGTCCGGCCGTAGCATCGACCAACTGGTCGACTTTTGGAAGGGGGTAGCAATCCTTCGGGCATGCATTGTTGAGACTGGTGTAATCAACGCACATCCTCCAACTTCCATTAGCTTTCTTGACGAGGACTACATTGGATAGCCATTGTGGGTATTTGACTTCTTCTATAAAGTCCGCCTCTAGGAGCCGACCCACTTCTTCTCGTATGGCCAACTGCCGATCAGGGGCGTGTCGCTTGGGCTTTTGCTTTACAGGGCGGGCATCGGGTGAAATACTGAGGTGATGCTGTGCGACCTCCGGGTCGACGCCCGTCATGTCAGATGGCGACCAGGCGAAGATGTCAACATTCTGTTGTAGGAGGCCGACGAGATGTCTTCGTTCTTGCTCGGGTAGCTTCGACCCGATCTTAACCGTCTGCTCCGGCTGATCCTCTAGCAGCGGCACGTCGATGGTGGACCCCCTCGGCTCAGGATGGGGGGCTGGCTTCTTCGCCTCCCGGGGGTCCGCCAACGATGGTTCGATCCTGGCCTTCTTGTGTAACGAAACGGCGGCCAGGTAGCAGCGCTTGGATTCTCGAGGACTTCCTACGACCTCTCCGATCCCGGCGTGGTGTCACGGACAAACTTCAAAACAGGGTGTTTGATGTAATGCTTATGTATGTCCGTGTCTTTTGGCATGTTCATGCCTTGTACAGCATATAGAGGGGCAGCCGAAGGCTTAATAGTCCCATTTTAGTTGGGTTGGTGGCCTCTTTAGGCTTGTAAATAAAGGTTGTGTCATGTGGACACGTGCGAGAGATTTTCGATCTGTAATGGACCATTTTACCCTTTGTTGTGCCACTGTTCAGAGCTTGTAAAGTCTGTTTGTAATTTGCATTGTCTATGAAGTATTTTTCGGACATGTTTGCTTGTGGATCCCGATTGAGGCGTTCTCTTTAACCCGTTCTCTCTTTTGTTGGTCCTAAGGGACAATGTGAGGCTTCGGGGAGGCTGATCTTTGTGGACGGACGCGCGAGGGTGCCGCACGACTTAGGCAAAACCAGCTAAGTCCGTGTCAGTGGGTCGGGAACTTCATAGTTTGGTAGTAGGTCGAGATGACAGCTCTGATTTTGTTGAGGGTCGGGCGACCGAGAATGACGTTATATGCAGCGGGAAGGTCGATCACCAGGAAGGTGGTCATCACCATCTTCGACCTCGGCGGGGCTCCCAGGGTCAAGGGTAAAGTGATCGCCCCCAGCGGCGAGATTGAGTCACCGGTGAATCCGGTGAGCGCCGAGAATATTGGCTTCATGCTATCTCCGGGTAAGCCGAGCTTTTGGAAGGCGTCGAAGTAGAGTATGTCGGCCGAGCTCCCGGTATCGACCATGATCCTCCTTACTTTGCGCATTGGCTATTCTGGTCGATATCACGAGCGCGTCGTCGTGCTCGGTTTGTTCGGATGCCTCGGCCGGGAAGGTGACGTTAGGCTCGGGCCCGTACCTGGGAGCTTCGGCCGGAGCGGCTCTAGCGTACGCCTTTCTTCTGGTCATGGAATCCCCGCCAGATGTGGGGCCGCCAACTATTACGTCGATGTGTCATTCAATGGGACCCTCCGGGCGCGGTGAAAGTTCCTTGTCTGGTCGGAGGTACTGACCGAGGTGTCCCTTTCGAATGAGCTCCTCGATCTGCCTCTTGAGCTCCCGACACTGTTCAGTGTCATGCCCATGTTGCCGGTGGAAGCGGCAGTACTTCGATTGGTCCGCCAGTGCCCGCGGATTCCTCATCGGGTAAGGTTCTTTGAGTAGTCCCTTTTCCCTGATGTGGAGGAATATTTCCGTTCGGGACGAGTTCAAGGTCGGGAGTGGGGGCCTCGATGTTGGCAGGTCGGATCTGTCCAACCTACGCCGAGACGCAGCGGGCTGCTACTGCCGGGGCGGCTCCGGCTTGATCCTCTTGTGCTCCTCGCGTCTCCCGGCCATCCACGTCTCGCGGCGACGAACTGGCTCACCCGTTGGAGCATCTCAGGTACCGACGTGGGAGGTCGCTCCACCAAAGACCAGAAGAACCTGGAGGGCCGCAGGCCTATCATGAATGCCTGCATCAATAGAGAAGGGTGAGCGTCCGAGAGCCCTCGGATCTGCGCCGTAAAACGGTTCACGAAGTGGGAGAGGGGCTCGTCCTCCCTTTGGTTGAGTCCGAGGAGCAACGCCACGGACGGCTTCGGACGGGCGTAGGCGAGGAAGTTGAGTTTGAAATCTCGGGCGAGCTGGTCGAAGGAAGAGATGGTCCCGGTCTTCAGGCCGCTGTACCATGCGCGGGCTGGTCCCCTTAAGGTCATTGGGAACGCCCTGCACATAAAGGCGTCATAAGTCCCATATAGCACCATTTGGGTGCGAAACGCGGCCAGTGATCTGCGGGGTCGGTGGCGTCGTCATAGGCGTCCAGGGACGAGAGCCGGAAGTGTGGTGGAATCACTTGATCTTGTATTTCGGGCGCGAACGGTGACCCTTGGTATCCGTCCGCCCCGAGCTCCCCCTTCGACCTGCGAACCTCCTGTTGTACTTCCTCGAGGCGTTGATTGAAGAGGCGTAGTTGGGCTCGCAGGGCGCTCGTCGAGTCCGTGGGTGGTACCTCAGGCCCTGGGCGACTCGACGTGCCTTCCGCCTCTCGGTCCCCGAGCTGGGCCATTCGGTTTCGAGGCGATATTGGGCGCTTGGGGAGTGGCGCGTGCGTCCGGGCGGGGGGCTCACGCTGTTGCAAAGGCTGGGTTACATGTGGGGGCGTCGGTTGGGAGACGAGCGGGATGATAGTCTGCATCACCCCTGCCAGCACTCAGACTTGGTGAGCGAGATCGTGGAAGGCTTCGGGCGAAACAGGTGGCGGGCCAACGGGGACGTCGGGTGGCGACAAACCCGGGTCGTTGAACAGCTGCCAGTAGCGCTCCGATGTCGTGGCAGGGCGCTCGTCACGGGGTTCATCCCGCAGGGGATGTTCTTCTGGGGTGTTGATCGGACGCAACCCCATGGCTGCGGGTTTGCCATAGTGGATCTGCTGATCGCTCGACATTCGGGGCCCTCCTTCTAGCGCCAAAATGTTGCGGGAAACAACTGTAAGCCGTGGCCTCAGGGCCGACGCGACTTGGTTCGGGTCCGAATGCGCGGGGATCCGGCGCGGCGCTCCTCGGGGCAGCCGGGGTGGCCGATCGCGGTGGTCCGAATGGAATATGGCGCGGGGGTGAAGCCTCACTGCAGCGTCGGGGAGGTGCGTCCTCGCCTTCGTTCCTGCACACAGGTTGGGTCAGAAGCTTGGCCCGACCCCTCCGACGATCAAGTCAGATGATGTGGAAGGGAGTTTTTCTAGTGAAGAAGTGTCCCCCCCTTCGTTTAGAACTCGAGGGTATTTATAGGGTAGTTTGGCGTTACCTGAGGTGCCTGCCTACGGGAGGCAGGATCGTACCTCTGATGGCGTCTGACATTGCTATGGACATTGCGTGGAGAACCGACTTGCCGCAGGGTATGGGCGAGGGTCGGTTGTCGTCTTCCTCTGCCTCGGCCAAGCGCGCGGGGTCAAACAACGACGAAGTCGTTATCTGAGAGCGGATGACGTCAGGACGTGTCGAGTCAGCATTATTGCCCTCCTCCTCGGGCAGAGTGGTGCCCGGGTGAGGCCGACGTCGTGACACGTCATGTCGCCATTAATACCCCTATCAATATTTAAGAAATTTTAGGACAAATCTTCATTATAGTCGGCAAAGTTGTAAAACTCAAAATATTGGACATAATGAGTCCTCATGTATTACATTATTAATTCTCTTCCTTTTTAGTTTGACTCGTTTAAAATATGTATTTAAGAAGAATCAATATTAAAGTAGAAAAGATTTGTAATATTTTAGTTACTATTAAAGGAGTTTTAAGAATAAAAGAAAGCTAAAATATAATCTACCTAGTAAATTATTAGTAAGTTTGGAAATGCTATACAAACTCATAAATCAAAAGTCTTCGTAATAAAATATTACTTACGTGGCAAGAAATGTTATGGACGATAACGTGTTCGAAAAGAAAAAGTATAAGTTTGACCTTTATTTCAAATCAAATGTAACATAAATCTCTTTTAATACTCGGTAGATTGATTCTAGAGCTTCAACTTATATTACCAATAATATAAGTAATTTATTTTAACTTAGAAATTAAAAAAAAAGAAATTCATCGAAATCATAAAGTAAAAAATGATAATAGTAGTAACCTATTACCTATACGTAAAGATAGTTTATTTGATGAATCATGTTATATCTCTATAATTCAAAAAAATTAGTTTCTTTATCTATATTTATTAGGATATTATCTTCTATTAGTGATGATACATTCAATAAAAATTGATTATAAATTTTGTATGATAGTTATATAGAATTAATATGAATATTAAGTTTGTAATAATCATACAATCAAATATTGGAATAAAATATAGTTTCAAGAACTCCTTGAGAACACTTCATCTTTCCTATTTTATTAATAGATATTTTAACACATTTATAGATGATATATTAAAATATAACTATATATATCTAATTCACGTAAGATATTAAGTTATTAATGCCTTTAAGTATACATAAATAAAGTCAAAAGATAATTAGATAGAAATATTAGAATTATTAGATAATTAAAAATGATTATTTTATGATAGATACAATGAGTAAGATAAGAATTATGATCCTTAAAAATAGGGTATTTGTGCATAAGTGTACCTCACCAGTATGCCACAAGAAAATATGAATTATTGAAAGATGAATCATACTCTTATAAATATAATTAGAAATATGATGAATTAATTTTTTATACCTAACTTAACGTGGAGTGAGGCTCAAAGGATAACGATGTATAACTTAAATATGATTCCTAGTAAGCTATCAACTCTATTCGAGATATGGATTGATAAAAAAATCTAATTTAAAATATTTACATATTTGAAATTGACCAATGATCTTTAACTAATATGAAAAGAAGTTAAATTAATAGCTATTTTTAGATAGCTTATTAGTTATCTAGAAAAATCTAAAGGACACATATCTTATTACCCTAACCACAATACAAGAAAAATTAAGTTTGGCAATGTAGGTTTCTAAAAAAATGATGAAACCAATGGAAGTAAAAAATCTTGAAGATTTGTTATTAAGAATATATAGATTGATACTCTTTTATTATTTCCTATTCAAGAAGTTGTTGTTTTCCAAATTACCAAATGAATTAAGAAAAATGAACAACATGATAATATTGATAAACTTCCATATGATAAAAATATTATTATTGATGAATTTATAAAACAATCACAATCAACTTCATTATATCCAAACATAAACTCAAGGGTTAAGAGGATTAATATGAACAAACAAAAGAAAATTATTTTTAAATAGCTTAAAGTTATTCATTTATTATTTTTATATTTCTTTTATCCCACATTACCAATTGACTATTTTTCAAGACCTAAAACCAATATAAACAAAGGCTCAAATAATGTAAAGGTTTCTCCACTATAAGAAGTTGGAATTTTCTCATCCTTCCAATTTGTTAGAATTGTCTCTAGTAGTATTTTATTAATTTTAATTTTTGCTTGGAGAATCGGAGATTAATACACTTTGGAAACTTAAACAAAGAATTAATGTAGAAATTCTTTTTATTTCTCGTATGAATGTCCTTAATTTTTTTTTCTTAGATGCACAACCTATGTATGTATAAACAGGCCATATATGTATGTAAGCATTCTAAATCAATTCCATATTTTGAAAGTTTTTCTCTTCGTGTCAATTGTTCTTTCTATGTTGTGAGTTCTGTTACAGCGACATATAAACTTTGATGTTCATTTGTCACCGAAGTCGTTTCCTCGTCGCTTCTGCCAACAAGTGGATGACTTCTATACCGTCAACCGATGGCTTCTCAACATCAATAATTCCATTCTTTGATGGAGAAGATTATGAGTATTGGTAGATCAAAATGAAGAATGCACTCACGGGAGAAGGCCTATATAGACCTTTGAAGAAAAAAGCTTCGTAGAACCAGAAAACGAAGATCAACTTTTACAAGCAGAAAGGAAGAAAGTTGATGTAGATCGTCGACGAGATGCCTACGCACTTCGAAGGTATGAACTATGGATCTTCGAGCCTTGCGAAGAGACTTTCAAATCTTGTAAATATAGATTATCATGCAAGAGTTATAGAAATTGTTAATCAAATGAGAACATATGGTGAAAATGTTGCAGATCAAAATATTGTTGATGAGTTTGAAGATATAAGTATTAGTCTATTGTTGCTGCCATAGAGGAATCGAAAGATCTTACCAAGTTGACTATTTGTGAATTGATGGGCTCCTTTCAAGCACAGCACATGAGAAAAGAAGATTGAAATCTTGGAAGACTTGAAAGAAGACAAATTTCAGCAATGATTCAAAGAAGTCCAATCAAAATAGAAGAAAGGAATTCGACACAAGTAAGATGGAAGACGGACATACTGACAAAGATTTGCACTCTAGTAATCCAAAATCCTCCATGTTATCATTGCAAAAAGTTTGACCATATTGAAAAAGAATGTAGATTTAAAGCAAAAGAGAAATCTAACTTTGCTAAAGGAAAAGATGAAAGGGAAGTCCTATTTTATACATTTCTATGACAAAAGAAATATTTGGTACTTTGATAGTGGCTATAGTAATCATATGTATATGTCTGAGAATAAAAATATTTTTCTTCGAATAGATACTTCAGTAGGTGCGAGGTATGATTGCAGGAAAGGTGTGATGTACATTCATCATATCCTCCTTGTTGGCAGCTAGTTGAAAATGGTTATCTTTCTCTTCTTGAAAATAAGGTCCGCAAAAGAAAGACAAATGGTGGATGGGCTGTCAGAAATTTAAGTTGAAACAGATGATTGTGAAGATTGTGTCTACGGCAAGCAACATCAAAGATCATTTCCAAAACTATACAAGCCCCTTGTGATTGGTATAATAAAATTGATAATTATTTTGTTCAAAGTGAATATGAAAGGAGTAAAAATAAACCTATTTTATATGTCAAAGTTATTGGAAAGAATAAAAGATAAGAAGCTTTATTAAGAAGCTTAAATATATTAACATGTCCTCTCCTATTTATAGGATTTCCCTCAACAGAATAAAGGATTTTCCTCAATAAAGTAGAGATATTTCCTCATATAGTTGGGGAAATCTTATCTGTTATCATGCCCATGCCCCCGCAAGATGGTGCTCCTGTCAAGGATACCAATCTTGAATCGATGCAAACTAAATAGTTTACGAGCGAGAAGTTTTGTGAGTAGGGCAAAAGCATAACGCTGCTGCTGTTATTGTTGCTGCGACGGCGACGGCTATAGTAGAGGAGAAAGCTACAGCAATGGAGAAAGCTATAGCAATGCTGTAGCAGAGGAAGAAGCCAAGCAAAGGAGGAAGCTGCAACGATGCTACAATAGAGGAGAAAGCTACAGTAGAGGTGCAGTAGATGAGGTAGCTACAGTAGAGGAGGAAGCTACAGTAGAGGAGGAAGCTACAATAGAAGTACAGTAGAGGAGGAAGCTACAACAGAGGTGTAGCAAAGGAGCAGTAATGCTACAGCAGAGGAGGTAGCTACGGTAGAGGAGGTAGCTACAGCAATGCTACAATAGAAGAGAAAGCTGTAGTAGAGGAGGAAGCTGCAGCGATTTAGTGGAGAAACCTATAACGATTTGCTCTTAGTAGGAGCTGAGGATCGATAGTTGACAATGAGGCAACGGGCTGCGATTGATGCAGATCACAACCTAACGAAGACGATGCTACGGTGATGAACAACCCGAGCCTGGGGTCGATGCAGGTGACGCTAGTGAAGAAGAAAGCCGCATGGAGGAGAAGAGGGAAGGAGCGGGTAGGGGTTGGAGAGGGATCCACTACCGAGGGCGAGTAGCCGGTCGCACCAAAATAGGCCCTGATTGTTGTGGTCGCACCTGATGGCGACGCCTGGTGTGGTCACAGCAGCGATTAGGATAACAGCGAAAGCATCACACGTCGTATAATGGACGCCCGTACAATGGATGGAGAGGGGAGTCCGATGGGGAAGTGAGTCCGACGGGAAAGAGTTCCCCCCTTCTCTTCTCTGTAGAGGCAAGGAATATGGTGAATGGCAAGCTTGGATGGTCGTGGAGCCTCGCTCGTCTCACCTGATCTGATACCATATTGGAAAGAATAGAAGACAAGAAGAATTATTGAAGAAGCTTTATTGAAGAAGTTTTATTGAAGATGCTTAAATGTATTAACATATCCCTCTCCTATTTATACAGATTAGGAGGGAGGATTTCCCTCAACAGAATAAAGAATTTCCCTCAATAAAGTAGAGAGATTTCCTCATGTAATTAGGAAAATCTTATTTACTATCAAAGGTGTGTAGAATTAAACATAATAAAGTATCATAAAGAGGTTCATTATATTAAAAAGAGAGTTTATTGCATTAAGAGAAAAACACAAAGGACAAACTAAATTAACTATTGATTTTTGAAAGGGTTTTTTAGAAGAAATTATAAAGAGATTTGAGTGAAAGATAAAAGATTTTATCTTGTCTTACTACTTTTTTTTGTGATAGTTCTAACTCTTCTTCCTATTTATTTTCAATAAGGTGATTATATCCTTACTTTCTGTCTTTACATAGATGATTTATTTTTTCTTGATAATAATATACTGTAAGAATTCAAAAATGATACGATGAACGCATATGAGATGACTGATTTGGGCATGCATCATTATTTCCTGGGACTATAAGTCTCTCAAATGAAGGAAGGAATCATTATTTCTCAAAAAAATTATGCAAAATATATGTTGTAGAAATTTAGTAAGACAAATTGCAAAGGCTGTTGGTAGGCAATGAAAGGTTGAAGAAGGATGATGGTGCTAAGAAAGTTGATGCTTCAGTTTATAGAAGATTAATTAGAAGTCTTTTGTATTTAAGTACTACAAGACCTGACATTATATTTGCTGCAAATTTAATCTCAAGATTTATAAAGGAAGTCAACTTCATTGTGGTGCAACTAAAAGAGTGCTGAGATTTATAAGGGGAACACTTGATCATGGTATTCTATACTGTTGAATCTCGTATTTTGATGATGAAACTACTTGATATATGTTTATGATTTAATCTGTGTTTTGAGTGACGCAGGATGCTTCGATCAAGATGAGATAATTAAAGCAGGAAAATCATATTATGCCGGAAGAACATGTCAGAAGATTGGACGTCGGGCCGGTGGATCGGTCGACGTATCGACAGAAGGCTTCAGGCCATGGACTCGGGCATCGGGCCAAGAAGAGCGGGTATTGTACCAAGGATATCGGAGTTGCGGAGTCAACTGGCCGATTGGGCAATAGGCTGCAGGAGAGGACGATGCGCCGAAGAATCGGACGAAGGGTCGAGGGACCAATGACATGCCGGACAACTTGGTTAATTGCTTAGGATTAATTGTCTCAATCGAAGTTTTTTTTTAAGTGTGCAGGATTAACTACGATGAAAGTAAGATATGCAGTAGGAGTTGCGCCGGAATCAAGACAATGATCACGTTGGGAGTTCGAGAGTTCGACGGAAGTTCAGACAGTCGTCGGAGGTTCTGCGGGAACAAATCCGAGAAGTCCATGAGCTTGCCAAAGAAGCTTGTCGGAACTCACCAAGTGGATCGTCGCAAGTCCAGGAGTTTGCCGGAAGTCCGCAGGAGCATCATCGAGGGTTCATCGGATGATCGACGGAAGTTCGCCGAACGCTCGCCGGAAGAAGCGATTGATGCACCGGAGCAAGTTGCAGTAAATGTCTTAGGAAATATCATAGTTAGCACAATGATTAAGTTGGAAATGGGAGGTGATCCCATTAACTTAATCTTAGGGCAATTGGGCCCCTGAAAAACCCAAATTGGGCTGAATGGATCAACCCATTCGGACCCTGATTTCTGCTAGGCGGTTGAACCGCCCCAGCCAGGCGGTGGCACCGCCTAGGCTCAGTCTCCGAGCGAGACTGGGCAGTGCAACTGCCCCTGACAGGAGGTGGCACCGCTTGAGCTCGGTCTTCGAGCTCTGGCAGGAGGTGCAACCGCCTCAGTCAAGCGGTGGCACCGCTTGAGCTCGGTCTTCGAGCTCTGGCAGGAGGTGCAACCGCCCCTGACAGGAGGTGGCACCGCCCAGAGGCTCAGTCTTCGAGCTCTGCCAGGCGGTGCAACCGCCTCAATTAGGAGGTGCAACCGCTAGATCCCGGAATTCCGGGAATTGACAGTTTTGAACTCGAAATTCAAACTGGGTTGGGGCCTATAAATACCCCACCCTTTCAACACTGAAAGGGCACCAAGAAACCACCGAAATTCTGATTTTACTTTGTGATTTTTAGAGCTCAAAAGTGTTGTATGAGTTGAAAGTTCTTCCTCTTTTCTTCCAAGTTCTAATATGATAAGAGAGGAAAGAAAATTCTGTAAGGGTTGTCTCCTAAGCCCGTCAAAAGGAGTGAAACTGTAAAATGGTGGTTAGCCTTCGCCTATTGAAGGAAGGCCTCTAGTGGACGTCAGTGACCTCGTCGGAGGAGGAAGCCAAAAGTGGATGTAGGTCAAGATTGACCGAACCACTCTAAATCTCGGTTTGCATTTACTTTGAGCATCTTAACTTTACTGCAAACCTCCTCAAAATCTTACTGCCTTCTGCGCATATACGATCGTGTTTCAAGCTCTGCATTTTCCGAATCGACGTTTAGACGTAAATCATTTTTACCGTACGAACATCATATTTCAGTTTGCGTTTACGTTCTGATTTCTATCATAACTGCAAACTACCTTTATATCTTTGCTTTAACTGCATCTTGCTTGGTTACAAGTTAAAGTGATTTACGAATCGGATTTTCTACCGAAATCGCTCTTATCGTACGAACGCGATTTTAATCGTCGAAAGTTTTCTACTGCACTCACCCCCCCCCCCCCCCCCCCCCCCCTCTTAGTGCTCTTGATCCTAACAATTTGTATCAGAGCCCGGTATTTCTCATTTCGGATTTACACCCGAGAGAAATGGCTCTTCATGGCTTTCAAGAGGGTTTATCGATTGTTCGTCCACCGTTGTTTAACGGATTGGATTACACTTATTGGAAAGCTCGAATGAGAGTTTTCTTGATTTCTATGAATTTGGATTTATGGAATATCGTTGAAAATGGTTTTCAACTTCCCTCTAAACCGATGAACGAATGGTCGGATTTGGAGAAGAAGTATTTTTCTTTAAACGCAAAGGCTATGAATGCCTTGCACTTTGGACAAAAATGAGTTCAATCGGATTTCTACGTGCGAAACGGCTTTTGACATTTAGCGAACACTTGAAATCACGCACGAGGGAACTAGTAGAGTCAAAGACTCGAAAGTTAACATTTTGTTGCATGATTTTGAGCTTTTTCGAATGCAACCAAGCGAGACTATAAGCGACATGTACACCCGTTTCACGGATGTCGTCAATAGTTTAAGAGCTCTTCGGAAAATGTTTTTCGGATTTTGAACTCGTAAACAAGATTTTACGTTCTCTTTCTAAGAAGTGGGATTCAAAAGTAACTGCAATACAAGAAGCTAAAAACCTAAACAACTTACCACTTGAAGAACTAATTGGTTCGTTGATGGCATATGAAATGGTGCACAATGCACATGATGAACATGATGAACAAAATCACCTTCTAAAGAATAGGAAGGATTTGGAACTCCGGACAAATGAATACCACTTGAGCGATGACTCAAGTGATGAGGACAATGATGAACTTGAACTTCGAACACTAAATCTTAATAAGTTTATTAAACAAAAATCTAAAATAAACAATAAACTTGAACGAAGGAAGAGGCCAAAGAAGAAGAACACAAAGTGGGATGAATCGAGCTCCTCCGAAGATGAGGAGAAAATCAAGAAAGGCGAGGTGGCAAACTACGCCTTAATCGCTTTCAATGATGAGGTAATCGAAACCCCCCTAATTTATTTTGAAATTACTTGATGCTCTCATGATGTATTTTATTTTTTTAGTTTAGAATTAATTTTCTTAAAAATTACATGTTAAAAAAAAAATTATGATCATGCTAAGTAATTTCGAAAATGATAATATTGCATATTTTATGATAAACAAATAAAATGATTTTGATTGAAAATATGAAATCATGGTTAAGAAGTAATAATGTGTATTACGTTGATTTCTATTTTGATTAAAAAAAATCATGTTTGATTTGAAGAAATGCATAATGATGTAATATTAAATATTTTGATTAACAATTTTATGCATGAGATTTTAAGTTATACATGATGATAAGCATGTGTTATTTTCATGAGTGTATTTGAAAAACTATGGCAAAAATGTATTCGAATGCATGAACTTGTTAAGATTATTTTTCGGACTTTCTTGATTCAATGTTCAAATCACTTAATTGCCATGATGATTTTACACTATTACATGCCTTAATAACATGTTGGAAATTATGTGTTTTGGATACAAAAATTTTTATGATCATGAGCATGTTTTATCTTCATGATTGAACTTGAAAATCTATTACAAAACCTTGTCCGAATGCATGAAAGTGTTAAATTTCATTTTCGGATTTTCTTGATCATAATAGTTTATTTTTGAGAATCTATTGATCTTGATGGTTTTATGATGAAATTCATTTTTCGATCCTAAACGTTGATGCATGTTTAACTTAAATGAAAAAGCATGCTAATATGAAATCAATAACTTAAAATGAAATACTTAAATATATATATATATATATATATATATATATATATATATATATTATCAATAAAATCATGAATCTACTTATGTTACGAATTTTGTGAACCATAAAAATGGTTTTTGGTGATTTGAATTTGAATGAGTTTTATCCAAAATCATGATCTTGGTTCCGTGATATTTACAAATTAAGATTTATTATGAATCAAGATTTTTTCATTAATCGTTCTCCTAAGATTTTCTTTTGATTAATTATGGAGTAGGTTTTTCAAAAAGAAATCATGTCTTTTGGTATTCACATGTTCTAATCTTTCATGATATGATTTTTATGAAATTCCTTGTATTCATGAAATGTTTATCTCATCACCTAATAATTCTTCTTGATATTCCTTATGTGATGATAAGAATACATGAAATATTCATTAATTTGTTTTGATGTATACAAATAAGAAGTTTTGATCATGTATGGTAGAATGTAATTTGACAAATTTGGTACCATCATATTGCAAAATAAATGATGATTAGGAATCATACATTAATGATAATCGTATATTTTATGATTTGGCATGATGCATGCAATGATGAAATATTCATGAATTTGAAATGATGCATGCAATACTCATGACAATGATGTACATAATGTATTGCATATAATATGTATCATGAATGCTTTAAATGATGAATGTTTGGTATCATGATCAACATGTTGATAAATGCTTAAAAATTTTAATGTTTGAGTATCATGTATGATATACCCATTAATGATGATTGATTTATTTTTCGGTATCGTGCATGAAAAATAAGGTTTTTGAAATTATGTATGTTTTAATTTGAATATATAATGATGCACAAATAAAATTGATACTTACCTTTGTCATAATTGAAAAAAGGGTCTTCCCTTCTTTTTAACAATGACAAAGGGGGAGCAATAATTTCTAGTGTGGACATCATGAAAAGAGGCAAACTAGCTAGCTTACACAATTCAAGATGAAAGCAAAAAATTACACTCCTCTAAAGAGAAGATGCAAATGTAACACTTGCTAAATTGTTTGTTTGCCTCATGTAAAACATTATCTCTTGCTAGTCTGGCATTTTGCTAGCTTGCACTTTGCAAAGAAAGCAAAAATGACACTTCTCATAAGAGAAGAAAGAGCTTGTTATCTTGAACATCACAAGCTTGCCAAACAAAAAATACAAAAGTGCTATCTTGCCTATCTCAAGAAGCAAAACTTGCAACTTGCACATTGCAATAGGAAGCAAGAATCATAAGCTTACACAAGAAAGCTATCTTGCATTTGCTTTCGAAATTTTTGCTAGCTTGTATGTAGTAAAACTTGCATATCGTAAAAATTACTAGCTTATAGTATAAAGAGAAGCAAATAGTTACTATCTCAAGAAAATTAAACATGCTAAACTTACACCTTGCAATGGAAGCAAAATTGCGAGCTCAAACATTGCAAAGGAAGCAAAAATTTGCTAGCTTGCAACTTGCATATTTCAAGAAGCAAGAGTTGCCTTATTGAACATCTCTAAATTGCTAACTTGCAAGTTCTAAAATGTTGTAACATTGCTAGGTTGCATGTTCTAAAAGTGCTATCTTGTATGCTATAAAACTTGCATATCTAAAACTTGATAGCTTGAATGTTTTAAGCATGATGTAACATTTGCTAAATTTTCTGGCTTCAAAACTGCATGGTGATAAAATTTGATATTATGTTTTTCATACAATAAGTTAAACTAATATTCCAAATACAAGAATAGTTAGACTTCTCCTTTTCGTTGATGACAAAGGGGGAGAAGTATGATGTTATGCATAAGTTCATGATGACGTGTTGCAAGTATTCATGATGAATATTGCAATGACTTGAATTCAGTTTGAATTCAAGATTCTATCAATATGGCATATTGATAGGGGGAGTTTGTTTAAACTCCGGGAGTTAAGTTTAACTCCGTCATCAAGTGGTTGTCATCATCAAAAAGGGGGAGATTGTTGAATCTCGTATTTTGATGATGAAACTACTTGATATATGTTTATGATTTAATCTGCGTTTTGAGTGACGCAGGATGCTTCGATCAGGATGAGACAATTAAAGCAGAAAAATCATGTTGTGCCGGAGGAACATGTCAGAAGATTGGACGTCGGGCTGGTGGATCGGTCGACATATCGACAGAAGGCTTCGGGCCGTGGACTCGGGCATCGAGCCAAGAAGAGCGAGTATTGTGCCAAGGATATTGGAGTTGCGGAGTCAACTGGCCGATTGGGCAATAGGCTGCAGGAGAGGACGATGCGCCGAAGAATCGGACGAAGCGTCGAGGGACCAATGACATGCCGGACAACTTGGTTAATTGCTTAGGATTAATTGTCTAACTCGAAGTTTTATTTTAAGTGTGCAGGATTAACTACGATGAAAGTAAGATATGCAGCAGGAGTTGCGCCGGAATCAAGACAATGATCACGTTGGGAGTTCGAGAGTTCGACGGAAGTTCGGACAGTCGTCGGAGGTTCTGCGGGAACAAATCCGAGAAGTCCATGAGCTTACCAAAGAAGCTCGTCGGAACTCGCCAGTGGATCGTCGCAAGTCCAGGAGTTTGCCGGAAGTCCGTAGGAGCATCATCGAGGGTTCATCGGATGATCGACGGAAGTTCGCCGGAAGAAGCGATTGACGCACCGGAGCAAGTTGCAGTAAATGTCTTAGGAAATATCGTAGTTAGCACAATGATTAAGTTGAAAATGGGAGGTGATCCCATTAACTTAATCTTGGGGCAATTGGGCCCCTGAAAAACCCAAATTGGGCCGAATGGATCAACCCATTCGGACCCTGATTTCTGCCAGGCGGTGGCACCGCCTGGGCTCAGTCTCCGAGCGAGACTGGGCGGTGCAACCGCCCCTGACAGGAGGTGGCACCGCTTGAGCTCGGTCTTCGAGCTCTGGCAGGAGGTGCAACCGCCCCTGACAGGAGGTGGCACCGCCCAGAGGCTCAGTCTTCGAGCTCTGCCAGGCGGTGCAACCGCCTCAGTCAGGAGATGCAACCGCCAGATCCTGGAATTCTGGGAATTGACAGTTTTGAGCTCGAAATTCAAACTGAGTTGGGGCCTATAAATACCCCACCCTTTCAGCACTGAAAGGGCACCAAGAAACCACCGAAATTCTGATTTTATTTTGTGATTTTTAGAGCTCAAAAGTGTTATATGAGTTGAAAGTTCTTCTTCCTCTTTTCTTCCAAGTTCTAATATGATAAGAGAGGAAAGAAAATTCTGTAAGGGTTGTCTCCTAAGCCCGTCAAAAGGAGTGAAACTGTAAAAGGGTGGTTGGCCTTCGCCTATTGAAGGAAGGCCTCTAGTGGACGTTGGTGACCTCGTCGGAGGAGGAAGCCAAAAGTGGATATAGGTCAAGATTGACTGAACCACTCTAAATCTCGGTTTGCATTTACTTTGAGCATCTTATCTTTACTGCAAACCTCCTCAAAAGCTTACTGCCTTCTGCGCATATACGATCGTGTTTCAAGCTCTGCATTTTCTGAATCGACGTTTAGACGTAAATCGTTTTTATCGTACGAACATCATATTTCAGTTTGTGTTTACATTCTGATTTCTATCATAACTGTAAACTGCCTTTATATCTTTGCTTTAACTACATCTTGCTTGGTTACAAGTTAAAGTGATTTACGAATCGGATTTTCTACCGAAATCGCTCTTATCGTACGAACGCGATTTTAATCGTCGAAAGTTTTCTGCTGCACTAATTCACCACCCCCTCCCTCTTAGTGCTCTTGATCCTAACATATACAAGGCAACAAGAAGGCCAAGATTGGTTGGTTATTTTGACAGTGATTGGGTAGGAAGCATTGAGGTCATGCATTTTCTTGGTTTTTATAGAAGCAAAATCCTATAGCCTAAACATAAGCTGAAGCAGAGTATACTGCAACAGAGAAAAATTCTTGAGGATGGTAGAGAAAAGTAAGAGAGAACCACTACCATGATACTCGAAATTAGTCTCACAACGAAAATGAACAATGATTAAGATTAACTTTTAAGGATTTGACGAGTATATTATAATAATTTCATCTTGATCATTTGAGTCAAACGAAGTTTTAAGCCAATTAACTCATCAAACTTGAATCATGATATTTGGTACCTATCTTATGAAAACAAATACCAATAGGATGAAATCCGAGTTCAATTACAACACTGCAGGACTCAAAGACCAACTTGCAGATCTCTTCACCACAGGTCAAAGAGTTAATTGGAGTTTGTCGGGGAGTGTTGGAGATTAATGCACTTTGGAAACTTAAACAGAGTATTGATGCAGAAATAAATTTATTATTCCAAGAATACTCTTTGTTTTCTAAAATATCTTTTTTATTTTCCCTATGAATGAATGTGCTTAGTTTTCTGCTTAGAGATTTGAGTTTTGAGCTCTGCTACAGTAACTCATAAACTTTGATGTTCATTTGTAGTTGAGGTCGTTTCCTCGTCGCTTTCGGATCGCTTCCGCATCTGAATTGTCTTTTCATATTTTCTTATAAATGTCAGGAGAGAAAATTCTTACTATGATTTGAGTTTGGAATAACTAAAGAATATATTTTCTACTTTTATTATTATTATTATTATTATTATTATTATTATTATTATTATATAAAAATAATGTACATCAAAAAGTCTCCAATAATAATGGTTTATCAGATGGTGCCCATGTTTTTTTTTTTAACCAGGAGACAGACCCTTTTTGCATAGTAGAACTAAAGACTTTGATTTTGTTTAATTTATTTTTTTGGCTTGAATCAATGTGATGGATTAAACCAAATCAAATTTATTGAAATAGACCAATTCAATAGGACTAAGTATTAAATTATTTATTATTAGTACCTAGATTCCCCTTCTATCTCTTAAATCATCCAACTACTCTCGTTTGACTAATGCAACAATAATAATGATGAACTCTGTTGGTGGTGGTTGGTGACAAACATCATCGTCTTCATCGTCTCTATTACCATCTTTATTGTTGTCACCCTCTATTATGAACCCTAGCCATTAGGTTGGAGTTCCTATCACAATACATCAGATATCGATGGTGGCATTGTCGCCGTTGGGTCCTGGTGGTGTCGTTAGCATTGAATCCTATCACGAAGTTATCACCATCTCCATCAAATCCTTCTAACAAGCCATTCTCATAAAGGAGAGGAAGGGGGGTCACGATTATCATCACCAACGACGCAAGAAGTGAACAAAAGTACATTAGCCTTCTTATTATTCGTTATCGTCGTAACCATCAGTTGATCATTAAGCTTTGTGCAACCACAATGACATAATACATATTATGCCCATGATATTGTTAGTAAGCTGATCGATTTCAATCCAGATGTGTATAAAATCTCTTGGAGGATAGGGTTACAGAAAGAAGATGATCTCAACTTTAATGTTTTAGCTTTGTCTCTAGATGAAGATGAACATGTCACCAATGACATATATATTGAACTGGTAAAAATTTGCTACTATTTATATTATAAAATGAAATATAAAGATTTGTTATGATATTTGGCACTTGAGTCTTTCATATTTTGTATGTATTTAAAGATATGTAAGAGTTTAAATGAGTTTTACAAGAATTTATCATAACAAGAAATTTTGAAATGAAATTTCAAATTTACATAAGTTAAAAGCTTGAAAGCATAATCCTCGTTCAAATGTAACCCTCGTTGGTCTATACCCCTTATATTTTGATTTAAATTCAATTCGACCCAAATTCGCATCAAATGATCCGACCTAAATCCAATCGACCTATATTAAGATTTAGATCAGACCGAACTAGTCTTTGGTTTAGTTTTGAAACAGTTCGATCGATTCTTAAAAAGATATTTTTGAATTTTCAACAAAATAGGTGCCCCATACTAAAAACCAAACATGAAAGTATCATATAGTAAAACCTTATTATTAAAATTTTTAGATAAATTATCTTATAAAATTTTTAGATTTTTTATTAAATATAAATAAATATGTTGAGTCATATAAAATTATATATATGTACTCGATGGGGACACATTAGGCATGCTAGAACCCCATGAAGACTCTTCTTCGAGTTCTTTCACGAGGGATACTCGAGCTTAATGAGCTTATAGAGAGAGAGAGAGAGAGAGAGAGAGAGAGACTCCTCTTGCCATATCCTTATTTAGTCACTATATTGCCCTTTGGTATCAAAGCCAATGTCTTTCCTCAAGTTATATATCAAGAACCACTTAAAATTATTCTTTAAAGAAACATTACCACTTTCCCGGAAACCGCAGGAAATCAGTCGAACAACAAAAGAATAAATAGTATACTCTCGTGGGAATTTTTGGTGGGTGATGATGGCCTTCCGATGCTTTGTATTTGGTCCCGTTCTTACGATACCGACAACATTGAGCCCAATTCTGACCCGTTGCCCGCTGTCTCCTCTTCTTCCCACCGCCCTTCATGCGGTGGCTGCGATGCGGAGCACACCCATGTCATTGACGCTGTCCTTTGTACCATCTCGGTTGATTGCCGTCACCCTATCCGTCCTATCTTCTCTTGTCTTTGCATGATGATTCCGGCGAACATGATGGCTGCATCGATGGGTTCCGTGCATGCATCTTGAGCCGTGTAATTGCCATGATGTCGATTCCGCTTTGATTCTTTTGGGAAGATGGTCTATAAAAGCAGTCGAGTTTATGTACCAAATAGTTGGTAAGGTCTGCTCGACTTGTGACTTAGTACAACCACCAAACAGAACATATGAGGTGGTCATTATGCGGGGTCCCACTTTGTGTGCAATTAATGATCGACACGGAAGCACATTCACGTCCGCGAGATGCTTATATCCTGTTCCCTGCCTGTGATTTAACAGGAGATCCGCCCGCTTAACGTGGTTGGCGTTGAACGCGTGGCGCCCCACTTGTGCCATCCAATAAGATAAATAGATGAACAGATTGAGAGGGAGAGAGCGCAGCAGCGGCCGCAGTAGCAGCAGGCAGAGAGAGAGAGAGATGGCGAGGAACATGATGGAGCTTGTGAGAAGGGGAAGGAGCGGGTTGCATCTTCTGCGAATGGCCTCGCCCTTCTCTACTCAACAAGCGGTGGATCCTGCTGTGGCTTCTCCAAACCTCAAGGACTTGTCCGGCCTCCGAATCAACAAGGAAGCCACGCAAGTGAGCCCCGTTTTGCTCTTTGCTTTACCACTTCGTCGGGCAATAACCTTTTGCTTTGCATTCATCTCTTTCTTTCCATCTATCCTCAAGCAATCTTCAAACTTCGACAAATGTACAAAAATAAAGGAAGAAAAAAGAGCAAAAATTGATCTTTTTTTGTTGATAATAGTTTGATTTGGTGAAAACGCACAGAAAGAGAGGGAGAAAAAGAGCAAAAATGAATTTTTTTTTGTTTTCTTGGTGACAAGAGTTTGATTTGGTGAACGCAGCTTATTGGGAGGACGCCGATGGTGTATCTGAACAAAGTGACCGAAGGCTGTCATGCACAGATCGCAGCAAAGCTGGAATATTTGCAACCTTCCTTCAGCGTGAAGGACAGGTATGACATGTTCCCCTGTCTCTTGTCTTCATGTAGTCCGCAAGATGTGGGCTTGGCCACCATCTGATTGATAGGCAATTGCTCAGTCTACTTCTCTTTCTTTGTTTTCAGGCCGGCTGTGGCCATGATAGAAGATGCTGAGAAGAATGGGCTGATAACTCCTGGCAAGGTTATCGCTATTTGTTTTATGTCCATCCTTTCTGATCCACTTCATCTCTTGCAGCTCTGGTTGAATTAACACAATCCAATAATCAAATATCTAACTCTAACAAAGCAATTCAAAACTAAGATCTGGCGTTTACCCTGTTGCACATACCTTAAGATGAAATAAGTCAAAGAATAAGATGATATGATTTTTTAGTTCATGCTCATACTAATCTTATCATCACTGGTTCTTATCAGACAACCTTAATTGAACCCACATCTGGAAATATGGGCATTGGGCTCTCTTTTATGGCTGCTCTAAAAGGCTATAAACTTGTGCTTACGATGCCTTCGTATACGAGTCTTGAGAGGAGGGTGACTATGAGGGCTTTTGGTGCAAACTTAGTGCTCACTGATCCAACCAAGGGGATGGGGGGAACAGTGAAGAAGGCATACCAACTCATGGAGTCTTACCCAGATGCGTTCATGCTTCAACAGTTTGAGAATCCTGCTAATGTCAAGGTAACTTTCTTTTGCCTCTTTAGATATATGGTCACAACATCAATTGATTTTGAGCAAACTATGTGGTCTTGAACTTTCAGTAATTTCGTAATATCCAATATTAAATATTATATTTCTTTTGCTCGGACACTAACATTTGCATTCACTTCATACTCAGAAATATTCCCTAAGCTACTTCAGTATTTGAAGATTCCGGCCTACACTAATTGGTTTTGCCGTTAACGTCCTGTAGCAAGAAAGACATTTTCTTTCCATCTCTAATCTACCGATGTCCTTAGCACTCCAATGCAAAGTTCACAAATTAGACATTAACCATAATATAGTTAATTCTGTGATGTTCATGGTACATCCATGCATAGTAGCTAATAAAAGAAAGTTTCATCAGTGTTGAAGAAAAATTCCCTGAGTTATCTCTTTCTAATATGGTAAGTGTAGTTATCACATCTTGTTTTGTTTTGATTTTTGATAGAAAACAGAGGAAAAAAAATCTAAGCATTTCATCCAATCTATTTGCAGTAATTTTTTGTAGTTATTCATATCTAACAAGAGCATGCAGGTACATTTTGAAACCACAGGCCCTGAGATATGGGATGATACACTAGGCCAAGTCGACATCTTCGTAATGGGAATTGGGAGTGGTGGTACTGTGACCGGTGTCGGGCAGTATCTAAAATCAAAGAACCCTAATGTAAAGGTATGTGCTCCATCAAAGAGATTGACTCTCGATGCTAACGAGAGATGTACTGAAAAAATAAGTCATGTTTGATTAATCATGCAGATTTTATTACGAGTGATGCATGTAGGCTGTTAATTTTTGCACTCATTCTTTTACGATCTTTGGTAGATATACGGAGTTGAGCCAGCTGAATCCAACATTCTTAATGGTGGTCAGCCAGGTAGGTACATAGCATTTTAATCTATCGTTACAACTAATCATAAGCCAAGGCAAATGACTGTATAATCCTTAATTGTAGTCAAAATCAGATAATGTTTTCTTAATGCTACATCATCGAAGAATTTTACACAAGCTCCGGTGCAGGTCCTCACCTTATCACGGGTAACGGTGTTGGCTTTAAGCCCAAGATCTTGGACATGGATGTAATGGAAAAAGTTCTTGAGGCAAGTTAGGTTTTACTCGGACATTCTAGAACATCTTTGGCAATTTTTTTTCTTAATGTAATCACTATCTTAACTTTGAGCAGGTCAAGAGTGAGGATGCTGTAAAGATGGCTAGAGAGTTGGCAACAAAGGAAGGGCTTTTGGTAATGACCATATACAATTATCCCATGTTAAAATGAAATTTTTTTTGTTCTCCTGTGATGAGAATTAAATAATTTTGTTTCAATCTACATTAAATGTCACTTTGGTTTGATTTGTTTGTAGGTTGGAATATCCTCTGGAGCTAATACTGTTGCAGCACTTCAACTTGCAAGAATGCCAGAGAACAAAGGCAAACTTATTGTGGTATGCAATTATGTCATATGTAGTTTGGAAGTTTCAACTTACTAATGCATATCGATTATATTGTTCGATAGCTTTCTTCTCTAAACTTAATTGTCTTCTTCATTTTATTTACTTGATCGGACACCGATAGAAATCATGCAGACTGCTTCTATTTGTTCATTGCTTTTGTAATAAATCAGCATGTTAGCATTTTTTAGTCAGGTGAATGCCAAGGAAATAACATGATCTGATATTTGCGTTGCAGACTGTTTTGCCAAGCTTGGGGGAGAGGTACTTATCATCTGCCTTGTTTGAAGAATTAAGGCAGGAAGCAGAGCAGATGCAACCTGTGCCGGTCGACTAATCTAGTTTGGTGTTCGTCAGTGACTATTTCTTAATCGATCAATATCGAATTATGCCAAATGCTAGTAATATCGATCAAAAGTATCATGTATTACCCAAAAAAAAACTTTGTATTGCCATCAACATCCTTTTGTATTTTTCTCCTTTTCATTTCTGGTGAGAGGAGATATGAAGACAGCATGTGAGGTTGATTACTTGGTTTGTTTTCTTGTGGCAAATGGTAAAAGAGGACAGGAACTGAGAATTAGGAAAACTACCAGCTTGGTTCTATCTCAACTTTACAGGAAGTTCTCTATGAGATTATCCATACAGTGCAAGAACAATTCTTCTATTAGCATGTTGATTCAAGACTCTTGAGAGAAGAAGAACAAAACCAATTGCTTGGCCATTGAAAGATCAAGTTAAAAGAATTAAGGTATGCAAAGAGTCAGGGTTTTGAGGACAAGTAACAAAAAGAAGTCAATGGTTCCCATTATTAGACATTTCCTTCAAGAGGGATGTACAGAGGAGAGTTCCCTGTACAATGACTTGGAATCCAAGAATGCATCAATCCTATTCATATGCATCATTGATGACTAGTTGAAGAGCAAACAAGTGGAATAGGTTAAACAAAAGATATAAACAAGCTTACTACCCTGAAACATATAGAAGATATCAATATCTCCACATAAGGAGGCTAGTCAGGAATATAAGATTTATAATTCACTTATCTAAAGAATCACTGAGGAGACAATTGTATAAGAAGGATAAAGCCTTTCAAGAAACAGTACTTGCATTCAAATCACTCTATCCTCTAAGGTCTACAAGACATGAGATATATAGTGATAATTTTGAACAATCTTCCAAACATGGATGATTTTTAATATATTAATTATTCCCTATTTTTGAAGACAAAATAAATGACAACTAATTATACATACATGGAATAGTTAAAATTCATTTAGTAACTCATCTAGGAACTCTTAAGAGTGAAAAAAAATATCTTCTGCTCGCAAATATAGTACCCATCATGACCTTTATAGAGAGAACAGATAACTCTTTTCTAATCATCCATAAATGCCTCGTAAACATCTGAGCATTAATATCGAAATTCATATGCCTAAGAATTTTGGTTCTTTCAAAAGTCGAGATTCTCTTGATTCAAGGCATGGGGACACTCATGTGGAAAACCATCTCTATTAGGTCATGCAGAAACGACTAATGTAGAAGCAGAAAACTTGGCAGCCTACGATTAGTTCTCTCTAAAACTTAGAACAGAACAGCAAATGTTTTCATGGTGATTGCACTTCACAGCACTCACAAAGATGTTTTTGAACCAATAATAGGCCGAAAACATACTGCAGAGACACATGTTAACATTAAGTATATATTGATTCATGAAGGCAACAAAATAGAGAAAGCATATTACTTAAGCTGAGCAAATTAACAGCCAGGTAGGCTAACCGCAGCAGAGAACTTTTTTTCTCCTAAGATGTGTTGGTCATGTAAGTTTCAAGGGGAAATCTAACTAGTTAGAAATAGCGCTTAATTCCCCAACAAAGTGATAAATAATGAGAATTTATGATTGCCATGGAAAACAAATGGCACAGAAACTCGAATAGATGAAGAATACAAGGTCCATCTAAGGATGGATCCAGTTATGGCCTAGATGCAAAGGGCAGACTGTAGGTTCAACAATTGTATGAATCTGACTTGAAATGGTAGATAATCTGTAACAAAATAAATTAATGTGGTGAAATTCTCTCGATAGCCTTCTTTCTTTCCACTTGGCTTATTCGTTGGGGTGGCCAGATCACATGAGTCACCCTCCCTTGAATCAAACCCAGAGGAACCTGCAAGTTAAGATAAATACTTGTCAGTCTTGTAGATAAGCAAGATTCATAGTTCTTCATATTAAAGATGCCAAATACTGCAAAATTAAGCATCAGAAATGGCACACATTAAAAGATGTTTCAGTCTTTCAATTTACACATGAATTTGGAATAATGATGAGATGTCCACTAAACATCCCAATGTGAATGTCAGCACCAAGCAAGAAGTAATGCCTCACTCTAGATGATATGAGAAGTTCCTTTATACCAGCAGAGTAATGCAGTAAATGCAAACTAAAGATTCCCATGTTTCACAATTTTAAGAGTTGAACAGTAGGAAGTGACAACATCAGACTTCATCAGGCAAAAGTCATGTAACATAAAGATAATGCAATAAAAGGAAAATGTCTTCAGTATTAGACATAAGTATTAATAGACTGTCCAACACAATCCAATTCAAATAAATACTATGTAGTTTCCTTTCTAATTTCTTCTTAATTCAGTAAGTTAATAAATATGTACAAATTAACCGATACGTGTATACCACAGTTTCGGTTAAAAGGTAATATTTGTGCAGTATCCTGAGTGGCATGTTTCAGTTCTAACCAGGCATATCTGTGCTCTTCCAGTGAGTATATCATGAGCTCAATCACATAGTCCAGGATGGTGTAATGTAATTTTTTTGCAAAGAGTATGTGGCAAAGGCGAGATTCGAGCCCAGGACCTTGCAATGATTTATCAAAGTCTTTACTAACTAAACTAACAAGCACGTAATGTAATGCCTAGTCAGAGACATGATTTTGTGGTATACATGTAGCAATCCATGATAGTGGCACAAGGGTATATGCTGGATAACTTTGTGGACAACCTGCCCCATTGTGTGCAGGAACCAAATGACATTTGTTCAATATGGCGCAATCAGCAGAATAGATGGATTTGGAAGGCTATGTTTTGCAACCACAACATTGGCCCACATGTTGAAACATGGCCAAGGCACTACTAAAGAAGTAAATAGGTCAGGTTCTTAAACATAAGGATACAATTTGATGAAAAGTAGTTCCCCAATAAATTTTTGGCACTAAGTTATGTCAAACTTTATAACCTTCATACAGATTTTGGTCATTAAACTTGTTGTCACAGTAATATGATAAATCTAGGTCCAAACAGGAGCTCATATAATGTAAAAGAATTATGAATTTGATTCTTTTAAGTATTCTCTTTGTAAAATAATTATAGACAAACAGGAGCTTATACAATGTTGGACTGCAAATCTCAAGTAAATGGAATGCTGGGCTGCAGTAAAGCCATGCTGGGCTTATGTACCAAAATGACAAGTCATGTGTTAGGACTCTAGCTTGGAAAATCCTAATTGAGAGGGACATTCATGTAAAACTGTTAGGACTCTAGCTAGGAGAGTCCTAATTGAGAGGGACATTCTGTTAGGACTCTAGCTAGGAGAGTCCTAATTGAGAGGGCCATTCATGTAGGAGGTTTTTTCTTATAGAAGAATTAGGAGTTGTAAGGGAATAGGAGTCTTGACTAGGAGTCATATTAGGAGTTGGTTAGAAGTAAGAGTCTTAAGTAGGAGTCCTATAAGGAGTTAGGGTTTAGAAGCCCTATAAATAGCCATGTATTCCTTCTTTTTCATAAGCAATAGATGAATCTTTTCTGCAGCCTTTGAGCAGCAACTTGGAGGGAGGAACCCCTATAGAGTTCCAAGGAGGCCGATCCCCTAAAGAGATCAACCCCAAGTTTAGAATCTGCAAGGGTTCTAATCACCTGGTATCATAGCAGCGTTCTTAGCGTCTCGCTGCCCTTCCACAGTCATCCATCAACCCTCCACAACCATCCAAAGCAATTCCCACAATTGCTTAAAAGATCATCACCGAATTCCGCCATCATCTCCACCACCGCGGATCATCCTTTGATCTCCCCGTGAATTGCAACAGATCCAAAACTTTCATCTAAAGCCCTAAAACTCCACCAAACCACACCCTCAAACTGCACCCAAAATAGCCACAAAACAAGCCTAAACCATAGCCTACATCCACCGATCTACCAACCCTTTCGACCAACACCTCTCTCAACCAATACATGCCTTTAACCCGACAACAAAAGAGAGATTTTAACATCACAGATTTGGCGGCATATACTATGGCATCTGAGGAGGTAATCAATGCTAAATTCGAAGCCTTCGAGACACGAATGGAGGATAAGATTCGGACGCTCTTTACCGAACTCAGATTGGGCCGACCACTAAGCACGAAGAAATCACATCAAGGAGAGAGCTATGCCCAATCGCACCAAGCCCAAAGATATGACTTCCAAGAGAGGGGAGGCCCTATGACTGAATCCAACTATCCATGCATGAGAGTGGACTTCCCTAGATGGGAAGAAGGAGACCCGATTGGTTGGATCTCGCGCGCGAAGCGATATTTTTAGTACCACAAAACCGCGGATGCATCTATGGTGAAAATTGCAGCTATACATCTTGAAGGGGATGCTATACAGTGGTTTGACTGGTTTGAACATACTTATGGAGTCCTTTCATGGCAACAATTCAAAGAAGGACTGCTGATCCGCTTCAGACCAACCGATTACGAGAATATTGATGGACAACTAGCAAAGATCCGACAAACTTCCACCATTCAGGAGTACCAAACCAGGTTTGAAAGGTTATCTAATCAAACTCATAATTGGTCTCAAAAACAGCTATTGAGGACCTTCATTGAGGGCTTGAAGCCGGAGATCCGAGGAGAAGTTAAAGCGCGACAACCGTATACGCTGATGGCAGCCATCTCTTTCGCACGACATCAAGAGGAGCAATTGAACCATGAAGCTCGGAGGACTAGGGTCGCTCCTCAACCAGTAATATTAAAGCTCTCAGCCCCCCCTACTATCGACCAAGTCCCTACACCAAAGTGGTTAACAAGAGAAGAGCTTCGAGAGCGATATGCGAAGGGGTTATGTTGGCATTGTGATGAGTCGTGGAGTCGTGAGCATCGCTGTAGGAAAGGGAGACTTCTTATGATTGAACCAATAGAAGAAGAGGTCATTGAACATCCAGAAGAGAGCCTTGAACATGAAGAAGAAGATGCAGAAGAAGAGCCACAACCGACTGAAGTTACGGTACATGCACTAGCCGGCTACTCAAACCCGCAAACGATGAAAGCTGGAGGCCTTCTCAAACAACAACTGATCACTGTTCTCAGCGACATGGGCAGTTCTAATAACTTTCTAAATAGTAAGGTTACTATCCAGATGGCCTTACCTATTGAGAATTGCAGCAGGTTTGACGTTAAGGTCGTCGACGGACGGATTTTGAATTGTGATCGTAGGCGCCCGCAGGAGAAACTATTGCTGCAGGACCAAGAGATAATTGCATATTTCTTCCTTCTCCCTCTTGATGATCATGAGGCCATGCACATAATTAAATGGTTGACGACATTAGGTGAAATTTCTTGGAATTTTATGCAACTAATTATGAAATTTTACAGTAAGGAGAAACAGGTGATACTGAACGGGAAACGTGAGGGCGACATAACGACGATTTGCACACAACAAATGAAGAAGGTTTTGCATAAAGCATGCAGCGGCCTTTTGGTACAACTTGAGCAGCAAACTAAGGGAGAGCCAATAGAATTTAAAGATCCAAACCTACTTCCTTTGCTTGCTGAATTTTCAGATATATTTGACGAACCGCACGACCTATCTCTTACCAGTCGGCATAATCATTATATAACGATTCTTTCAGGCAAACCTCCAGCAAATACTTGGCCATATCAGTATCTACATCTCCAGAAGGATAAAATAGAAAGGATTGTAAAAGAGATGCTCGAAACAGGAGTTATTCGGCCAAGTTTCAACCTCTACTCTTCACCGGTGCTACTTGTACGCAAGAAGAACGGAACATGGCGAATATGCATTGATTATCGAGCTCTCAATGGCATAACTATCAAGGATAAATACCTTATTCCAGTAGTAGATGAGTTGCTAAGGGAGCACAAATCTTTACAAAGCTGGACCTTCGATCCGGGTATCATCAAATACGAGTATGCGAAGAAGACATACCGAAAACCACCTTTTGAACACACAACAACCACTATGAATTTTTGCTTTCTTCATAAGAAGGTGGAATATCTTGGGCATATTATATCAGAGGAAGGTGTGGCAGTAGACCACTTCAAAATTGGAGCAATGCAAAACTGGCTGACCCCGTGGAACATAAAATTGCTACATGGCTTTCTGGGTTTAACAGGCTACTACTGCAAGTTCATAAAAAACTATGGAGAGATCAGTGCACCAGTTACTTTCTTACTGAAAAAAGATGTCTTCCAATGGTCGGACAGAGCCTCCACTGCCTTCGACAAACTTAAGGCAGCCATAACGACGACGCCGACGCTAACACTACCAGATTTCAACCAACCCTTCGTTATTGAGGCCGACGCATCTGGAGTCAGAATTGGAGTCATTCTCATGCAAGATGGTCGACCACTCGTATACACTAGCAAGGCATTATCTCCCTCCCATCAAAATAAGTCAACATATGATAAGGAGATGCTCGCCATTGTGCACGCAGCAACAAGGTGGAGACCCTACTTGATTGGTCGACGATTTCAAATTAAAACCGACCATAAAAGCCTCAAGTACTTTTTGGAGCGAAAGATATTATCCCCTGAGCAGCAAAAATGGGTAACAAAACTTCTTCGATTTGATTATGAAATAACTTACAAAAGGTGGAAAGAGAATATTGTTGCAGATGCGCTTTCGCAGCTACCTGAGCAAGCTGAATTTTCGGTCGTTTTACTTCCAACCAACGACTTCCTTGAGGATATTAAGACGGAATGGCAGGAAGATTCGGAGACCAGTAAGATAAAAAAAAAAATTAGAGGAAGCACCAAAGCTCCGTGGCTCATTACAATCAGGACTCAAAAGAATAATGCTATAAGGGACGCATTGTGCTTGTGACAAATTCTACTTGCATCTTCAACAGCAGATTTTGGACAAAGTTATTTCATATGCAGGGTACTAAATTGAAAAGGAGTATGACATATCACCCACAAACCAACAGTCAGACGGAAGTTTTAAATAGGTGCTTGGAGACAGCCCAAAGTCACCCACCAAATATGACTACCCAAAGAGAACTCCAGACCCAGCCAAGTGCCATTATTGATCGACGGATCGTGACTCGACGACGACGACCCACTAATGAAGTGCTAATATAGTGGGCGAACCTACCAATAGAAGATGCCACTTGGGAGAACTATGACGATTTGAAGATCAAATTCCCAGAATTCACGAATCATCAGCCTCGAGGACAAGGCTGATTTGAAGAGGGTGGGTCTGTTAGGACTCAAGCTTGGAGAGTCCTAATTGAGAGGAACATTCATGTAAAACTGTTAGGACTCTAGCTAGGAGAGTCCTAATTGAGAGGGACATTCTGTTAGGACTCTAGCTAGGAGAGTCCTAATTGAGATGGTCATTCATGTAGGAGGTTTTTTCTTATAGAAGAATTAGGAGTTGTAAGGGAATAGGAGTCTTGAGTAGGAGTCCTATTAGGAGTTGGTTAGAAGTAAGAGTCTTAAGTAGGAGTCCTATAAGGAGTTAGGGTTTAGAAGCCCTATAAATAGCCATGTATTCCTTCTCTTTTCATAAGCAATAGATGAATCTTTTCTGCAGCCTTTGAGCAACAACTTGGAGGGAGGAACCCCTATAGAGTTCCAAGGAGGCCGATCCCCTAAAGAGATCAACCCCAAGTTTAGAATCTGCAAGGGTTCTAACATCATGATAGAATTAAAAGTATTTACGCATACAACATACAAGAAAAAGTAGATAATTATGAATGTAAAATGAGAAGAACAAAATAAAAAGTTAAGTTATAACTGACTCCATGCTCAAAGGTGACATACAAAGCCGAACGATCGTGAATCCAAACTACAGGCTGCATTATCACCTTCAACCCAGCAATGCCCTTCAGGAATTTTCAATATTTCAGAAGACTCTGGAACTTGTACCCAATCACCAGGCAATGCAATCAATCTTTTAACAAAATTCTGCTTGTGGTCAGTTGGAGACCTATAAAAAAACCCAAAACAAGAATTAGACCAAAATTAATATGGATTGAAGTATGCATATACTATTTGATTACACACATATGCTTAATCTTGTAAAATGGTGGTTGAACAAGTTATTCTGAACAAAATAGTCCTTAAGCTGAACAGCTGCAGATGGATATATGATAACTTACTTGAAAGTGATTATATCCCCACGTGAGAATTTATACTTTTCCAGTCAGAAAAACAGATGGATATATGAAAACTTACTTGAAAGTGATTACATCGCCATGTGAGAATTTATACTTTTCCAGGCAGAATTTTTCGACCAGTACAACATCAGCTGGGTGTAGTGAGCACGAGTAGACAAAAAAATCTTTTCACAATTTTTTTTATATGGAAGACATTTTCACCATAAACTAATTTTTAAACTAAATCCCTTCCATAATGAGATACCTTTCAGATATCCAGGAAACCTAGCATCACAGGCAGAAAATGTTGGATGCATAGAACTGCCTGTCACAGGAACAATGAAGCCATATCGATCCGAAATTGTTAGACCAATCAAAGCACCAGTTACAGATTTCTTTGTGAATAACCACATTGTACTCCATTTTCCCATAATCAGTTTTCTGCACTATAAATACACATACTGAGACGATATGATAACATAAACAAATTCAAGAACAGAATAAAGCAAATCTGATGTATAACTGCTGCATGACATTCCCATTTCTGAAAAAAAGCTTGCACATAGAAAGCAACGGATGCAGAAGAACTGCATTAATGAAACCAAATAGAAAAGGTTGGAAGCAAAGTAGCACTTGGAGGTGATATTCATCTCATATTTTAGCATAAGGCAGGCATACAGGAGGACAATGTTGAACACAAATCTATAAGCAAGGTGTTGAGAATAGATTTGACACTACTTGCAAGTGTCTTAAGTATAAAATGAAGCATATCATATCCTACATGACTTGGATCCATCTTTTAACAGGTTGAATCAATTCTAGTTTTAATGTAGCCACAGGCAAGTCTAGTTTCAGCCAAGTTTTCAAAGTAGGAACAACGACCGGCTTGAATCCATCTTTTCATGACAGTTACTAGTATTTCACCGTAACCATTATCTCTCACAACTTTTATCTATGTTCTACAAGACTCGGACATCGGGTTACTCCATTTCACAGTCACTGTCAAGGAAATCCTACCTTCTGAGCATACCCGAAGTTCCGAAGTTGAAATTCCAACCTAGTTAGTTATATGCATCGCAATACCTCCCACTTTTTCCGACCAATCTATTAATAGTGACGACTCACAATCACTAAAATAACAACCCTAATTATCACAAAACCTCTTTCTCTATACAAACAACTGTTCAGCTTCAACGTAACCGCCTCAAAGCAGTAAGAATACGTTTCTTGTTGCCTATTAACTATGAAAGCACATCATCCAAAACCCAAACCCAGATTCCAAAAATCTCATTTCTTGCACGCATTTCCACAGTAACCTTCCATTCCCATCTCAGTTCCATTGTGAAGAATAAAACGTAACCTGAAAAGAACTATAATTTGTGGTAGAAACTATGGAAAATGAATCAGATCAGAAACAAGGTCATGGACCAGGATCTTGAACAATCAAAGACCTAATTTTCAGATGAAGAAGCAAGAACTTCCCACCGCGTACGCCTACATCTCAAGCTGGTTTACCGAAACAGTTCAAGATCGATGCTCGAAATACACGGATAAAGGAAGGGGAGAAGAAAAGAAGGGGAGAATTTTGGGCTTTGACCCACCTTTATCTCCGAAGAAGAACGGCTGCCGAGAGAAAGGAAGACGGTGATGAGGCGGAGAGGGAGAAGGTGGTCGTGTAACAAAGAGGGGGTTTAGTCTCTGCTTCAGAAACCGGGCTTCACTCAACCGTAGCGACTTGCGTTCGTTTGATGACAATTGGGTCGAATCAAATTAGATTCGGTTGGGCCGAATCAACGAGTCGTTATGGATTTCAAATAAATAAAAGTAATATATATATATATATATATATATATATATATATATATATATATATATATATACATATACATATATATTAAAGGGGAAAGTATAATATTTTTTATTTTTTAAAATTATTTATGATATTCATATTTTTAATTATTTTAATATAAAAGTTTATTTAATAATTTTTATGTTAAATAATTTTATATTGAAAGCTTATTGGTAGGGATGAATCCTATGATTTGGATATTATTTGTAAATGTTTTCATAAAAAAAATGAGGATGATAATTCCTTTTCAATGTTTAATGAAAATTTAAGAATTTTCGAAAGAATGAGAGGTGAATTACACTATATTTAAATATGATATTCAATTTGTTTTTAAAATCTTCTCTAATAATATTCAAGTGGTTATTTATGCTTTTATAATTTATTTTTAAGTTTTCTGAAAATTTGAGAATTTTTGGAAAGAGTGAGAGATGAGTATTATACTATTTTTAAATGTGATTACATTGTTTTGAATATACCCCTAAAAATATCATTCAAACAATTCTCTATTTTTTTTTCAAAACTTTAAAAAATATTCTATAAAATATTCAAGTGGTTTTTGGTACAAAGCGGTTGTAAACTCACCTTAAATTATGTAAGATTATAAAAAGACACAAATTCAAACCCATAAAGGTTAAAATTAGTAAAAGTACCTATTTTAACTACTAAAATGGAAAATATGAACATTTAGGCATTTATAATTCATTTATAAGGTTTTCTAAAAATTTAATTTTTTTTTAATGTGAAATATACTATTTTTAAACAGGAACCAAAAATAGTGTCATCTTAGTTAAAAACAATGTCACTTAGATTGCAAAAAACTGTTTTTTTTTTCTCAAAACTTAAAAAAAATCCTCTGATAATATTCAAGTAGTTTTTGACCTAAAGTGATTTTAAATTCACCTTAAAGTGAGTAAAATTCAAACAAAAATACAAATTCCACATCATAAGGGCTTCAAATAGTAAAAATACTTATTTTAAATACTTGGAAATAGAAAATAAATCATTTAGACCTTATTTCTAAAGTTTTCTAAAATTTAAGATTTTTTTAAAAAAATAAAATATTAGTTATAAGATTTTTTAATAAGGCTTACACTCTGTTTTTTTAATAGGACCTCAAAATAATATAACCTCGTTCAAAAATAGTAAGGTCTCTATTTTTTTTCTTAAAACTTAAAAGTTTTCATAATATTTAAGTGATTTTGACCCAAAATGATTCTGTTTTTTTTTAATTATACAAAACTATAAAAACACAAATTGAACCTCTTAAGGGATGAAATTAGTAAACATATTTACATTAAAAATAAAAAATAATTTAGGCATTTGGAATTCATTTTAAAGTTTTTTTTAAAAAATTAACATTTTTTTTTTGAAAGAGTGAGGAGTGAGTTACATTATTCTTGAATATTACTCCAAAAGTAGTATAACTAAGGTCTTTAAAAATATTTTTTTCTCAAAACTTTAGAAAACTTTCTGTGATAATATTCAAATGGTTATAAATTCATCTTAAGTCGGATAAAGATAAAAAATAATACAGATTTAACATCTTAAGAGGTAAGACTAGTAAAAATATTTATTTTAAATACTTAAAATGGAAAAAAATGATCATTTATATATTGTAAGTCATTTAAGGGTTTCTGAAAAATTTAAGTATTTTTTAAAAGGGAGAGAGGTAAACTATACTATTTATTAACAATACTCTAAAAATAGTGTGATCATATTAAAAAATAATGTAAATCAAGTCTTTATTATTTTTTTCTCAAAACTTAAAAATTTTTTTTGGATAATACTCAAGTAATTTTTAGACCAAAGTTGTTATAAGTTCATCTTAAATTAGATAAGCTAAAAAAGGCATAAATTCAGGCTCTTAAGTGTTGAAGTTAGTAAAAAAAATATTTTTAAATGCTTAAAAATAGAAAAATGGTCATTTATGCCTTTATAATTCAGTTTCAAAGTTTTCTAAAAATATGAGACTTCTCAAAAAAAATAAAAAAAGTGAGATGAGTTATATAGTTTTTTAATACGACTACAAAAATAGTGCAACTCTAAAAACATTTTTTTTTAATTATCAGAATTTTTTTTATAATGATATTCAAGTGGTTGGTTATAAATTTATCTTAAATTGGGTAAAATTAAAAAGACTTAATTATAACCTCTTGAGTGATAAAATTAGTACAATTACCTAATTTAAAGGCTTAAAACTGAAAAATGGTTATTGAAAACCTATGGAATGTATTTTTCAAAGTTTTTTTGAAAATTTAAGAATTATTGAAAAGAGCATGAGTTTAGTTATACCTTTTATAAAAAAAAAATAACCCAAAAAGTGCATAATCACATTTAAAAATAGTACATCTTATGTCTCTAATTTTTTTTCTTAAAACTTGAAAAAAAATTTCTGATAATATTGTAGTGGTTTTTGGTCTAAAGTGATTGTATATTTATCTTAAATTGAGTAAATTAAAAAAAAGCCTAAATTCAATCCTAAACAAAAATAATCCTATTCAATGTAATTCAATTTAGAAAATAAATTTTTAAGCTCACAAAATTTTCTATAATAATATTGTTGTGATCCAGAGGGAGTAAATTCATCTTAAATGGAATAAAATTAAATAAAAATTAGCATAAATTAATTTTTAGTAATTTTTTACGTGGGTGTATCTTTCAAAGAGGGTGACCGATTGCAGCCAGTTTTAGTACGGAGACCACCGGCCGAATCGGTCCCAATCGCGGAAGCACAAGATCTCGACTCGCCCACGCCCACCCTTTCATCGCCTCCGGGGTCTTTGCTGGGGATTCTGCCGAGTCCATCCTCTTCTCCTCGCTCCATCTACCTTTCCTTGTCAAAGATCTCCGTTTTGAGGTAAAAGATCTCGTCTTTTGAGTTCCTTCTTCTAATGATTTTTTCTAGTTTTGTTGTATCTCGTCATATTAGAGTTTGAGGTCTCTGTCAGTTTGGTACTTTGCTTTGATAGATGGGTGCCAGTTTATTGATCTGGATATTTGACTTTGTTGGGCTGGATTAGATGGTTAGATTCTCAACCCGTCGCATAATTTTGGTGGGTTTCGTCGACGAGACTGTAGATTTTATGTCGAGAAGTTGGAGTGTCTCGATATATTGGGGCTTTCTATCAATATTCACAGTTGTAGCTTCTACTGGAATGGATTGATGTCTGTTGCTTCATGCGGTACATTAATCATGAGATTGCCTCGAACAAAGAGAGTTTGATCTTCTTCTATTACGAATCATGATTGCTTGATTTGATATTGAGACGCTAACTTGGCTTCCATGAAAGAAGGGGGAAGAATCTGTGTTGAAAATGGAGGAAAACTTCTGCTTTTTTACCATATGGATTTTGTTTCTTGGGTGTTGATCTTACTGGAAATGTGCTCCTCCTTTTCCTTGTGTGCTTGAGTTCATTTGGATATGTATTTTTGTCTGCACCGGAATGACTTGATCTTTTTAAATTTCTAATAAATATTAGGGTTTGACATGGCGGACAACGAGAAAAAGGAAGAGGGAACTTCTTCTCGTGGGGTTGACTGGGAAGTCGTGTCTCTCACAGCATCTGCCTATGCTGCATCACCTGGTCCAGAATTTGACCCTACTGATGAAAGTAGAGAGATAGGCGTAACCGAACGCGAGTCTTCTGCAGCGTTATTCATGTCTGGTCATTTTGTGTTTCCACCCAGTGAACATGAGAATCTCCCAATAGAACCCAATGTAAGCGAGATCCATATCAAGCCGGAGAGGCATAATGTGAGTTCTGCAGTGGTAGATGTTGGTAATGATGGAGTTGATAATTCTGATAAAGAAAAGATGCAGATTGTATTAGATGATGACCTACATGCCGTCAAGTTTTTTGATGAAGGGAGTAGAATTGCTGTTCGTGATATGGGATTTGAAGACAGCAATAGATCTCAACGACAAAATTTGGTTGGAATGGAGCAAGATATATATGCTGATCCTGATGTCGCTATTCTCTCCGAAGAATGTGAGGGTGGCAGAAAATTTGACGGTGAAGAAGCTTTCGATGTGCATATGGATTCTCCTCGAGATCATACAGAACCAGATGAAGACGAATTTGATGGATCCAACCTTCCCTGCCAATCGTGGTGGAAGAGGCATGCAGTATCATTGTATCGCCAGGCAAAGGAGGCAGATACCTTTTGGTCAGTGGTTGTAGCTGCGGCTGTTGTGGGAATCATTGTTCTGGGGCATCGATGGCAGCGAAACAAATGGCAGCTTCATCAAATTAAATGGAGCTTTAGCATCAACGACGGGGTATGCTTGCTTCTATTGTGCAAAATGCTACTACACTATACAAGCAAATGTTGAAAAATTATTATAGCTTCATGGTCCCAATGTACCACACACACACTTCCTCTCTTTATCAGTTACAGCTGATCCATGATTCTGATAGTAGGCTATTTTTTTTTATGATGATGTTGTCAACACCTAGATTATTCGATGTGCATGTATACTCATAACACTTGGCAACAGCAATGAAGTCCCATCAGTTTTGACCATACCCTATCCTGGATGACATATCATAGGGAAGAATTTTAAAATTTTTATGCTCAATTTTGTATGAGATCTATGCCCAGAAGCTTGAACTTGAGATAACTAGTTTTATATTTATAATTCACAAGCAGTCAGAGAAATCATCCAAACCTTTTGTGTATCGGGTTCGAGTTCCCCGTTGTAGTCTTTTTTTTTTATTATTATTTTTTATTGAGACAACCATGTATGTGAAAGCTCCACCAATTCAGTTTTGCAACACAATACTGAAATCAATGATGTTTTGCAACTTCCATATGAACTCACAATCAATCAATTAATGCATACATCAGAAATAATTTTGAGAAGTGGTTACTTCAAGTGGCATAGCAGATTTGGATTTTAAAGGGTATAGAGACTATGCTGTGCTGCTTCCGGCTTATGTATCTTGTAGTTAGTTGTTTGCGCTGCCCTTAGCTCAGTTTTTATTTTATTAGCTAACAAAAATCATTTTGACAGAGGATGATGAAAATGCTGAGACCGATTGGCCGGTATAAGGATGTTCTAGTTGGCGCCGCCAGCGGGGCTCGCTGATACACTGAGTTGACACGTCGGCCCAGCTCTCAAGTTGATGATGATGACGAATAAAAAAGAAAGCATATCTTGCATATGAGATGTACTACTGGGAAGTGACTTGTTCAAGTGCCACTATGACTTGGAAGTTTAAAAGTTGTAGCATATTCTGGTCAACTTCTACTTCATGGATTTGTTTAATATGATTTACATTCAAAATCTATGAGGTTTAAATTTCATTCAGTTAATGTGCATGGGAGCATTTTTGCTCACAGCAGATCATTGTATTTGAGACATGAGTATTTTATTTACATTTGCTCATTTAGTCAACTTTGAAATTGTTTGACCTGCAAAATCTGCTCTTAGCCCAAGTCATTTTCTGGTATCAGCATTTTAAATTAAGCTCATAATAGTGTTTCTAGATCCTCATCTTTTACTCATTTTAGTTAAGTGTAAACTAACTCACCAAGTCAATCATACTCACATATGTTGATTGAGCCTTTTATACTTGTGTTAAGCTGTGAATATAGACTTGCATCTGCAGTCCCTCCAAATGATGTGATTAAGACATTGGTGGAGAAATAATCAATCCACAAACCATCCATTTCGGAATCTTATTCAATAAAGGGAGAGGATGATCTTAGAAATAACATTTAAAGAATTACTTAAAATGATTGATATAACAATACGATAGAATTAATGCAACATCCCTAATTAGTCCAACATCGAAAATGTACAAGACTAAGATTGAGTTATAAGAGTCTGATGAGTGTACTACTATCAACTTCAGCTTAAGCATTTTGGTCAGTTGTTTAAACCAAACGAAGTTGATAGGCTAGTTAGCCTGTCAGGCTCGGGGCCTTTGAGTGGGGGTAATTGTAACATCCCTAATTAGTCCCACATCGAAAGTGGGCAAGACTAAAATTGACTTATAAAGGTCTGATGAGTATACTATTATCAACTTTAGCTTGATCAGTTGTTTAGACCAAACGAAGTTGATAGGCTAATTAGCCCATCAGCCTCGGGTCATGATAATTAAAAAGATAACATTAGAGGATATTGATATCAAACTATAGATAATCATATGGCAAAGTTGATATGTTATCATTATCAAACTATAGATAATCATATGGCAAAGTTGATATGTTATCATTTGAATGATCCTAACACCAATATAATCAATCCATATTTGTTGGCTGCTTCTTTATAAATTTAGCTTCATAATCCAAAAATACCAAATTCTTTATTGAATTGATATAACAATACCAAATATATATTAAGCTGTCATAATATAATTTCCCATATAAATCCAAGCAAGAAGCTATACCAACATGAAGTTATTATTTGCATTAGCAAGTAAGCTCCCACGTATTTTGTATTGAGCACATGTCATAATAAGTTTTACTGATACAGCAACAGAGCTCTTATTGCACGTAATTTAATGGTATATAGAACTAAATCTAGTAGTGGCCATTTCCGCCGCCGCCGCCGCCGTACCCAGAACCATAACCAGAACCGTAGCCAGAGCCGGAGCCGGAGCCCATTCCACCACCACCTCCACCCCCTCCACCACTTCCATAGCCTCTACCTTGAGCGCCGCCAGCGCCAGAACCATAGCCGGATCCATAGCCATGACCAGAACCGTATCCAGAGCCTTCACCACCACCTTCCCCTCCGCCGCCACCACCGCCGCCTCCGCCACCTCTGCCATATCCTCCGGCACTCCCGCCACCAGCACCTTCACCATACCCGGAGCCGTAGCCATGTCCATACCCAGAGCCGGCGCCTGAACCTCCGCCTTCTCCCCCGCCGCCACCGCCTCCTCCTCCAGCACTGCCACCACCGGCACCCGCCCCATAACCGGACCCATAGCCATGTCCGGCGCCATAACCAGATCCTTCACCACCCCCTTCTCCACCGCCACCGCCACCACCGCCCCCTCTACCAGACCCTCCCGCACTCCCCCCACCGGCACCCTCACCATATCCAGAGCCACCGCCACTACCACCAGCTCCACCACCTCCACCTCCACCTCCTCCTCCTCCGCCACCTCCGGCGCTAACTCCAGCCAGAGATCTAGCGGCGAAGGCGAGCTGGAGGCTAAGGAGAGCAATGAAGCCTAGAACACAAAGCCTAACACGAGTTCTACTAGCCATGGTTGCTGTATCCCAGCAGCAATCGAAGGGTATTTATAGGCCTTCTCTGCATGGCTAAGAGTCCAAATCCGAGGCCACAATTCACGTAGTTTGTGGAGGCAGGTCGGCAAGTGGGATTCTCTCGGTCACCATCTCAGTGGCATTCTCTATCAACGCTGCAATTATTTCCATATCTCTCCCTTTGGTTGCTGTCAAATCATGTCATCGACATCCACCAGCACTGGAACGTTCTCTACGTCGCTCGGAACTCGTTCCGCGTCCGAAGCACTTCTCGGAGTTCTCCACTATGCTGATTCCATGGCTCTCGTTGTTGCATGGCAGAGAGAACCACCACCGCCCAACCTTCATTTGCGGCCGTCGGTGTCCCAACCTCTCTCTCTCTCATCTGCGAGTTGAGTGCCATGCGACAGCAGCTGCACCGCTCACCGGAGTCTATGTTTCGTCTACCACATCGCTGAATAGCTCTTCTTCTAATCGAGACACTTGGGTGAAGCATAAGCAAGCTAAATCCAGTGGAAAGGTTAGGTAGAACACCACCAAGATTGCAGTGCATGGTGGATTTACTTGAACAGTAGATTACAATCAATCATAAGCATGCAAATACTATGGTATGATCGAGATCTAATCTTAAGACATGATTATATATGAATCCGATCCACCTTGACAAAATCTTTGTCTTCAACGATAAAATCAAATGTGAATAAGAACGACGATAATAACAAAGAGTCGAAATACAAGAAAAGAAACAATCAAAATGGCCATGAAATTAAAATCAATCATAAAAAAAATAATGAGTATATGAAAATAGTTAAAATATTTAATTCAATCAAAATATAATGAAGTGAAGAGAGAATATTTTGGGTCTGTTTCTAGTGGGATTTTGGAAGCCATAGCACTTGCGAGGGAATAAAATTAACTTTGTTGAGTTTGAATTATATGTTTGTCTAATTTAATATCATATATTCATTAGATTCTTATAAATAAATTTAAAATTTAATTCAATTATAATGTAAAACTAAAAAGAAATGTTATAAGTATTTTGTTAGAGAGTATTGACGGCATATATGAACTGATATTTTTTTGCCAATTATTTGATATTAATGTTGATAGAAGTGAAATAGAAAGAAGAAGATTGAATTGATTAAAATAATACATAATACTCAATATTTATACATGTTTAGAATGAAGAATTTTTCTTTAACAGATTTATGATATCTGTAGTTGGGAAGATCTTTGTTGTTGTTAAGATTATTATCACGGAAGATCTTGATTGTTGTTGAGGTTGTTATCACGAGAGATCTTGATGTGACCGACGAGTTGACCAATCGAATTTGAATGATCATGTGTAGGACTCAATTTTATGGCCATTAAGATGTAAAAAATAAGATTAGTCTTACATATTCCACTTATACAATTAAGATTTTGATGATTAATAATAAGGTTTTGTATTTATTGAGATTTACAATGAGAACATTAGTCCACTTGTAAGAAACAACAGTAGTTGTTTTATTGATCTCAAGAAAGTAGTCTTACAAGCACTTATTAGACACGTATTTCGAACATTACTACAACTCAGTGGTGTCCATCTACTCCTCCGCTACCATAGCCAGAGCCGTAGCCATGCCCAGACCCGTATCCCGAGCCTTCACCGCCCCCTTCTCCGCCACCACCACCACCTCCTCCGCCTCCGCCTCCGCCTCTGCCGTATCCTCCGGCACTCCCTCCACCAGCACCTGCGCCATATCCGGAGCCGTACCCGTGCCCGGAACCGTAGCCAGCGCCTGCACCTCCCCCTTCTCCCCCTCCTCCTCCGCCTCCGCCGCCGCCTCCTGCACCATACCCTCCGGCACTCCCGCCACCGGCACCTGCGCCATAACCGGACCCATAGCCATGCCCTAAGCCATAGCCAGATCCTTCACCAACCCCTTCTCCACCGCCACCGCCACCACCGCCCCCACTACCATACCCTCCCGCACTCCCCCCACCGGCACCCTCGCCATATCCAGAGCCGTGGCCGGAGCCATATCCGGAGCCACCGCCACTAGCTCCACCACCTCCACCTCCTCCTCCTCCGCCACCTCCGGCGCTAGTTCCAGCCAGCGATCTACTAGCGAAGGCGAGCTGGAGGCTGAGGAGGGCAATGAAAGCAAGAGCCCAGAGCTTAACACAAGTTGTTCTACCAGCCATGGTTGCAACACTAGTGAACTGAGAGCTGAATTTATAGGCCTTCCTTGCATGGCTATCAGTCCAAATCCGAGGCCATTATGGGTGGACGTAGTTTTAGCTGCCGGAAGTAAAGCGCGTGTGAAACGAGGACTCGTGGACGAAGCCGAACGCGGTGGGCGGTCCATTGGTTTGGAACACGCGTCCGGTCCCAGTAGTTCACCGCCACCCTGTCTCTTCTTGCTTCCTCAACCGTTGTCTACATCACTTTTGGTTTTTGAAGACTTGTCTCCATCGATTTGGTTAGTGGGATTCCCTCCGGATAGCTATCGGCCAACCTTATCCATCCCTTCTCTTCCTCGCATTCATATACGAGTGTGCGAGGTGTGGCTTCTGCTGTGCCGAGGTCTACCCTATTCCGCGTTTGAAGCACCTCAAAGGCTACGATGAAGATAAATGTCAATCTCCTGCTTCGGGTCGATTCCTACGCGCATCACGATGCACTCCTGCGTTGCCTTCTTGTGTCATTGTCACTGTCCCAATCCAGTGGCCAATCACTCCAACCCCCCTCTCTCTCTCCTTTGGATTGCTTCGTCATGGTTGGGGCGTGTGTTGTTCATGTTATTTTAAGGTTGTCTAATCCACCAGATTGCTTTTAGTTCTTCTCATCGAGACACTTGGGGAAGCGCAGGGCAAGCTAAATCCAGCGGGATAGTTTAGGTGAAACAGCACTAAGACTCCAGTTTTCTTGTATAATAACCTCGAAGTTGATCGTATGATGCGATATTGATGGATTGATGCGATCAGATTCGGATACGAGATGGGAACAAGTTGATAACAGGGCAAGCTAAATCCTTAGTTTTCTGTGTCTTTCAACGGGACTTCCTTCTTGTAGGTGAAATGACTTCAAGGAAGGAATAACATGCAGAATAATAATAATAATAATAATAATAATAATAATAATAATAATAATAATAATAGATTGGACAGTTATAATTTTACTTGATTAGTGTCAGGACATCTGAGTAATTAAGTATAAGAGAATAATATTTATTCTGATAATTAAAATACAATAATTATCATAAATTGGAGCCCTCATTGTACTTTATTTATAGGGTTACTTGGACAAATGAACATTGTTCGAGATGTTCATTAACGGATAGGTAATAAAAGCCAATTTATACATCCAACATTTATTAGGACTCGTACACAGTAGTAGCTGTAAGAGATTGATGACACGGCTTCCACTTACGGAAACAAGCAATAAGACATACGTAGCCATTCTTTATATCACCGAGAAAGCTTATTTGGTATTACACACACACACATCCGCATCTTACATTACTGTTTACCGGTAGTGCAGCGTCGAGATCAAATCTAGTAGTGACCGTTTCCTCCTCCGCTACCGTAGCCTGAGCCGGAACCAGCGCCGGAGCCGGAGCCCGAGCCCGAGCCCTCTCCACCGCCACCTCCACCCCCTCCACCACTCCCGTAACCTCCACCCTGAGCGCCACCAGCACCAGCGCCGTAGCCGGATCCATAGCCATGGCCAGACCCATATCCCGAGCCTTCACCAACCCCTTCTCCCCCGCCGCCACCTCCGCCGCCTCCTCTACCGTATCCACCAGCACTCCCACCACCGGCACCTTCACCATATCCAGAGCCAGAGCCATAGCCATGCCCGGAACCGGAGCCAGCGCCTTCACCTCCTCCTTCTCCCCCGCCACCGCCGCCTCCACCTCCTCCTCCTCTACCATACCCTCCCGCACTCCCCCTACCGCCGCCCTCACCATATCCGGAGCCGTAACCTGAACCATATCCAGAGTCACCACCACCTCCACCGCCCCCACCGCCGCCGCCTCCACCTCCACCTCCGGCTCCAGTTCCATACAGGGATCTAGAGGCCAAGGCGAGCTGGAGGCTGAGGAGAGCACAGAAGGCAAGAGCGCAGAGCTCCACACGCGCTGTTCTACCAGCCATGGTAGCTACACTTGCACGAGTAGTGAACCGAGAGATGAGATAGTGGTGAATGGAGGGAGGTAGCGAAGGGTATTTATAGACCTTCTCTGCATGGCTAAGCGTCCAAATCCGAGGCCGTAATGCACGTAGTTTTCGGGGCCCCCACAAGAAGTCTGTGTGAACTGAGGACTTTAATTGAAGACACCTCAGCAAATGCATGTTTGCTTCTCTGGCACGTCCTCCTCCTCTCGTCTTGAAGCTTTATTAGTGGGATTCTCCCATAGTTGCTATCAAGCGACTTCTACTCCCTCCAAACTTGGTTTCACGTCAGATACGGAAGAAGAGTTGGATTTATTTGCTTGTTGATATGGGTAAATGAAATGTGGAGAGTTAGAATATTGCATCGACATCAACACCATGACATCCGATGGTCCAAGTGATTCTTCACGTTCGAGTAACACTCGACGTTGACGATAAGTGCATCATCACCGATGTATCAGACATCCAAATTAACATGATTTGTTTTATCTCTTATCAACTTAGCATTTCGAATCAGAGATAGCATAGGTAGTTCATGACAAGTGAGTGGCATGAAAGTGATCATACATAACAGTTCATTACCTTGTTGGCTTCTGTCAAAGTCTCACCCATAGTTTGACTTCGGCTACCACCTCCTCAATCAAAATCCAATGCCCATCTACGCCTCGTTCGTTCCTTGTTTCGTCTTCCCCATCGCTCACAGTTCTTCACATCGACTTACATGGCGAAGTTTGAGGCATATCCGGTGGGACAGGTTAGGTGAAAGGTCACTGAGATACCAGCAGTGGTCGGCAGTGCATGGATTCTTTACTTCAATTGTGAGCCCAAAATAAACATATCAATGAACTTGTTTGATTAATTGCTCCTTATCTTATCTTTTACTTCATCCACGGCCAAAAAAGATTACCGTGACTTCCTCTCTCTCTCTCTATCTCTCTCTCTCTCTCTCTCTCTCTCTCTCTCTCTCTCTCTCTCTCTCTCTCTCTATATATATATATATATATATATATATATATATATATATATATATATATATATATATATATATATATATATATATATATATATATATATATATATATATATATATATATATATATATATATATATATATATATATATATATATATATATAGTGTTCAAAACTTAAATCCTTCTTATGTCTATACCCAAAAAATAGGTACTTCTCAAATTTAAAAAATAAAAAAAGATCACATGAGCAAATCATAACCCAAAAAAAGATAGTTTCTAAAATATTTCGATATATAACCCTAATTTTGATTGGGTTCATATTATAACCATACTCACTAAATAAATATCATTGATAATTTTTCTATTTATAATTAGGTTCTTAGATAAAATTAAGACTATCACAACGTCTTTGATTGATTATACTTCATTATTTAGTAGTAATAATGGTTTTGTTAAGTATTCTAATTGGATGTGAAAGGTTATTTGAATCATTAGTCATTTTTTTGTTGACATACAAAATTGACTTAAGATCAAAATTAAACTTAGTATCCACTCATAATGATCGAATATCCTCATGTACTTTTCTTATATAAAAAAAATTAAATTTTAAAGTTTGGATCAATAGACTCTTTCATTTTAAGATTATTAATCTCTAACCCATCCAATGTTAATATTTAACTCATCTCTATTTTTGTTTGGCAAATGAATAATAATTTCTAATATTTCTTCTTTCATGTATCGATTAAAGGCAATCAACAAATCATATTTCTGACTTTTGAGGTGTTAGGACTCTAGCTATGAGAGTCCTAATTGAGAGGGGTATTCATGTAAAACCTACGACCCCTATTAAAGAGGTGAAGAGATCAGTTAGGGTTTGGAGGTTATTTTTTAGAGAAGAATTAGAAGTTATAAAATAATATGAGTCTTGAGTAAGAGTCCTATTAGGAGTCTTGAGTAGAAGTCTTAATTGAATAGGAGTCTTGAGTAGGAGTCCTATTAGGAGTTAAGGTTTAGAAACCTATAAATAGTCATATATTCCTCCTCTTTTAATAAACAATAGATGAATCTTTTCTGCAGTCTTTGAGCAGCAACTTAGAGGGAGGAACCCCTATAAAGTTCTAAGGAGGCCGATCCCCTAAAGAGATTAACCCAAAGTTTAGAATCAACAAGGGTTCTAACATGAGAGTCCCAACTCGTACGTATCTTTCTTTTTTCACATTTAAATTACTGGTTAATAATGTTTAGCTTCAAAATATGTTTTTCGCTAGACTTCAAAAATTTTGTGTATAGTTTTCAATAATTATTGGAAAATAACTATAATGCAAAAAATAATTATACCAAGAATTGAAACATAAATTATCATAGATTTGGGAAGGATATATGTGTACCTTTATTTGATATGCTTATGTCTAATCCAAATACCTCATGTTATTGTTGTCACCTCTTATTCCTGTAAGGAAACTAGCCCTCTTCGTCTTTCTCCTACTTCCAGCACGACCATCATTATTGATGGTGTCATATCACAAAACATGTTATACAACATAAATGACTTTGCCTATTTATAGGGGAGAGGAGGGAGGCTTTGTGAAGACATCTCGGATATTCTCTTTTATCAAGATGAATATTCAAGATTTAAATCTATATAAATATTGTCAATCAAATATTTGATTAGAATCTACTCATAATCCATCTTATTGATTAGGTTATTAGCCACATATGGTTAACATTTTTCTATTTATCTCATAAATCGAAAGAGATATAAAATAAACATTCAAAATCATAATAATAAAATAAAATTTTATTTTTAAAATAATTTTACTTGATTAGATTATAAGTTTCAAAAGATAATTTTATACATGCATGATCTAAAAAAGATGTAAATAAATCTAATAAATGTCATAATATTATATCAAGTTGAACTACCAATACGAGTAATAGCGGTTATATGTCATTTGTATCGTATTTTCTTCTATGTACTATAGCATTAATAATTCTTCTCAAATGTAGTTAATAAAAATCTATGTAATTTATTTTGTTAGGATAATCCTATTATCACGTACAAATATAATATGTAAATAATAATAACAAAACAGGGTAATAGAAATAGTAACTTTTATTTACACAAATAACAAACATTAATTACAAAAACCACTAAGACATACATCACCTACATTTTATGGATTGCTCACAAGATCTATTCTAAGAATATGTTTTTTATATACTTTTAGATTGTAATGCCTTAGTTAATAGATCAATAATCATAACAATAATCACTTAGACACGCATCATTTTACATTTTATAGGTTACATACAAAACCTATATTAATAACATATTTTTCATATACTTTAGGTTGTAAGGTGTTAGTCAATAGATCAATAATCATTAAAGTAGTGTTGAAGTTTTCAACAAACACTTCTTCTGGACTCTTTCTATAATAACTAAATACCTTATCTCAATGTGCTTAGAATGACAAAAGTATTTACTATTCTTAGAAAAAAAATTATTATAGTATTATCACAAAATATCTTTAGTGACTTGACAATTGAGTCAACTACACTAGGTCGTAAAGTAAAATTTCGCAACTATAAAGTTTGATTGGTAGCCTCAAAACACGTCACAAATTCAGTCTCAATTGTTGATGATATAATAATAGATTACTTAGCACTCTTTCAAAAAATTAGTTTACCAACTGACAAAATTATATATCATAAAGTGGACTTCCTATTATCAATGCAACTCACAAAGTTAGCATCTAAATATCTTATCATTTTTTTAGCTTTTTAATGCTTTATTCCTTCATTACTGTAGTATCTATTTAATATTCCAATTACAAAATTAATATATTTCACCTATAAAACTAATATATAATCTGATATAGGTTTGAGTATATAATAAACTTTCAATTAAGCATATATATTTTTCATCTAATTCAATTCCAAATAAACTTTAATTCAATTCAATTTTGCATCCTTTGTCATAGGTGTATCTTTTTGAGATAGTAGTCGGAGTAATAACTGAGATTGATCTTTAATGATCTCTATGCTAATAACATAAGTTGTCTCATTTATATCAACAATCTAAAAATTCTTAGTGAGAAGTTCATAGTTTTATATAGTAAACTAATATTACTATTGGTAAGTAGAATATCATCCACATACAAGATCAAAATAATAAACTTGCTCTCATTAATCTTTAGATATATGCATTGATCAATAATGCTTTTACTAAATCTAAAAGCAATAATGGTATTATAAAAAATTATATATCAATCTAAATTCTTATTCAAAAGTATTATTTTCATATTTATTTGATGCAACTTAAGATCATAATAAGCTACTAAGGGTTTCATGATTTTTAATAAGCTTTTTTCTAAATTTAAGAAAAAAGTCTCCTTATAATTAATCTCTTTATTATGAGTAAAGCCTTTGATCATAAGTTTGACTTTATATCATTCGATATTGCTTTTTGAGTCGAGTTTAATCTTAAATACTCATTTAAAATATACTCTTTTATAATTATTAGATAATTCGATGAGCTCTCAAGAATTATTCTAGTCTAATAATTTCATATATTCCTTCATAGCATCATATTATATTTCAAAATTATTATTATTTATATCTTGTGAAAATGTTAAGAGGACTTTTGATTCTTATATCATAATTTGATTCTTATATATATACATCATATAATAATTAAAAATAATAAATATCTTTTCTCTTTAAATATTCTCAAAGATATCAATTATGGTTGTTATATAAGTTTATCGATAATAATATTTTTATTATATAAAAGTTTATTAATGTTATTACATTGTTCATTTTTCTCAATTTGTTTAGTAATTTAACAACTTTTTGAATAGAAAATAATAAAAGAGTATCAATATGTATCTTCTTAATATTAAACATTTTAAAATTTTCACTCCCACTAGTTTTAGTATTTTCTAGGAATATTACATTATGAGACTCAATTATTCTGTACTATAGTTTAAATAATAAAATCTGTATCTTTTATATTTTTCTAAATAATCAATAAAATATCTAAAAATAATTCTTTGATCTAACTTCTTTCCATACGAGTTAAAACTCTTATCTCTACTAAAAAATCCCAACTATATAAATGTCTTAAATTAAATTTTCTACTTATCTATAATTCGAATGAAGTTGATTAACTAACTTAGGATAATCTCTTAGATTTTTCTAGATAATCAATGAAATATCCAAACATAAGTCTTCAATCCAACTTCGTGTTAAAATATCCTTATCTCAACTGAAAATTTTCAACTATGTAAATGTCTTAAATTAAGTTTCCTACTTATCCATTATTCGGATGGAGTTAATAAAACTAACTTAGGATAATGTTCAAGATATACATAGTAATTTTAAGGACTTCTTCCTACGTTGAATAAGTATGGAAGGAAAATGCATCATTCTTTTAATCATATCCAAAAGGATACGATTGAGTATTTCATCAATATCATTCTGCACTCATGATAATAAATATTAAATAAAAATATCTTATTTTTGTAAGAATTTAGCAAATAGGCCAGAATGCTAATCTAATCTACCATCCCTAGACCTTATGATTTTGACTTTTTTATTTGTTTCTCATATTTACACTTCAAGAATGTCAATTGCTTGAGACGCTTTCGTATCAAATATACATATTTATATCTTGAAAAGTTATCAATAAAGATGATGAAATATCTTTCTCCACTGAAACATGAAATATAAAGCGATCTATAAATGTTAGTATATAAAATCTTAAGAAGTTCCTAGCTTCTTATAGAATTTTTTTTATGTGTTTAGTTTGCTTTACTTTAATATAATCTAAATACAAAATAAAATTAGTGAAGTCTAGATATTTTAAAATTTTAACTATTATTAATCTTTCGATTCTTTCTTTACAATAGATGACACATGAAGGAATCTTCATTGATGGTACTACATTTTATTCCAATATCTAATTATATGAATAGTCAAGGTTTTTATATATTCATGATTTAAATTAATTCTATATAAATCATCAAATAAAATTCTATATATATTGAGTTTTCCAAAACCAAAAGAAAGAGTACAACCTAATTCATCTAATTTAGAAATGAAAACTAAAGTTTTAAAAATTGAAGAAACACATGAAGCATCTTCAAGATCCATCAAATGTTATCACCTTTGTTTTGAGATGATTCTCTATCACAATATTTTTTTTTTCAGATTAAAAAAATCTACTATTTATTAGTAACATGAGTTAAACACCATAATATATCTAGTAAGTATTAGAAAAAACTTTAGTAATATTTAATTCAAAACATACATAAGTAAATATACTATCTCTTTTAAAAAAAAGAAAGCTATGCATGTAGGATAGTTATCACCATAAAATGTCCACTATTACCATAAAAGTTATATTTTATTATGAAGATTTTTTTCTTGAGTTTGAGAAAATTTTCAGACCCAACTTATTTCGTAGATAACATTTAATATTACTTTTATTATTATTATTAGTTCCTTCAGAAATAATGAAACATCATGATTTTTTTAACTTAAATCTTATTTTTTTCTGCACGCATATGGTCAATTCATTTAAATTTCATCGATTTTTATTTGTGTTTAACATATTAGATATTTGATTACTGGATTGTGTAAATTCAACCTGAACTGCAACAGATAAAGTGGGTCAGAAAGGATAGGACATAAAACAAAGAGTGACAACCTTGCCAGGAGTCATCAGCTCCATTCTTCTCAGCATCTTCTATCATGGCCACAGCCGGCCAGAATACAAGAGAAAGAGAAGCAGGCGGTGAGCAATCGCCTATCAGTCAGACGGTGGACAAGCCCACTTCTCGCGGACTGCATGAAAACAAGAGACAGGGCAACATGTCACCCCTGTCCTTCACGCTGAAGGAAGGTTGCAAAAAGTCCAGCTTTGCTGCGATCTGTGCATGACAGCCTTCAGTCACTTTGTTCAGATACACCATTGGCCGTCCTCCCAATAAGCTGAGAGACAGGGCAACATGTCACACCTGTCCTTCACGCTGAAGGAAGGTTGCAAAAAGTCAAGCTTTGCTGCGATCTGTGCATGACAACCTTCAGTCACTTCGTTCAGGTACACCATCGGCGTCCTCCCAATAAGCTGCGCTGCGTTCACCATATCGAACTCCTGTCACCAGGAAAAAAAAAAAAATTCAACTTTTGCTCTTTCTCTCCCTTTCTTTCTGTGGATTTTCACCAAACCAAACTATTGTCACCAAAAAAGATAATTTTTGGCCTCTTTTTCTTCCTTTATTTTTGTACATTTGTCAAAGTTTGAAGATTGCTTGAGGATAGATGGAAAGAAAGAGGTAAATTCAAGGCAAAAGGTTATAGTCCAACGGAGTGGTGAAGCAAAGAGCGAAAAGGGGCTCACTTGCGTGGCTTCCTTGTTGATTCAGAGAAGCCGCCGCAGGATCCACCGCTTGTTGAGTAGAGAAGAGCGAGGCCATTCGGAGAAGAGGCAACCCGTTCCTTCCCCTTTTCACGAGCTCCATCATGTTCCTCGCCATCTCTCTCTCTCTCTGCCTGCTGCTACTGCGGCTGCTGCTGCTGCGCTATCTCCGTCTCAATCTATTCATCTATTCAACTTATTGGATGACACAAGTGGGGCTACGCGCGTTCAACACCAGCCACGTTAAGCGAGCGGATCTCCTGTTGAATCACAGGCAGGGAACAGGGAATCAGCATCTCGCAAAGTGGGACCCTGCAACAGTGACCACCTCACATTTTCTGTTTGGTGGTTGTACTAAGTCATAAATCGACAATTTAGTACATAAACTTGAAAGATTCAAAGCGGAATCGACATATCGCAGCATCTTAAGCATAGATAGGTACTCGGCATGGCAATTACACGGGTCAAGAAGCATGCATGGAATCCATGGATGCATACATACATCATGCAAAGACAAGAAAAGATAGGACGGGGATTCGGTGAAGGCAATCAACCGAGGTGGTACAAAGGACCGTGTCAATGACATAGGTGGCATCCGCATCGCAGCCGTCACGTAACGTGCATGCTAGTCGCATGCAGGTGGTGGGAAGAACACGATATGGTGGCTAATGGATCGGAACAGGACCAAATAATTTGGTACCACCAATTCAAACATACAACGAACGCATCATCTAAAATATCCTCCAAAGACGTGGAAAATAGTAATTTACTTACATTGTAAACATGCGTCTACTTTGCTCACCTGTCTTGTTTATAAGGAATGGGGAGTAGATATAAGTGGAGAATGATTGTTGTATCTTTTCTTTGTATTGTATGATCCCAAGCTCAGGTCAACGTCGTGTGTGTTAGCACCGAGAAGGACGACTTCCTGTTTCAACATATGGTGGCTAAGGTTTCTTGCATGCGGCTACTATGTCTAGAATAACTATAATATTTCAGTTTAGTTCTACATCAAACATGAGAGATGATTGGAATCACAATTGGATGAGTCTCTTATCACTAATGTAGATAAATGAATCAATTATCTAATCAAATCTTATCATAATAGAGTTTTTTAGACATGTCATGTCATGGTCCACATTACTTATTTTCTCGTTCAGATTCTTAGATATTCAAGTTGGATTCTCTGCTTAACATGAGAGATAAAGAGAAGGCATGAGAGAAAGAAAGATCTTACCTTTATCATAAGAGCTCCTCCCTTTTGTTGAGCTCAAGTCGATTGATAGGGAATGATCTCAATACTACTCAAGTTCCAATAGCCAAAATCCTTTATCCAAACTTTGCCCAATTAATTAAAGAATATCCAAAGTCCTATTGTTCATTATCCAAATCTCAAGAGGCAGTTTAAGCAACAATAGAAGAGACCAAAATCAATAGTAATCATTAATTTTATCGAGAACACACAGGTGCTATCCAATGACTACTTATATTTTTATACATCTATAAGTTTTCTATCATGTATCTACAAGTTTACGAGCAATAAATATTGTTTTCATTTCGGCTTTATGTTTGTTTCTAGTGATAACTCTTTCACCGCAACTTCCATATGAGAGGTGATATCAAATCTATGGATTGTCGAACCTAAGCCTTATTTGGATCATCAATAATGATCAAACTATTTGCGACCCCCAAAGGATCTTCTTGTCCATACATTTCTTGTGAGCAACAACAACTTCTTACTCACAACTTGATCCTAAGAAATATAAGTTAGTCATTCTTTAATTGCATCAATGACCTCGACTCGAGCCACTAACATTGACAATGATAATTTGATGGTACTTGCGATCTCATCAAGGATTACGATCCATACTTAGATGACCAAATTCCATCTAGTGAGGAATGCGTTACTACGAACGCATCCGAATGATATGACATATGCACTGTGAGAGCTTTTCCAAAGCCCACAAGTTTAAGTGCTAATCCATGCTCGGGCTTGTGAATCACATAACAGACGCATAATGTAGTGAGATGGACTACACGGGTTACTGTGGCACCATAGAAACTCCACAAAAGCTAGCATGCATGTATTCAATTGAGTTGGCCTCAGTGTTGTCTCTTCACTGGTGTGCACTCAGAGACTGTTTCCACCGCTACCTATTTGTTTGCAGCCTTGATGTGCGAGTTGCTTTGTGGAAGTCAGTGAAAGCTTCCACCGGATGTGTCCTTTGTTGCTCTTCCTCATCATTAGGTTTGGCAATGCCAAATAATTTATATGATACTCTTTATTATATAAAATTACAGAAATAAGAGTGTAGAAATATCATAGTATGATAGGTGAAGATTTTGATCGTGAAAATTAACATCGGAATCAATTTAAAATTGAGATATGATGAGAGATTCGAATTCGGATAAGTTACCTCTTTGAGGCAATTCGTCGAGCACCCACCTGACATCTCACCAGCCGAACAGCTGGGACATCACATCATCCTTGGACTTGTGTTGCGCTCCTCTCTCCAACCTGGGCTGCGTCAGAAACCATTTAATTGTCGGCAAGCATTTCATCAAGCAGGTGGAGTGCAAGTCGCCGTATCAGGGAAGAGCATAAATGCCGGCGTATGTACAAGCAACAATAAAATGGCTTACAAGATCGATAGAGGAACGTCATGTGGTCCATCCGCACCGTCGCGCATTATGTCGAGCAGATGAGGAGTCCCTTTCGCGCATGACGTGCGAGGCATGTGTGCCTTCTCCTTCCGGGCCAGCGTGCGACGTGATGGGCGACTGAGCTGCCGCGATCCGATGCCGCTTTCGGCTTCATCAAACCGATGCGCCCATGGCGCTGGGACTCCACAAGGGAATGGGCCGCCTGTCGGCACATCAGGTCGCGTCCTACTGCGTGATCTTTGTCTGTCTCCGACAAAGTAAACCGTCTCCATCCAAATATAATTAGTTTTAAAGATTATATTTGTCTCTGAAAGATCATATGTTCTTTAATTAAATTTTATTACTGATAAGATAATTTAGTCCGATATTAGTTGATGAGCATGAGAATCAAGGGTTTATAAATCCGTCAAATCTCTTTTACCTTCAAATATGTCTTTTGGAGTTCTGTTCAGAAAGGACAAAACTGACTATCGCACAAAGCAGATCATTCCACATAAAGGGAATCAAGGTCCCTTATCATATTGGCGCTAGAAAGATGACCCCTACAGGAGGGAACACCGATAAGATTCCAATACTTAGGTTTATGCAAATACCATGAATCGTGGAATGCATGTATCAGTGTTGCTGTAGAAACCAAAGCCTCCAATTAAATGCTGTTGCTACTATTATTGAGCTGACAGCCCACGGTGAGTTTTACCCTTCACATTGGAAGAGTTTTCTATGTATATCTTGATGTTTTTATCTGATTATAATTTTTATTTAATTCCATTAAACCTGTTAGTATTTGTTCATATACAAAAATTTATTTTCCTTTGTATCCCGCTACTGAGCAGCACACAATGGGCTTGTTATCTGTGTTATCTCATCATCAACGCCGATGCTTTCACTGCAACAAGTGGATTGACAAAGAGAAGACACAGACTGGTTGATAACACTTTAATCTATTGGTTCTTCTTGCTCAGCACCTCAAAGAGCATGTGAAGCAGTGGATAACACCTGCAACTCGACCACCTCTGTGAGTCCACATGCACGAAACCCCACCATGAGAGATCAGAGACTCGTCTTGCAGCCTCACATGGGATTCAACTCGATGGCTTTGATTCGCAACCCGAAAGGGAAAGCCAAAAGGTCCACAGGTCTCATGGCAATGGGGCTTAGTTTAATTGTGATGACAGCAATAATGCTCTTCGAAATAATAATCTTAATTAGCTGCATGCCTACCCCTAACCCTAATTCTCTGAATGATCCAAAAAGAAATGGTGAGATTGTTTAGGGTTTCTTTGCCAGCTGACACAATTGTTCTTATCACAACCAAAGGCTGAAACGGTAACCCAACATGCTATCCACCATAGATTCACTATAGATCATTGGCCATATATACTAAGATATGCTTAAATTCCCTTTTAGATTCTATTATCCTTTTTAGTAATGAGTCCCATTATTTCCAGTTAGAAGTAATGAGGTGACCTAATTGATGGACCTGTTCAACTCTTGATTAGGTTGTATTACCTAATGAATCTATAATAATAATAATAATAATAATAATAATAAGAGAAATATATGTTTTCTCATGTTGGCACATTGGGAATGTTGTCTTGAAGTGACAAGATGCCTTTGGTTTCCTCATGCACCAACCATATCTTGTCAACCAAAGCCGGAATTCCATGTACTACTTGTGTTGTTGTTTGCATCTAACTCAATCGAATGTAGCAAACAATGGAGGATTCTGGCCAAGTAGCAGACCATCTCTCCCAAGGTTTGTGCTGTCCCATGGAAGAAGAAGAAGAGTCGTACATGAGTCCCTCCTTAATACCCTGTGGAGCGTTGTCTGCGTTGATAATGACACCCTCCACATTCTTCCATCCCTCATCCCCAGACTCCACCATGGTCTCGAGCACACCACATGTTACTTGTACTTCGGAGGACATATATCCTCCACCATCAGATGTGGTGAGCAGATCTCTCCGCCCACATTGGTGGACCAGATGAAAGCTTCCGGTGTTGGCCATGGAGGAGTAGCAGATGTAGAGGATGAGGCCATGACCACATCCTGATTACTTAGTTGCATGAGGAACTCATGAAGTCAAGCAGCTGCTGGTTTTGCTTGGGTTTTACCTGCTATTACCATCCAACACTGTCAGATAGAAAGATGGTTTTGTTTGGGTGCATGTCATGTGTCGGCCACAGAAGCTGATGGAATCACCATCTTCTCTGAACTCGTTACCAACCTTCCTGTGTTGGCCATCAGCTGACACTGTGTGACAGAGATATTGCAGTCAGGCAAAGTGTAACTCCATAAACGCCCCCTGAAAACCTTTCATATATGGTAGCAAAATCTACAAGGGAAGACTGGACAGATGGAGAGAGATGCACCAAAACAAAACAAAGCACCAATGTTTTCATCAACTATCACTAACTAAGAATAATAATAATGGTGGTGATGATTCCTACAGAAGTACATTACAGAGGCTGGTGACTCTTTCAGTTGCACCAAACACTAGAAGAGGAGGAAGAGAGGGTACTTCCATCTTCCCCTACCTCAGTGTCAGATGCACACCCTCATGCTGTTCTTGAGAGAGGGGAGGGCTCTACAGCCTCCTCTACCAGCAAAAAGGGGCCTAAAGAAGGAAGGATGGCAGGACAATGGCAACAAGTGACAAGATCAAAGCATTGTCGACAGAGACCTCCTTTAACATAATTGCAGCTCTTTCAAGGCCTCGGAGACCAAAGAAAGGGAAAAGGAAACAGTAACTCTGGTGCTCCCATACGGTCTTGCTTTCTGTTATAACTCTTCCCTGGATAAAAGTCTGAGATCAAGGCCAGGAAACATGTTGGGTTTTGTTTTCGGAAACACTTCCATCGATCTTGAGATTTGAGCTGCACCACAGCGTAAAGCTTTGAGGTGATTATTGGATTTTGAGCTTGGAAACAATAGAATTGAGATTTATGCTTCAGAATTTGATGTTTGCTTCTCCTTTATTATCATCAAACCGGTTCTTGTTTTCAAGAACAGGAAACACGAAACAGAAACAGTACAAAACTGCTGCTTGTTGTCACGCGCCGCCTGTCAATAAACAAAGGCACCAGCTTTGTCCCCTCCGATATATCTTATCGCTGTTCACGGTGGAGCTCCGCTGTTTTCTCAGATTAGTCTATTTGGCGAGAGTGAGAAGGGGAAGTGGAGGCAGGCATCCATGCGAGTGCGCGTCGGGGAGGGGAAGAGAGCAGGAAAGATGTAAGCTTTCTTGATCTCCACCCATCAAAATCTCTTCGTGCTCTGTTTTTTGCCAGAGATTGGTGGCTCTCAGGTCCCTGTCACGCCCTCAATGGCCGCCAGATCACCTTCCTCTTATGCGTCTGTTCCATAGCCCTCAGGGATCTCGTTCTTTTTCCTTGGCCACAAAAAAGGAACGATCTTGCGAGCAAGAATCACGAAAAAGATTTGGTTTTTTCGCTGTTCCTGCGATGTTTCGCTGTCCCTTGTTGGTTCTTGACGAAGCGACTCATTTGTTTTGTTGACATTTGGTGGGATCCTTTTGGATCTCGCGTGCATTAGGGTATTAAGAACATGCCTTTTTTATCATATGCAATCTTAAAGGCTGGATCTTTACATAGAGTTCATGAAAGGAGGGAAGCCAGCACAGATCTGGCAGGGTCGCTGCATCTTTGCATAGTGAACTTGTTGGATCGAAGACACATGCGGCTTTAGGTTCTTGGAAGCCCTTCTCCCATGTTGTGAATTTGAGCTCTTGTGCAGGGATCTCGCCTCAGTTTCCTTCCCATTCTTGTTTTCAGATTTTGCTCTCAGAATGCATTTAATCTGACGAGATCTTCGCCATTTTCTTCATCGTGAATGTATAAGGAAATGGAGGGTTGTTTCCTGAAGTCCTTGCTCCGAAAACTTCAGAGGATTCTGCTCCATGTTAGGAAGTTTAAGCTCACGAGTTGCTTTCCTTTTCGAGATCTATGCCAATAAGTTTCTTTCTTCTGCTTTTGATTGGTTTCTCAAGCTTAGGACTTCGTTTTTGTCTTCATCTTCAGATGGTCAGATTACCACCAGCACATATCTGTTTATCCTCTTTGACTATATTTCTTTCCCATCAAAAAGGAGAAAATTTCAGATTTGTAATCTACCGGATGAGAAAATCTGTATTGTTATAGTAATTTCAGTTTGAAATCTTCAGAATTATTTTGTTAGGTCAGCATAGTTAAGATTGCCCACGAAACTTGGTCGGTTTTCTTGAAACTTGACGTGATGACTGTCATCGCCATGGACTTAGGTGATGATCATGGTGATGACTGTCATCACCATGAACTCAAGCTTCTTACAGCTATGACTCATTTACCTAGAAAGAAAAGAAGAAATTCAAAGTTGGTGCACTGATTTCTTGATTTAGCTGTCAGCTTTGAGTTTTTGTCCTTTTAATCTCAAGATATTGTTGTGTTAATTAGATTTCTTATTTGTGCCATACTAATACTTGATCCTTTCTTATTTCAGAACACCACTTTATTTGGAGTTAATACATTTCCATGTTTCTGAGGGACAGCAAAGTCTAGTTAAATCAAATATCAAACACTGAAAGTGGTGGATATCTTATGAAGATGGATATATGGAGCTTCAACAAGAAAGCTCCAATGTCGGGGCGTTATCTGCCACAACCCTTCGGAACCCTTCATCTTCTTCTTCAGCGTTCGTCTCTGCTAATCAGTCCCCTTTCTTCTCCCCACGGTCACCATCAACACATACCTCTGAACCTCTAAAACATGACAGTGCCGCATGCCCAAACGGTGTCGGTATTACCGTGGATCATCTTGGCTCCCTAACTGGACGGTTGCAGTCAATATCTAATATCCATTTTGTTGCTTCCAATATTTCTCCTGCTCCCAGTTTCTGTTCTTCCAGTAATTTTGGAACTCCAGGAGCCGTATATAACAACCTTACTCTGGTTTCCTCCTTTAATGGTGTTTGCAATGGCAGTTCATCTAATAATAGCCAGGGAACAGGAAATAATTTCTTGGGTCGAGGGGAGAAGCAGAAGAGATTGGGCAAAAAACAGGGGAAGCTTTTGTGTTCCAGGCCTTCAGCTTCAGTTTCTTCAACTAGTAAACTTCGGAGCTACGATGTGTACATAGGCTTTCATGGAAGGAAGCCATCTTTGCTGAGATTTGCCAACTGGCTTCGTGCGGAGCTGGAAATTCAGGGGATCAGTTGCTTTGCATCTGACAGGGCCCGATGTAGGAATGCTCGCAGCCATGATGCAGTTGAAAGAATAATGAATGCTTCTGCCTACGGTGTGGTGATACTCACAAAGAAGTCATTTGGGAACCCTTATAGCATAGAGGAGCTTAGATGTTTCCTGAACAAGAAAAATCTGATACCAATCTACTTTGATTTGGGCGCTGGTGATTGTCTTGCCAGAGATGTAATCGAGAAGAGGGGAGAATTATGGGAGAAACATGGTGGTGAGTTATGGATGCTTTATGGTGGCTTGGAGAGAGAATGGAGAGAGGCCATTGATGGACTCTCAAGGGTGTTGGACTGGCGGTTGGAGGCATGTGATGGCAACTGGAGAGATTGTGTACTGCAGGCAGTTGTTTTTCTAGCTACAAGATTGGGGAGGAGAAGCGTGGTTGATAGAATTAATAGATGGAGGGAAAGGGTGGAAAAGGAGGAATTCCCGTTCCCTCGAAATGAAGATTTTGTTGGGCGGAAAAAGGAACTCTCCGAGTTGGAGCTTATTCTGTTTGGTGATGTTAGTGGAGATGGAGAAAGAGAATACTTTGAACTCAAGACGAGGCACAGGAGAAAATCTCTGGTTATTGGGCGCCCTGACAAGTATCGTGAAGAAGAAGATGCAAAAGATCAACAATCAGAGAGCAGCAGCAAAGGAAAAGAGCCAGTTCTATGGAAGGAATCTGAGAATGAAATAGAGATGCAAAGGTTGGGAAGTCCACTAAAACGATACCGCCCTCTAAGGCCAAAGAATGGAAGCAGGCACACCAGGAGAAAAAGATCCATGAAGATACTATACGGCAAGGGTATTGCTTGTGTCTCTGGAGAGTCTGGAATTGGCAAGACAGAGTTAATTTTGGAATATGCTTACAGATTCTTTCAGAGATATAAGATGGTTTTATGGGTGGGCGGAGAAGCCAGATATTTTCGGCAAAACTATTTGGCTCTGCGAACCTTTTTGGAAGTTGACCTTAGCATCGAGAATCATTCTCTTGAGAAAGGAAGAACAAAGTGCTTTGAGGAGCAGGAAGAGGAAGCCATTGCGAGTGTTAGGAAAGAATTAATTCGAGATATCCCGTTCTTAATTATTATAGATAATTTGGAGAATGAGAAAGACTGGTGGGACCAAAAAGATATCATGGATCTGCTGCCACGCTTTGGTGGAGAAACACACTTAATAATAACTACATGCCTTCCTCGGGTGATGAGCTTGGATCCCATGAATCTGTCTTATTTATCTGGTGCGGAGGCACTGTCTTTGATGAAGGGAGGTGTAAAGGATTATCCCATGGTGGAAGTTGATGCTCTCAGGGTCATTGAGGAGAAGCTCGGCAGGCTTACACTAAGTCTTACCATTGTTGGTGCCATTCTTTCCGAGCTACCCATTACTCCAAGTAGACTTCTTGATACTATTAATAGAATGCCTGTGAGAGATATGGCATGGACTGAAAGAGAGGCTCTTACATTTAGAAGAAATGCAGTTCTTGTTCAACTTTTAGATGTCTGTCTTTCCATATTTGATCATGCTGACGGACCAAGGAGTTTGGCCACCAGAATGGTTCAGGTAAGCGGTTGGTTTGCTCCTTCTGCAATTCCAATACCACTCTTAGCTTTGGCTGCACACAAGGTTCCAGAGAAGCGTCGTAGTTCCCCCCTTTGGAAGAAGTGCTGGCATGCATTATCCGGCAGCTTAACTGCTTCTCGTATCAAGAGATCTGAAGCTGAGGCAACTTCCATGTTGATCAGATTTGGGATTGGGAGAAGTAGCACAAAACCTGACTGTATCCATTTCCATGAACTCATCAAATTATATGCTCGCAAAAGAGGGGGCAATCGGTTTGCTCATGCTATGGTACAAGCAGTTTACCTTAGAAATTCCATTTCTCTATACCCTGAGCATCTCTGGGCAGCTTGCTTCTTACTTTTCGGATTTGCAACTGATCCCATTGTTGTAAGACTAAGACCGTCCGAGTTGCTATTTTTCATGAAACGTGTGGTTCTGCCACTTGCAATAAACATGTTTGTCAACCTATCACAGTGCAATGCAGCATTGGATCTTCTCCAGCATTCAACTGATGTTCTAGAAGTTGCTGCGGACTCCCTCGTTTCACGAGCTGAGAAGTGGCTTGATAAATCATTCTGCTGCGTCAGACAAGTTCAATCTGATTCTCAGAACACATATCTCTGGCAGGAATTATCACTCTTGAGGGCAACTGTTTTACAAACAAGGGCAAAACTAATGCTCAAGGGAGGACAGTATGACAAAGGAGATGACCTCATTCGAGAGGCTATATTTATTAGGACTTCCATATGCGGCGAGCATCATCCGGACACCATATCTGCTCGAGAGACACTAAGTAAAGTTACAAGGCTTCTCATGAATGTCCAAGTTAGTTAATTTTTATCTATTTTCTTCACAATTTGCTACACATTCTTTCATGTGGTTTCACATTAGAATCACAGAAATGTCTCGGCTTCAAATAACATGGGAATAACTTTCACTTTTTTAATTCTCCTCTCTTCTTGATTTACTTTCTGACAGACTTTTCTCTCTTTGGCCCTTGTAAAATTTATGGCCAATATATATTGAGTTAGATCCGAGCGGTGACATTCTATTATGTGGTTGCTTTTGTCTAGATGTTATACTGTGCTCGTTCATTCGGCATAGCTGAATACCGTCACTTGAACTGAGCTGTTAGCATATTGACGTCGAAGTGGTTGACACTGAAAAATTCTATGTCTAACATTATCCTCACTTGTATTTTAGATTCTTCGACAGCATTTGAAAATAGGAAAATTAGCACACTCTTCCCTGAAATGTTGCAATGAGTTGTATGTTGTTCGAAACTATCACAAATACCGTTTTTAAGAGTAAACATGGTACTTAGTTGTCTTAGATTCTGTGCTTGAGAGACGCACGACTCATTGCAACATTTCAAGAGAAAAATCTGATATTTCTTTCCTTGCTTGCTGCCAAAGAATTAAATTTACTGATCGGAAATATTACTATAGGAAATGCCTTGGACACATGACATCTTAGGAATGTATCTTGTGACCTCCAAGCCACAGAACCATGGAGCCACATTGGCACTCATATATGTTGCGACTCCTTGGTGGATTATATGCCTGTCGATGTATAGTTTTATGATACCTGAATTTGATTTGAATAACAATCTTTTGGCTTATCAGTAAACTGATGAACTGAATAGATATTGTCCTTAAATTTGCATCAATTTTCTTCCCATTCTATTATATCTAACTACACTGCTTAGGTTGAATTTGTTAATAACCTTGTTAATATGATATGAATTTTAGTGATTGCATTTGGTAGGTTTATGCCTTCTGAGACTGCTGCTTTTAACTGTTCTCAAGATTCTTGTTGAAATGTTATGTTAGTTGTGGAGCATATCATGGAAAACAAAGAAAAATGCAATCACCTGAAAATGATTGCAGCAGTAGATATGTCATTAATTTGTTCATTTAGAGTTCTTTGTCTATGTTATCTGGGTTGATCATATCAAGAATATGCTACTGTGGAGCAGAGACTCTGCTCATCTCAAGTACTATTTTGCCTTGAAATCTTTGTGCAGCTGACACTAGAAAGAATCCTTGTGGACATGTTATACAGATGTAAGGAAATATGGCTTATGTTTTGTATTGGTTACATTGTGATATCTCTCTTAGAAGTTATCATTAACCTAAACATACTTCTATGTGTTGTTTAATACAGTAGCTCAATTTCATTTCTCTCTCTCTCTCTCTCTCTCTCTCTCTCTCTCTGTGACACTGCTTCCAAGCTATTTGATATTTAATGTCTTTAGTAGCTAATTTAGTTGATATCTTTAATAGAAGCAATATTTTTTTATAAAAGTCAGATTAAGTTATTATAGATAGGATTGGATTTGGAATGAATTTAGATGCTCTAAATAGAGGAAGGATGCAATCCATGGAAGGTTCATCAGAGAGTAATTATTAATGTGGAACTCATCATCACTAATCACCTTTGTATTTCAATCCTGACCTAAATTTGACTCCAATGCCACTTTTCTATTCCAACTCATCCTAAATCTAATTACAAGAGTAGATAAATCCAATTCAAGCACCTTAGATAGATTTGCTTAACAAGATTTTAATATGTTTTTTTTGAGATGAAAACTGTAAGATGATTTTCTTAAAAAAGATTTTTTTGAGCTTTTTCAAAAAGATGTCTTGAGTTTTTAAATTTTTAATTTAAATTTTTAATATTTTAAGTATCTCTCGTCATTGTCGATCGTCGTAACGGGTTTCTTTATTATTATCATCATCATCTTCATCATCAATGAATATGATAAGCTACAGATTGGATTGTGAATTGATTAATGGATCTTTCGTTTCCATCTTCGATCATTAGGTGATTAGAAACTACAATATGCTCACATTTTGTCTAGCCAAGAGGGGGAAATTGATGACATGATTGATCAAAGCTCCATTCAAAATGTCCCCCTTATCCTAACATGTCCATTACTAATCAGTTGACTATTATAACCTGTATTTGACCCATAATTAATGTTGACATCTCTTTGTACATTATAACCCAAATATATGGTGCAAGTTCAGATGAAAAATAAATATTTTTGATAAAAGTACCAATAAAGGAGACAGATATAATATTTAAATTTATATTTACAAATATTTTTTATTAAAACACCGACAAAAAAAAGACAATTACAACATTCAAATTGGGATTTGATTTAGCCACCTATATACTTAGAGCAAGTGTTCTTTCTCTCCTCCTCATGAGATCAACTCATTCATTTCCAAATCATTCATCTAAAATATCTAAGATTCATTTAAGTGGTACAATAATTAAATGTATACTATGGTCCAATCCATCCCTATTCCACCATGTTCTATTCTATTGGTCTTTCTCTCATCAATTTTGGATGGATATGGTACGGTTCTACATGGTTCATGAAATGGATGTGGGCCCACGTCGGACACGTAGGTGATAATGCAAGTATATATTATCTTCCTTTCTATTTTTTTAGTTATTATTATTATTATTTATTTATTTATTTTTGAATCCGAGACCGGACTCCAAATGCTTCCTAAATTACGGACTTGTAGCGCGCCCTATAGATCTGTCACTCCCGGGCGCGCCGCACGGCTGGACGAACGCACCCACCCGACGCGTACCCGCGCGAGAAGCGATGCGGGCCCGCTCGGGTCCCCGACAGGGTAGTCGACGAGTCCGTTCCTCGCGGGTCGACGACGGCGTCTCCTTGCGGATTAGATCCCGACAGCCGGATGCGTACGCGTGTCGTTGTCGTTTGTTCCCCATGCGGCTCGGCTCAGCTCGGCTCGACTCGACTCGACTCGGCCAGTCGGCAGCTCACGTGAACCCACGTGACTCGGGTGAATGGAAAAGTTCGAACGCGTTGAGTGGTAAAAGCGTAAAAATAAAAAAATAATTTTAATCATATTTCATCGAATTTTATTTTACGAAAAAATAATTTGATTGGTTTATGATCTTTTTTGTGTAAGAGAAAACACGAAAAAGTAAATTAACTGAATCAAAATAATATAAATTTTGGACGAAAATGGTTCGGTGAACAAAAAAGGGTAAGAAGGAGTATAACGGTACAGAACCGTTTTAAGACTCTACCGGGTGAAGCCGAGCCGTAGCCACTGCGTCGGCTTCCGACCGGAAGGTTCCTTAAAAGCCGGTCCGAAACGCTCCCCGGCTAATACTGCAGCAGTCGTAATGCATCTACTGTGCCCTCCCCTGCGCTCTTCCCCTTCTCCCCTCCCCAAAAGATCGCACGAATCCCTTTTCCGGGTTCCAGTTCTCGCAGATCTGCCCGTTTCCGTGATCGCGGAAAACCCTAGGTCTTGTGATTTCCTCGGCTAATCCCCCGCATTTGGGCGGTTCGTTCGAGTTCGGTCCTTTGCGTCGTTGCTGCCTGCAGCATTGTGGTATTGCCTTTTGATCTGCTTGTTTGGTTTCTATTTTGATGTTTCGTCTTGGTTTGTTGTTGGATTTGTTTAAGGACTATAAGGAATTGAGATTTAGATCCCCGACGATGGATTTGAATTGGCTTCTTTTTTGGTGGGAGATTGGCATTCTGTTCCTTCAGTTGGATACTTTATTCTCTGGATTTAATGCATGCTTTATCCGAAGAACCACATTAAAATGTAATCTGTTCGTGTGAGATCAATTTAACATGCTCGCCTACTCTGATTTATGATTTTGCATTTAGTTTCCTTCTCTAATTTCTAATCCTTGGAGAGATCGATATTGTGATACAGGATGGTGTTGAAAAAAGTAATTTTTTGATGGTAAATATACAGTCTATTCTTCTCCGAGTGTCTACGAACTTACTGCTTGATTTGATATGCGATTTCAATTATACATTTCATTTTTGTAGGACTCGTAAAAGTAGGCTTTCGTCTCAGCACCTCTTTAATCTATAACAGGGTGATCACTCCATGAATATGTTGTCCAAGTTGCTCGGCTTATAGAATCAGGTGAGTTTGTGGAATATGTTGACATGCATGTTGGCATCGATCACTGTGACTTGATTTGTTCCCAAGTCACTCATTATGTAGCCTTCAAATAACTTTCAGAAATGTTGGTTTCTGAGAGTAATTTTCTTCTCTGACAAGATTTGTTGGATGTCGAGTAGCCTGTTACAATTTTGAGCATTTGGATTATATTCCAAAGTCCAGTCACAATCTGTTTGGTGTTGATCGAGCTTCTATTGATATTTTTTAGGTGCGGGTCCTGCATGGGGATAAGCCTGCACCTGAAAGATGTGATGTTGTACTCATACATACACAATCACCCTACTTATTCCTAATTCAAATGTCATTGCATTACTACGTGCCATATCATTTTTTTGCTTTTGCGATCTTGAATTATAGTATTGAGTTTATCTAACGGTTGAGCTTCTCTGTCTAGCCGAAGAAATCTGATGTATTTTTTTCTGCTTGGAACTCAGGTGGTAAGAATTTTATTCAAATCATGGAGGCCGAGTTGTGTTCAGCCCGGACCCTATCTACATCTCGGGAGGAAAGTGGTGATGAAGAGCTATCGGTGCTTCCCAGGCACACTAAAGTCATAGTAACTGGTAACAACAGAACAAAATCTGTTTTAGTCGGGCTTCAAGGTGTTGTGAAGAAAGCTGTTGGTCTTGGTGGCTGGCATTGGCTGGTAAGTAACTGTTTTTCATCGTATCTGTTCTTTTACTAACTTCCGCTCTAGTTCTTGCATCACAGAACTCATGATGATGGAATATTCTGAGGAATTAATTACCTATATCCATAATTCAAATTCCAATTAGAATTAGAATTCTTTTCAAACTGATGTAGAGAAAGTGAAAAAAAAGGAAAAATTTTTCTGCTAAAACAACCATTTCCAGTGTGATTTATTGAGCCACAATCAGCTTACCATATCAGTTCATAGTTGACTGTCCTTACTTTTCTAAGTTTTATCAATATGTTTAGAAATGCATAGGAGAGAAGGCTATAGTAAGTCACTTATTAATGTGTTTAATTTAGCTCACAGATATTATCTAAAAAAGTTTTGACTAGACCTGTGTGATTGCTTGTTCGACTCTTGTCATTATCCTTTCTAATAATTTGAGAAAACTTGACACTTGATAAGTTCCTTTTTGATTATTTCCATATATTTTTAGCCATACTTAATTGCTTTTATCTAATAATTTGAGAAAACTTGACAAATAAAAAGCTCATGTTATGACACTACGCTGACATTTGATCAGGTCCTAAAGAATGGGGTGGAGGTGAAACTACAAAGAAACGCATTGAGTGTCTTAGAAGCTCCTACAGGAAATGAAGACGATGATAATAATATTGACTGTGACAACTCATTCTGCAGTAGTTCAGCTGTGGGATACAAAGACATTGCTTACTGTGAGTTATCCAGACTGGCAAGTACTATTTGTTTAACTTGGTCCATCTAAATGGTAGGATGTAGGATTATGTTTGCCTGAAGTGAGAACTAAAACCTGCACTATAATCTCTTTACAAAATGACCTTGTTTGCACAGCTAGCTTAGAGTTCCATAAACCGACAAAACCAAGAGTTAGGCATACCAGGCCATGGACATCTTTGGCAAAGTCGAATGGACGAAGCAACCATCGAGGCACTACTCACTCTAATGGTCACAAGATGGTGAGAAAATATTGACTTGAATAACTTAAATGACATTATGTAGTAATTTCTTTTTTGAACTTTTAGATATTTTTTTATTGAATAGGGTGGTTGTGTATACATGTTAGGAGAAAATAAACTTTTTTATGTGCATATTATCGGTCATCTCAAAAATATAGCTTGTAGATTGGGTTATATACATGTTGAGAACCTGTGCTTATACTTTGTAGACTATGAACAGAGAGTAAATCTGGCAAAGCTTGGAACACCCACCTTATGGAGATATGGGAGGCATTTCAATCTTGTATGTTTCTTGGTGGAACAACCATTCAACTATTCTCATTGGTAGTTCTTTTACCTGCTTCTTGCAAAGTTTAACATCAAATGCGTAATTGATAAATAGGTAAACATCAACCCTAACCCTACAAAGGAACAGCTGATTCATGTGGTGCAGAGTCATTTCCGCTCACAGGTACTTGTTCTATCCATCATTCTTTTATATGTTCAAAGAATCTGCTACACCAATTGCATCAACAACTATTTTTCATATCTCCTTTATTTCCTTGTAAGCCCCCACTTTTCTGATTAATCTTATAATTGAACCTTCCCACTTGCAACAAGCAACTGGATGAGATGCAAGTCATCGTAGGCTTCATCCAAGCTGCAAAGAGATTGAAAACTCTCTACTCCTAGAGAAGAAAAAAGGAACAAAGCGGTGCGGCAGGATCGACAGACACGAGTAATTAGCATAGATCTGATCAACTGGTGAAGTAAGAAATCCGTGTGCTTGAACTAATTAGCCAATTAGTTGGTGCAATTCATGCCAAACCAACTTGAAAGAAATTGTAGTGTGATGATACTAACCATGCTGTCTAATGATTTATGTTGTAGTCAAGTTAAGAACATGTGTATCAGTGCAGTCTCTTTTAGAGGTTGCAGCAACCCAACTCCAAAAATCTTACACAGGAAAAGCCAGCTGATGAGCTCCTAAATTAACATGGACAACTGGTTGGTTTATTATGATGTATCATCGAGTGTGTTCATCCAAAAACAATCATTTTATGTGCTTCTCTCTCAATAGGCCAATATGATGACTTGTGTTTTTAATTAAATCGTGAAATGAAGATTGAAAAGAGGACTAAAGAACAGTCTGATTTAGATAAATATTGAGTTTGGTTCATAAGGTAATATTTATTTTATCTTCATGCTTACTTCCATTGACTCTCTTCTACTAATGAAAAGCAAAACCATCGACATGTAGACATCGAGGCTCCGACGACGGCGGACTTGCATGTTATGCGCCATCCTTTCACGCATCTCAATGCGGCATGGAGGGCATTTCCGTGCATTTGTGCAACTCCATGGGCATTAATGAAAAGAAAGAATTTGCCATCTGTTCACAAACGTTTCCCCGTTGGTGCACCAACTGGGCCCCGAACTGTTCCTCCAATCACAAGGTTGAGATCTGAACGGGTTATGACTCGATAACATTAATAATAATAAAAGGCATTCCAGGGATCGAGAGAGAGAGAGAGAGAGAGAGAGAGGCAGGGAGCGTCCCCGAGAATCCCAAGCAAGAAGGTAGCCACCACCTCCCACCTCTTCGCTTTGCGTCGCGCCGCCCGTCCCACCTTCCCACCCTGCCCTCCGCCTGGCTCGGCGGCCGTCGATCGGCCATGCGGATCCGAAAATGCGCCAACCGGCTGCTGGGGACGACCCTGCCCGCCTGCTCTTCTTCTCCGCTCCCCGCTGCGCCGCCGCGGTCGTGGGGCACCGACGTCCCCGCTCCCGCCGCCGCTGCCGCTCTCCTCTGCGAGCTGAACCGCTCCCCCTGGGATGATCTGACGTGCCTCGATCTCGTAGCTGCTTACGATCAGGTACGATCCATCTTCCCCTCACCTCCTCTTCCGCCTCCGTCTTTAACTTGCAAAACCCTTCCTTTCGGCTTCTGAATCAGCATACAAAGCTTAAATTTCGACTTCTTTTTCTGGCCTAAGACTCTGCCCCTCGCGTTTTCTCGAGCAAGAGTGTTTCCTTCAAAGTTAGGGTTTTTCCTTTTGTTTCTTGCTCGCTTTCATCCCTAATGCTGGAAATAGATCCGGTTGGGAGAGGCAGCATGAGAGCTGATTTCGGAAAACAATTCCAGCTAGCTTCCTGCTTCCTCTGCTGGTATTTGTTTGTGGAAGTTCCGCTTCCGATTCGTGAAAGAAAGGGAATTGAATCGGAAACTGGAAACCCTAGTTGCTCGATCGATCACGATAGAGCAATCAGATAATCTGCGCTGTCGCCCTGGTCTCATTTTCGATTCCCTTACTTTCTCTCTTTGCGGATTTTTTGTTCTTGGTCCGACGGCGACTCGACCTAAAACGATGGCAGGAAGAAGAGGATGACGGGGGCATTCTGGGAAGTGGCGTGAAAGCTGAAGTGGGAGAAGTGAGGGGCATTCCGGGAAATCGCATCAAATATGAGTCCGCTGCTGTAGCTTGTGTCCCGAAGAGGTAACCATCAAACCATGCTCTTCTTCTTCTTCTTCGTCTTCTCCCTCTTTCCTTTTTGCTCAGCTCCCCAGACCATTGGGAAATGGAGCGAAACGGAGACGTAGGTCCTCATGCCGGAAAACGATGCTTTTCTGACAGCGAAGCACGCATGAACTGGTCGCGGAAGAAGGAGACGGCCAAGACGAGGAGAAAGAAGAAAGACGACGTTGTCGAAGCCAGAGGAGGAGCTGCGGCCACGGAGGCCTGCTCGAGCTGCAAGAAGAGCGACGGCAAAGGTTGGCACTGTAAGCGGCGGGCGCATCACCCACACTCGCTCTGCAACTACCATCTCGCCCAGCTCCGCTCCTACAGCTGCAGCCATGGCCATGGCCATGGCAAGGCCTCAGGGTCACCCAAGGAAAGCCATGGTGACGTCGGCCGTAGGAAGAAGAAGACCGAAGCAGCTGGAGCCGACTCTAGCTTCTACTATTACTACTCCGGCTTCGGTCCCTGGCGAGGAAAGACGAGAGGCAGCAGCAGTGATAACGGCGACGGGTGTAGTCATCCGGCTGCCGATGAGGAGGAGGTCGAGACCCCGATGGCCGGCGAGGATGAGGAGGACAGCGAGGACGATGACCATGATAACAGTGGGAGGGATGGAAATGATGGTAGGAAGGAGGGCAGGAGGAGCTACAGGAGGAAAGGGAGGAAGAGGATGAAGGCGCGGTCTCTCAAGTCTTTGCTTTGATGCATGTCGTTGGTAGTTGTCGTCGTAACGTGCCGTGTTTCCTAATCATGGATCTTTGCATGCTTCGGACGTCGTAACGTGTACGTGGGCCGGGCTTGGGTGCAATACGTCGACATCTTTTCCTCACAATTATTTTTAGGTGATTTACCTGAAAAAATACTTTTTTTTGTGCTTTTCACTGCAGAATAATTATAGGCTTTTTTGTTCAAACTCAAAATAATTAATCGAATTTTATTTCTTGTTGACTCGACACAATGGATCAAACCTTCACAATAAGAACGATTTTTTTTTTTAGCGTGAGTTGGAATTAAGAAAAAATTATCTGTGTTGAAAACCAAAAACTGATCTACTTAATTAATTATACATGCATATAGTCTCATGTTTATATATATATATATATATATATGATGTTGTAATAATAATAATAAGGAGATATGCTGACGTCATCAGCCGGTTCTTTGTCCCATGGCGGTTGTCCCCTCGCTTCGACTCTTTCGAAGCTTCAAACCCATCTCGTCTTTGCTGACCACCATCGCAGCCCAACCTTTCTCGTCGCCGTCTTCTGCTCCTCCTATTATCCGCATTCACGCTGAGCCCCGGAGGAGCTTCCACCGCGCAACCGTTCGCCGTCGAAAACTTGCTTTTGGGGTTCTCGTTTGCGGCTGTGAAATCTACGGGTTGGAGAAATCTTCAGAGTTCTTGATGGTATGCCGGACTTCACGGTCCTTGTTCCTTGGAATCTTTCTTGATTGTTTCTTTTGGTAATTAATCACCCAGACGCACGTCGTCTAAAGAATTTGTTCTCTTCGAATTTGATTGTGCTTTTCGTTTTGGATCGGATAATATATGTAACCCTAATGACTGAAAAGAAAGGTGATCAACATTGGTGATGCGAGGTGGCATCGTCTAGTTTTTGTTACTCGGATAGTTTGTAGCATGAAGAGTGAAAATAGTGACGACTTGTTGGATTTTGAGTGGAAAGCAGTTGATCCCCGAAACTGCAGCTCGAAGGAGCAAAGAATCCTTATGTTGCTCACAGTTTGCTGGAGTTGTCTCCTTGGCCTTTTGCAGATATACGGAATCCCTAATTTAGGTTAGACTTGGTCGTGGGAAATGACTTAAGAGTTTTGGTTAACGGAATCCTGTTTCCTAAACCTGTTATTGACTCTAATCATGGGAGAAAGGGTAGACCTTGGGCCATTAAGAAGCTCATTCAGGGTGGAGTACATGCAAAACAATGGAAGGTGTTGCTATCAAGTAAAAGGTGTGGATCTTTTGCAGGACTTATACTGCCTAAGTTTGATTGGTCATTTTCTGCATAATTTTTGGTGAGAATCTTTAAGCTTAGAAAGGTTTTACACATACATGTCCATTTATGTATCTGTATATATACATAATTATATATCTTTGTGCAAGGATGATGCAGTTTGACCATATTCTGCTCTGGTCTTCTCCTAAATTTGGCTAATCAGTTAGTGTCCCTGTTTTCCATCTTTGGCTAGCAGGGCACACTTTTTTGTTCCTTTTTTTCATTTTATAGCCATAACATGGTATGTCCTCCATTTCATGTCCCTGCTTATATCTAATAAATTTCCAATTGCATTTAGCACTATTTAGCTTCAGTTTGAAATCTTTAGTTGCTTGTACGACTGTGGGTTGTTGGACTTGGAATATGGTTCATGTAGGACCAAGCAATGTGGTAAATTTTGGCCTCTATCTAGTCAGAGCACCATCTAATACTTTTCTATTTGAAACTTCACATTATTTACTTTATTGGTCTTTCTTGATGATGTTTCATAATTATCATCCTCTGTTAAATTTATTGTTCTTTCCTGATATCTTACAATTTAGCAATTGAATGATATGTCACACTTGTAATCAATCTTCAGTAGCTGTGGCATGTTTGCTAGCTGTTCTAGTTATATTGGTACACATTTGCATGAGCATTTATACACTGATTGTGAATTGCTTTTTCAATTTTGTCACAATAGTTTACTCCTTAGTGGTTCATAAGGGTGAACACATTGGTCCTTTTGGCCCATGAATCACAGAGATGCCATGTGGCATAGGTGACCGTGACAGTACCAGTCAGCAATCCTCTGTCTCAATCCACAATTGACTGTAAAAAGAATCAGCTAGAGCAAGTTCAATGTTCAGTGCATACTGATTTGTCCTTAAGAAAACTACAATACCAAAAGGAGAATCCTAATGCAGTCAATGGCTAATCATACTTTGAGCACTGTTAAACTCTTAAGCATTCCAATTTTTTTCCATATCAAATTCTGATCTAAGCGTCGGAGAACGATCCTTCTAGGCCTATTCCTGCTGGTCTTTTCCTGTTTTGGCAAATTGAGATGACAGTGATTGAGACATTGGATGCTTTGATATGGTCCACTTGAATGCAAGAGATGGTCGAGATTGTCTCTCGCGTTACTTAGAAGGACAGCCATATTCGACATTATCAGCGGTCATCTACTTGACAGTGTAAAACCACACATTGCTTGGGCATGTGTGTGTCGAACAAATTGTTTGGGCAACCGCCTACTTTATTCCAAAGATATTGGGGATTCCAAAACCTAACAAAGCCTCTATATGTTGATTGAGGTGCTGATGATGTCATGATGCATACTTACTATGATGTTGGCATTCTTACAAGTAATGGGTGCATGTAACGCTTGCCAATATATGGAATTTTAACAGCAATACCTGGCAAATGGCTGGTTTGATCTCACATAGTTCGGCATATACTATGTCAATTGTTGGCTAGTATGGCTAGGACCTTAACCCTTGTTTTCAATTTGTCTACTGAGGCTTTGATTAGCTTTTTTTTTTACTTTTTTAATTTTAAATTATGATCCATTAGTTTATTGGTTAGGAAGATTATTACTAACTATGGTTAATAGAGATTGTTAGTTTATGCCATCAGTCATCGTCATCGAAAAGTTCTTATTCAAGAATTATATTGCTTTAGTAAACAGAACACTATCGTATAGACATCTGAATAACCTGCTTGTCTTGTTCAAATTGTAGTATGGTCAAGTTATAGTTAGAAAGCTCTGGGCCAGACCACTTAACATTGGGTTCTAAGATGCAATTATGATGACAACAAAACCATACCTATATATATGATCATGGCCAAACATAAACCTTTCGAATGCTACATCTATTAGGAGCTCCAGGTATCTCTTTCAGTGAATTGCACTGCAGGCTAATTTATGTTTTTTCAACCAATGCACTTCTTCAGCCCTTCATTTCCATAGGTCATGTTTCTCCAATACATATGTAATTTTTGTAAGCACTGAGGAGCCACATAGGAGAAACTATTATAAATTATGCATTGCATATGTTCTTTTATGTTTTGAGAATGTGAAATATTAGAAAACTGGTTTTGCTTTCTGATGTCCTGTCATCATGGTAGGTGTACTTATGCTGGTGTTAACATTCAAAACTTTGGAGTCAAAGATTATAATGCATGTATATGTACACATATAACTCTCTACAAGATAAGGTATATAGATAGCATGTTGATATATGATCATAATGATGTGGATCAAAATCTGGCTAATACTGTTTTCAATTTTAACATAATCTTTCGTTATAGTGTTTCCTCATTTCATCTTTATAACTTTGATGGGCCTATCGTCTCTACTAGTTGTTTTAATCAAGATCTTTTGAACAATGTCCATTGCTCTGATATGTGCACCAATACTATCTTAATTTTATCGTTCCTGTGTTTGATTCTAAATGTCTCTTTCACGCTCCCTTTAAATCAATATCACATTCATGCCTAAACTATCATTGTGCTTCCTAGTTATATTCATTGTCCTGAACAGTCCTGTCCACAGGAACTATAACCAATATTAAAGTTGGTTATATCTATAATAAATTATGGTTATTGAGACTGAGGTGTTCCTGACTTTGATCATGGATTCATCTACTTTTAGAGTTAGTTTTAGCTTGGCATGTTAAGTAGCCATACTCTTCTCCAGATTCACTGATTTAATCTGGCATTGTAATCTGAATTGGTTTTCATGAGTCATGGTTATATATAGATTGAGGAACGATGATTTGACCTTCATGCTCTGTGACAAAGACTACAAGTTATGAACTTTTCTAATCTTGTAACTTCTTGAACCATGTTATCTCCCATAGCCTTTGACAAAGGCTTCTGTGTAATACTTCCATAGCCTTTGAACACAATAGCCCTCAGTAGATATTTTATGATTCATTTGTCTAATCTAGATTTTCATTATGTTGTTGTTGTTGGGTTCTTAGTGACTGCATCCATTATAAATTATCTTTATCCAGTGGGCTGATGTTAGTGTATCCTTTGTCATCGGTTAATTTGTATGATATCAGTGACAATGATGTAGCCACCTCTAGGTTACATTTATGTTTCTGTATCTAGAAATCTAACTGGAAATTTGAGTGAGGGAAAAGATATTACTCATACTTGAGACATTCGAGTATAGGAAACATCAAAGTGGTTTCCAACTGATTGCTTTGGACTGACTGATTAATTGCAGAAATCCATTAGATTGCAACTTGAACTGTTACTTGTCATCTGTAGAAGGATGAAGGATTATGCCAATTGATAGTGCATCATCTTTAGAGAGAAGGATTTTCTAGGATGTTCCTTTTACACTTGTACATTTGTAACACCACTATGTGCACCCCTTTTAATTGACATGACTCTGACAAATATGAAGTGATTAAAATGGGCTATATGCGGGCTTTCAGTTGAAGGTCTCCACTTGCTAACCATTTCAGGAATTCCTTATTCTATTCGCTAGCATCATATTTCTTACAGCACTACAATTGGACACAAAGCATCAGCTTTCTGAATCATCTTGTGTTCATCATAACATGAAAAACATTAAATTGAAACTATGAAAATATGCAAATTGTCTTTTTTAAGTGTTACATTTTAAATACTTTATCTTGGTAAGTCTTTAACATAAGTATTTTCTTCATGTTAATAGAAGACAAAATCTACATTCCTTGGAAAAACTGGGTACGGATGGAGTGGGGCAATATTGTTTGGTATTCACTGCAAAGGCAGGTCAATAAAATAACAACTTCCTTTAGTTTCAATATTTTTTAACTTTGGAAGTTACGTGCAGTTTCTAGCTAAGATCTGTGGTTGGAGTAGTGGTTTCTTTGAATGACGTATATCGAAATAGTTCTTTGTTTTCTTTTTTTACTTTAATGTGGCTTCTCCTATATCTTTGTTATCCTGTATCAGGTTCAGTTAGCATAAGCATATTCTTTTTGGTAGTCCATCTTAAGGATAACATTCATCATGTTGAACCTTTTCGCATCATCATGTTTTAGTGCTGTCATTCAACCAAATGCTTGATCAACTTTGCTTGCCACTTCTGTGAGGTTCACAGTGACAACTGTTTGTTAACTGATCAGGGCACCATGGATAGCTATCGCCACAAAATTGACATGCATAAGAACTAAAATATTTCAATTTCCTACTGCAAGGATGTGCTGATATGTAAGAATAGATGCCCTTTTGTTAAGGGAATTTAAGCATTAGATGTTCTTATCATCACTGTTAAAATGGAGGCATGGAAAATTTAGGTTCATCCAAATACAAACAACCTCAGATTCAAAATGTCCGGCTGCCTAGTGATTTTTTTTTCCCCTTGCTTGTTAATTAAATGAATTAGATTTCTGTTTATTTCTTCACCTAAATAGTAAGACTGAAATGTTATTCTGGAGACTCATTTGCAAACACAATGGTTGTCCTACACTGTTTATTCACCTGCAGATGATGCATTGCATCTTTTGTTAGCAGTGCATGAACTAGACATCAAGAATAATTTCTGTGTTGTGTCTGAATCATGTCAATTAGCTTGCAAGTTGTCATAGAATCAAACTTTTTACCCTGAAAAGGCCTTTCCCATTACGAGAGCAGTTATGGGGCTTGGTGGCTTGCATTCTTTTTGGCCTACAAAGCATAACTTTATTAGTCTAAAGCAAGATAGTTGTTTGACCGTAAGCTAGCAGACATGACAACTGAACAACCCCCACCCACTCCTTTACTAAAGGAAAGATGAGAATCATATTGTATTGATGCAGGAATGACCCAAGAAACCCGAAGTCAGCCCCCTTCCATTATAGAAAACAGAGTGGGTTTAACCAAAAAAAATTTCTTAGGTAGATAAAGCTAATTTTTTATGTCAGGGATACAGCTTTCCTATCAGCACATTTAGAGGCTAGTCTGTGTGACACATTCTTTGCAACAGACCATTTAAGAAATAAGGGAAAAAGGACAGAATTTAGAGGGCACGGCTATAATTGTATCTTATACTTTGCTTTTTTTTAGTGTTCTACCAATCAATAGTAAAAGTAATACATGAAGGAGGTTTTTATTGAGACATCCTGGTGATTAGCAAACTGTTTGATAAACATTAGATTAGAGACCATGCTAAAGATAGGGAACAGAATAATGGTATTTGAAAGATCTTATATACTAAGAAAACTTTCGCATTGGATGGTTTTACTACTGAAGATAGGGAACATGCTTACTGCCAGCATTTAAAATTACTGCATTGAATTTATTGTGGTCGTAATTGTTTTATTTTTTGTTCCAACCCATTGCAGTATCTTATTAGTCTCCTATTTTTAACTCATAATACCTTGTCGCCTGAATGATGCTATAGGAAACTGTTTAAATATTCTTTTTATGATATGGGACTTCAAATCTCAAATAAAATCTTTCAACTTTTGCAGACTTTGAGACCAGTTGTAAGACCTACACCTCAATTTGTTCAGACTAAAAAGATGCAGTTTTTTGTCTTTCTTGTTCTGATTAGATATTCGTCACTTTTATCATAATGTACGACCTCCTCCATGTACAGAGTCCAACAATGCCATTCCCAGCAGGACCTTATGCAGTTGTCGGCTGCGCTCATCAGGGTCGTGTGCATATCTCAGACCATGGGAGTAAGTGTTCTGTTGCTTCGAGTTGGCACGAGACTCTGATTTCTTCACTTTTTAAAAACAGAGTAAGGAAAAAAGAGAAAGAAATAAATAATCGTAGTGAAAGACAACAGACAAAAAAAAAAAAAGAGAAAATATCATATTCACATCTACAGTTCTATTACAGTCGTAGTGAAAGATAATATAAATATAATCCTTCAATATGTTAGAATGGTATTTTGCAATTTTGGTGCTTCGATACTTGAGTGTCAATATCGAAAAATGGCACACCCACACTAATGAAAACATGATACATCGGAGGAGGTGTATGTGTATACTAGGCGATGAAAGCGGGATGGTCGACTTTTTATGTTCTCATACGCAATTTATATTGAAATTTTATTTATTTTGATATCAAAATTTTATTATCCAAAATCTTTCGAATATCTATGTAAAGATCAGTACTATCTGTATCCACGGTCAAGAATAACATTAACAAGAAGTTTCCCAAAATCTTTTCTTATAATCCGGCAAAATTCTGTGCTTGTTGGTGCTTTGATATTTTAGAACCCTATGGATATTTATTTTGGCAAACAAAATGCAACGGCACCAGTGGTCTAGTGGTAGAATAGTACCCTGCCACGGTACAGACCCGGGTTCGATTCCCGGCTGGTGCATGTGTTTTTGGTAATCAACCGTTGCCTTTGTTGGTGCGGAATAACGGGAAGAGTGAAGGGGTGGGCGGGAGCAAGGACACCACATCATTCAGAGAACCTCCCCGCATTTTGCGGGCGACACTCGACATGGGCCCCTCTTCGTACCCCCTACCGTTGCTTTTCCCGCGCGCTCCGCCAAAGCCTGTTTCGGACCCCACGCCCACATCCCATCATCTCTCTCTCTCGCTGCCGTTCTATTGTTATTTTCCATTTTCCTTCTTGTACTCCCTTCTTTTTAGGGCACTAAATGGGAAGTAACAGACTTCGACCCTGCGGGATCCGTCTCTGGGGATGTTGCTGATTCTTTTAGAAGTTAGCTCATTGCGAACCTTACTTAGAATGTGGAATGCTTTTGCTTATGTCCACTTCAAGGAAGACGATGATGGTTGGAGTAATCTTCCCTCTTATCCAAATATATCCGGTAGAAGTAAGAAGAATCCTTCTGCTCGAGGAGGCTTCTTGGCTTAACAGCTACCTCCATTTGGCCATCCGACTTGCAAAGCTGGGTCATATTCCAGTAGCTGTAAGAATCCTTGTGCTCGAGGAGGTTGGCTCTCTTATCCGTATACATCACTGTAAAGACAACTCATAGGACATGCATGAGGAACGAAGGATTTGGTGCTGCTACTTCTATGGCTTCATCAGGGTCCTCAACCAAACAGTAGAAGAACTTCGATGACCAGGGAAGGGGAGTGTGTAGGTGATGTTAGATGATTACCAATTCTAAAAGGCATGCTCAGTCCCTCACAAGAACCCTTCGGTGATGTTAGATGATTACCAACCTCTACACTACCAGCACAAGAACCCTTATCACTGCAACAAAATATACTTTAGGCTGCAGTTTTTAGCAAAGAATCACTTCAGGAGAGAACTTGCGATTCCAAGAGAGAGAGAGAGAGAGAGAGAGATTATTTTCATATATCCAATCACCTGTTGATCCACTAATACTTCAAAATGGAGAAGGTCCACCAAAACAGCACCGAAGTACGTCTAGAGATCTTTCCAGTGATAACATAACCATGGAAATTTGACTCGGGTGCTGATGGACATGTCGTTGAGAACCCTTTTTGCATTAGGTGGGTTAAAATCAGTCGAAGATATTTTGAGACATGTCTTCATCGATCAGATGCACATTCAATTTGGTCAATGTAATTGCTGCAGTTACTTTTTAATGCAACTTTTAGCCAAATCATTGATTTCCAAGTCGACTGTAATCGATTGCATGGACTGAGTTCAAAAAAAGCTTCCCCAAGTGCTACAAACTCCTTTTTTGAGCTAACCTCCAATATATATATATATAGACTGATTCTTTTCCTTCCAACTTATTTGAGCTAACTGTGTTCAGATGTTACACCACTGAACTCTTCTTTCCAGCATCATCTAGAGAGCAAAGGGATCTGATGGTACTACCCAAATTACAAGCTTTGACATATTCCTTCTACGTTGGCTAGGCTGAGTCTGAAGGCCACTTATAAGAATCCAATTCAATTCAATTGTAAACTAGTGATAGATATATCATCACAACAAGGAAGGTGCCACTTGAACTCTGTTGATGACACACTCATCACTTTGAAATCACATCTCTTTGCCTTCATCCTCAGGTTCTCTCTGACTAAGAAACCCACTTGAATTCTTCTTGTGTAGGTTATTTTGATTCAAAAAAGTATATTATATTGGACCAAACTGCAGTTGGTCTTATTTTATTGTCTTGATCGACTCACTCAAAGAATGCACAACTTTCTCCTGACAAACATATCGCATTCAAAGAGCGGACTGCTTCTCAAAGTTCAATCTAATTTAGATCATTAGGAAAAAAAAAAAATGTACTTCTGCTATGATCCACTGGTTCTTCCTTCCTTCTTCAACTTTTACGAACCAAGTGCAGGGAAAGGACCACTCAAATTTGTGTCTTTTCTTTATGCGATGGCAAGCTATGCTTAGGCAATGAACCCTATCGATTGGTTACCACTATCTCAGTATATAACAATACTATTGTTACATGTTCCAAGGATATCTTTTCAATCTGTAGCAGGTGGCAATGAGGTTGAGCTTGGAAAAGCAAGTGATACCAAAGTGGGGGAATCTAATGGATCCAAGAGTGTTTTTTATTGTTGTTGTTATTATTATTAGTGGATGCAATGATTTCACTGTTAGGGTTGATGGACTTGAAGGTTTACCATTGGAATGCTACATCCAAGTAGCCATTGATTAATCAAATATTAGGTGGAATAAAGTAAGTAGTTCTTGTGATCCATGTGAAGCTGAGGTGTCCTCATTTGTGAACACCATCAATTATGCATTTCTTTGACGAGAAACTGTCCATGTTTGCTCAGCAGAGAGATCAATTGTTGACTGTTTCTATGGTCGGACTGATTAGAACAAGATCTACTAGTTTTTGATGTCTCCATTGCTCTTGATTCATATTATATATACACTGAGGCATGAAGATTAGTATCATATGACCTGTTCATGCTAGATTATTACTGTAGCTTATCACAGCTTTCCTTAAACCCAAGTGAGGAACCATTCATTCATTTGCAGTCACAGGAATCAAGAGGTTTGTGAATCTCTCTCTTACTCCTCCAGAATGCAATATAATAATGATTAAAATATTATATTAGAAAATTAATATAAGATTTAATATGGTTCGATAATTTTTATCTATTCTATGTTAATAGAGAAAATCAAATTATTCATCACATAAGATCAATTACAATACTCTTTGAGTTATCCTCAGTAAAATATAAATTTTCTTGTACACCCTCTCGAAAATATTCCTCTCTAGAAACTCAGTGATATCAAAAATATTCCTTACATATTGTTCTTTCCTTATCAAAACTTAGAATAACCAAATCCTAATTGTTGAGATTTTCTTTCTCCACTATGACTTCTTTTCTTATCATTTTAAGATATTTGACTATAGGAATCACGAAATACTTATCGATTCTACCAGCATAAAAGAGATAAGAAGACTATAACTCTAAGAGTAACAAGCATCACTCATAGAAGAAGGTAAATAAGGTAGGTGTGGTAAACTTATGTCATGGAAAGCAAGTTAGGTTCACAAAATTATGCATTGAATCTTTTGGATCCCTATATATGATGCGACAAATTATCCTAGAAGATAGATTATGAGACATATTTGGTCCACATTAGCAGCAGTAGATTAATATATCTTCCACGAAAACATGGCGTGGAGCACAAGTCATCGCAATTGGCCTTCGATATGGCATCTACGCATCTTTTGACCACGTAAAAAATGATGATTTATTATTGATTAAGAGAGACTTTTCAACACCACCATCTTCTAAAGTGCGCCTTTAGGGAAACTATCCTCCTATTGATGTTCTTCACTTATTTGAGGCATCAACATTAACAAAACGATTTTTAGATTAATTAGAAATTTTTAATGATCATTATGTGGAATTCTCTGCCCTCAATCTCTCAAGCTTTTTCTTCTTCTTTTTAGTTAGTTAGTTGCCACTCTTCACTCTGTGTCAATAGCTAGCTTATTTGGATTGAGAGATTAGGTTTAAGCATTATACATTGGCAAAATGAAGTCACTTATTATCAATGAAAAATCTAGGATTATTTTCAGTGAGCAATGAATACTGTTTCAAGAAAAATTGCATACTAAAAGTCTTTTTTGTTTGCTGTTATGTTACTTCTCCCAAGTTTATATTCAACTTAAGAATAAGAAAAATTGCAAAATATGTAGACAATGAGGTTATGATGTTGCAATTGTTGGGAAAAAGCTTGCTATCAAGAAATGATGATATGAAACCCAACAAGTTATGTGGTATGCCTTTGTAATGTAGAAAATACATGGGTTATACATACATATACCCCAATAGAATATACGGTCGAGCGAGATAATTAAAAGTTAAACATTAGGTTGTATTTTGGGTATTGCACTGAGATAATGGACCGATAATTACCGAAAAAAATAACAAAGCATTGTAGTAATGACAACAGATTAAAATGACTCTCTATTAGTGCAACAAATTTGACCAAATATTATTATTAGCTCTTTGAGGTTGTGATGTGCTGCATATTTTTCCCTGGAAAACACCCTTTTCACTGTAATTGTGAAAGCTGTAATCTTGTATGTGTTTGCCTTAGTCCAGCAGTAAACAATTGCCCACATCCTCTTCTCTTGTTTGGAAAAGTCTGATCCATTGTTCTATCTTTGTTCAAATGCAAGAAAAATGGATTCCAAATGTATACAACATTATAATTAGTGTCATATACTCCCTACTGGGGTGCATATATTTCTACAAGTAGATTTGTGTCAAGTATCAATCATACTTGTCAACCTAGCAATAATGATGCAGCTCCAGTGGCCCTAATGATTGACCATAAGAAGAAAATGAGCATCAGTGAAGAGTAATAATATATGTAGAACACAACCTGCACTCAACAGTAGTTCTCAAGTGATTCCTGTTTTGCATATCAAACTATACAATGGTGGCATCCACCATGGTTTCATAGCTTAATCAAAGAGTTGCTCGAGACAGACCTTGAAGCAGCAGCAGCAGCAGCAGCTGTTCTTCCAGCTTTCCCAATCTCTCCTGCTTATTAGCTATGGTACAACGTAATTGTAGGCTATGCTAAGCTAATAAGGGCATCTAAGCTGCCACCAACACCATCGTTGCACGCCACCACATCCGAGGAAACAGAAGCCAAAAGCTCCAAGGAATACCGTCATACACCATGGAAGCAAAGAGAAGCTTCTCTTTCGTCGTCCTCCTGCTAAACTAGTATGGCGGGGGGCGCGCATGAGCCCACGCGAGGGCGTCGTGGCCGAGCTGCCCGCCGTTGGGCATTAGATTCGGCGGCAAGCTGTACATGTTGAGCAACGATGGATCGGGCAACCCACCCGTGAGTGAGCTCGGCAATCCGGCGTTGGCGCCTGCGGCTTCGTCTTCCTCCTCGAGTGGCAGCCTCTCGTAGGTAGCGGTGGCGAACGTGGCGGCGACCACCATGACAGGCCCCGTCGCGATGAGCGACCCCACGACGGTGCCGCCGACCACCTGGCCCTGACCGCCGGCGAGGTAGACGGCCAGGCCGCTGGTCCCCGGCGGGGCTGGACCCGGCAGGAACGTGCCAGTGAGCGACAGGATCTCGAAGCGGCCATGCAGGGCGACGACGGAGCCGGGTGCGGCGGGCTGGCGGAGCGTGACGTTGGCGACTGCACCGGCGCCGCTGAGCACGCTGACGCCGCACTGCCGGCGGCGCGCGAACTGCGCGATGCAGTCGGCTACGTCGGCCCCGGCGGCCACCTCCATCACGTGGCTGCGGAGCGCGTTGGGGCTGTCGCGGGTGATGAAGATCGGCGGCTTCGGCTTGTTCTTTGATCCAGGGGGGCGCCCGCGGGGGCGGCGGCTGCCGACCTCCACCGCCCCCTCTTTGGGGTCGTCGTTGTTGTCGCGGTCGTCCTCGTCGTCTGCTCGGGAGCCGAAGGGCTCGGTTCCCTTGGGCTGCATCTCGTCCTCCAGCTTTTTGCGACCGGAGGACGCCGGTTCAACTCTGGGAAGTCCCAGGTTCCCCGCCCACCAGGGGTTCGACATCTTGTCAGCTTAAAGCACCAGATCTACCAACCTACAACTCTCTCTCTCTCTCTCTCTCTCTCTCTCTCTCTCTCTCTCTCTCTCTTCCTACTGCTTTTATGCGTTCCACTTCTGTGTACAATATACTAGAAGAGAGGCAAACTGAGAAAAGCTTCTGAAGATTTAACAAATTCTCTCTTTCCCTCTCTCTCTCTCTATCTCCCTTTTCCTTCTATCTCTTCCTCTTCTCTGTATACTATACTAGAAGAGACGCAAACTTGAGAGAAGCTTCTTCTTTGGAGAAGACGAAGGAAAGTCTCTCTCTCCTTCGACTCCTCTTTTCCTGCTGCTGCTTCTATCTCTTCCACTCATCTGTACACCATACTAGAAGGGACGCAAACTGAGAGAAGCTTCTTCTTTGGAGAAGATTGAGAAGGAAGGTGGGAGCAAGAGGAAGCAGCTCGGAGTCAGTTTGTATGTCATCCACCGGAAGAGGCGAGGGAGAGGGATGAGGGAATTGGGTTTGGTCTACATGATGGACAAGGAAGGAGGCAAGAAGAACCTTCAACATCTACTACCTAAAACAGAATTCCACGCCGATCTTCTCACACAGAGGAGGGCAGAAACGGGAGTTTGCCCTTTTCCTCTTCTTTCGGTCTACACAGAAGCAGCAGCCAAGTGGTAGTAATTAAGAAAACCTGGCCACTCACTGAGAGGAGAAAGCGAGGTCATATCTTCCAATCGTATGTGTGTGTGTGTGTGTGACAGAGAGAGAGAGAGAGAGAGAGATGCGGATGGGGTGTACATGGAATAGTTTACTGGTGGGACGTTCTTTAGTTGTTGCCATAGGGTGGTGCAAAGAGAAATAATAGAACAGTGTAAGAGAGAGAGAGAGAGAGAGAGAGAGAGAGAGAGAGAGAGAGAGAGATGGTAATTGTTTACCTCATTGCTCGCGTGTAGGGCCGCGTGCGCATGGGAAGGTGGGAAGCACGTCCCTGTCTCAAGCCTCGTCGTCCCAATCCTCCACCAGAGATGCTCGTGAGAGATCGAGTCTCAACGCACTCAGACTCTGCTGCTTTCAACTCCATTCACTTCAAGAACAGCCCATCTCTTCCACGCCCCCTGCAAATATATATATATAGTTCTTAGCAGAATTTATAGAGCAGTGACTGCAGGATCTCTGTCCTTCCTTTAGTCTCTCAGCAACAACATGAAGTCAATTGAAGGATTCAGAATGTCGCTATGAGGAAGATCTAATTGGTGGTAAATTAATTCGAATCCTTTTTCTCTGATGCAGAGTTTTCAATTTGAGAAGTTGTTCAGCTTACAAGAGATGACTTGTAACAAAGATTTGCATTACTACCCATCACGATTACTTTTTCTCAAGAAACTGGATATCAATGGTGATTAAGAGAAATTGCTAATGAAATGTTGATAAAGAGAAAACATTAAATGTTTTTGGTAGTTTCATTAGAGGAAATTAAGAATTAAATGTTCTCTTAGGGTCTCATTTCTCTTCTCTTTGCATATCTATAGATAGATATCAATGGTGTTATTTGCAACATTTCCAATCAAAAATCAATCATAAATACTTAAAGAGGCTCCACATACATACATACATACAGTAGTTAAAAGAAATAAACTAATTAAAATTAATGATGTGAGAAAAAGGTAATGGAAGACTAAAAAAAATTTAATAAAAACTATAGATAAAAGTTTCAAGGTGACAAAAAATTCATGTAGTCATCCTAAATAGTTAAGACTTTCCACGTAAACATATTAATAACACATTTAAGATAAACTATAAGCAAAATCAAGCATCCTATCATAATAATTTAAGTAATTCATCATCTAAGATAGTATAAACATGTGCTTAGGAGATCTATATATACGATAGTTAGAAAAAAAATAAAATAATTAATATTAATGATATAAGGAAAGACAAAGAAAAACTAAAAAACTCTTAATAAAAATTATAAATAAAATTTAAATACTCTAAATTTAACTAAACATATGACGTTTTACAAATTTCTGGAGCGATAAAAAATTTATATGATCAGCACAAATAATTAAGACTTACGACTTTATTGGTTTCGTTGATTCGACGTGAACATATCAACAACACATTTCAGATACCTTCCAAAATTGTTGGCAGGATCAAGCATCCTATCACAATCATTCAAGTAATTCATCATCTTTATTAAGATTCTAAAACGTTCAACAGGAAAATGATAGGACTACAAGATAAAAGACCTGAAAATGATAGGACTCATTCTTAGTCTTCAACCTCACAAGATTCAACATCTAAGGTGTCAATTTCACATATACAGTAATAGTACGCAAAAGGAAATCACGCGTGAGGGCTACAGTCGCAATAAATCACTTTAGAAGGACCAACAATCTGCTTGTGTACTATAAAGCTGAAGATTTCTACTTGGTTAGGTAATACATGAGTAAGAAGAGCACCAGGAAAGAGATCACAAGTGTAGCCATTCTGCAATTCAACTTTCTCTCAAAAACCTAAGGAAGAAAATTTAATTTTGGCCAAAAACAGAAGTAGAAACCCAATGAACAGATGTGAAGTGTATTTACCATCTTGAATCGATCAACTGTTCCAGAAAGGACTCCGCTGGAAGTATCCATGTCATGACCCTAAAACCAACACCAAGAAATCACAATTGGATACTTTGCTAGAGAAAGAACAAGAGAGTGAGAAGCCCCCATGTGCCCTGCACATACCATTTGGTCCAAGGCATGATTATGGATCTCGACTTCTTCATGTATTTCCCATCAACTTCACACCAAGATGATCATAATAACTAAAATGTAATATCAACAAATATCCAAGTTTTCTAAGATAATTAAATTCCTTATCGCTGCATGTTAAGATAGATAAATAGGCATCAACTGTGTCACAAAAAAAAGGAAATGATTGAGATGATTGTTGCAATAAAAATAAATGACAAAGGCATAATTTCTCTGTTAAACTGCTGATGTTTCAGAAGATGAAAAACTAATTGAATTACCAAACTCAAATAAAAGAGATGCAATTAAATGAAAATAAGAAAAGGATACACAAACTGGAAAATTAGAAGATATTTTCTCTTTAGATAGCTAAATAAAACTTTTTAAGTAAATTTGTGACAATTTTAGAAATAATGAGAAGGGCAAAATATTTAGGGTGATCTTGAAAAAAAACAAGATCTAATCATAGAGTGTAACATTTGCATATTGACCAAAGATATGCCACCAATATTAAGGTCTTCAACTGGGTAATATGAAGCATGACTCCTTAGCAGGGCTCAGAGTTCTGAAGATCAAACATTATAGCATTAAATAGGTATCTCTGGACAAAGAAACAGCAGAGTATCTCTTATCAGTCCATATGGAACAGCTCTAAAGAAGAATATTTTACACATTCATCATCAAAAGCAAAATTCTAATAATCTGGAAGAACATGACCAGGTAGATCATAAAAATATGACTGAAGCTGGGGTGTCAAGTTTAAACCCAAGCATCAACTAAAATAACTGTCACCGGTCCTCACCCAACAAAAAAAGAACTGTCACCAGTGGCAGTGAAGAAGTAACAGCTCAAACACATCACAAAACCAAAAAAAGCACAGGTCCATCAAGAAGCTTCCAATCTTAAGAAAGATGTTTGTTCTAATATCAATCACAATATCTATGAAATATATTTACAAGATAAACAACAGGTCCAACAGTTCTATCAAGAGAAATTTGAGTAGGACTTGATAAAATATAATGAGTCAGGAAATATTTACCAAAAAATCAAATAAAATATTGTAAATGACCTACTCTTTTTTAAAAATTCACTCTATCTTGCAACCCATCAATATATTTATCTTAGTCATACTCAGCAATTTCATGAGAGGATTAAGATGAGGCCCGAATGCCACCCTCCTCAATGCTATCAAACAGAGCAGCTCTGTTGCTTTGATAGTCTCTGCAAGCAGTTAAATTAAACATAAGATAAGAAGTGACAAATTCAAGGACTTATTTAAAATACTAGAATAAAGTACAAATTTTTCTGAAGATCCAAAAAAAATACTGCCAAAGTGCTAATAGGCAATGCAATTCAAAAAATGAATTAACTCTTTCCTTTATGTCGAATATGCCACTATCAAGGAACACACCATATGAGCTACCGTATGTAATAAAAAAGCTACACTTAGAGCATCACTAATGAAGCTCAATGCATTTTAGTCAAGTTTGTGCCATGGCCTAAACTCAAGCTTTCTATAAAAGCGGTCCACTTAATGCGTTGAAAATCTTTAACAGCCAAAATGCTAAATTCAATTGCTGCTGCTGGCAAGCACATATTTTTATACTAATAATTTCTGTTTTGGCATAAAGTGGGCCTAATTCCCTTTCTCCAAAAAAAACTCGTTGTTAATTTAACGCAACATCATTCTTCAAGTCCTTCAACTCTAATGATGCTCTTTGGTTTGTCCATCACTAGTTTTCCTCTTGAAACTATAAAGAGATTCAAAGTTTTCTCTAGTAGCATACAGCATAAAATTGGTGCCAATTTGTTATTGGTCAACCACTTAAGGATCAGCTCTAAAATTGAGCTGCTGTGATCCATTATTCAACAACTTGAGACATAGTCCCAGTTTGAGTATAAACATATACTATAGTTCGAAATTTATAGGACAAGCCACAACTGCGCTGACATGCATAAACAAGATTCATGTCTCTTTATGTACTAAAATGCAGTGCGATCAGTTTCAATTTAAAATTTACCAAAAATATTGTTAAATAACAAATGCAAAGACCAAAAGACGATTCTACTAATAATTGAAAGGCAAAAATATGAACATATGAAATAGCCATAAACTTTAAAAAGTTTGTTCATATGAACTTCCATGAGATTAACCGAATAATTAATGCACAAAGAAACAGGGCAAGCGAACTGTGGAGCGCTTTATATGAAAAAAAGTTAATTTTTGTCATAAAATCTCGCAAAAGCTAGTCCTCGAAGCAAATCCTTGGATGGAAACAAAATAAAATGACGGACGTACCTTCTCAAATTCATAACTTTGGTGAATTCAGAGAATTCCATTATTTATCCTGATATCTTCTGCTTTTTTAACGTTCCGTATATTCCGCGACGGCCACAAATGCAGCGCCAGAGGTGTGGCCGTTTCAATAAATGGATACAAAATTGCATCTTTAGCAAAAAAAAAAAAATGTTAGCAACAATAACATCGCAAAGGAACCAATAGCTGCAAATAGCAATTCATTCTGGAACCGTTTCTTAATCGAACAAATAACGTGTATTCAAAGGTCTTCTCGTCGTTCTACAACTCATACTATGATAAAATCTGAGTTATGAACCCCCATAATTCAGACAACAAATCATCCAAGAAAGCTCAAATCACAACACTAGTTGATCAACGAGAACTCGAAGCACTTAAATTCCTAAATCGTAATTATTCTCGGTGATAACTCATTCACAACACCAATCAATTCGACAGATCCCACGCAAAAGGCAAACCAAGATTCGACTTATCCCATTCCGAAATGTAACGAGAACAGGGGAAAACAGGAGGAAAGGCGAGACCTTCGATCCAAGACATATGAACAGATTAACGAGCCTGTGTCTTAGGACGCAACAATATCCATCGACAACAATTCTAGGGTTCGGGTTACCTCGCAGTACCCAAATGCAGCGGTGTCGGTGGTGTGAACCGCGAAGACGAAGAAAGGGGTAGCGGAGTTATCCCCACCGGCTTTTATATGCGGAACGCGCTGCATCCTACGCGCTGGCCACGTGGCGTTCGCCGATTCGGAAGGGTTTGTTGCAATGGAAACCGCAGAAGACGGGTTTGTTGAACGGTGATTAGTACGCTTAGAATAGGAAGGGACGTCCAGTGATGCTGTGGATGGATGCGAGGAAGTTTGGGTCGGAGAAGAATGGGTCGGGTCGGGTCGCGTTGAAGGAAGTTTGAACCGAAAAAGAACGGGTCGGGTCAATTTGGTCAAATATCCTAATTAATCGGATCATAACAAATGATAATACTTCGTAAAAGAGGAGATTTCAGGCCAAGTTCGGGCCCTGAAGCCCAAGCTTATCCCTTAAAATTTGGGCCTTTAATAGGCTCACTCCGGCCCACTTAATTGACTCGATTCACGAGATCGAACCAAGCCGGTGACAGAGACACGACCACATGCCTGCTTGCACGGCGGCCGGCACCCATCGGCCCTCTGCTTTTTTACTTGCGTTTCCCTTCGAAAGCTTCACTGCGGGCTGCTGCAAAAGGGGTGCACGCTTGTCGCATGATTCGACCAAATGCATCGCCTCGTAAAGCCACACGCAGCCTCCGCATGGCATGCATACGTAGCAGAAAAGGAACGTAAAGTGACTTGCAATGAGAAGCAGAAGGCTTAGACCTCCACCCGTGCATGCAATGATGATCATTGTGAAGATAGGAACAGATGCAGTCTTCTCAGGGAGCAGTCGTTCATGTGAAATGCTCATGATTCGTGTGAGGCTAATCATTTACCAAAGCTTGACCCACCATTGCGACAGAAGTAGATGAAACTCTCAGAACTAGCTATGAGTATCTCTCTCTCTCTCTCTCTCTCTCTTCGCATGCACTCTGTAGAAACGTTAATGGAAAAACATAATATCTCGTTTGATATTTTTTTTTCCTTTTTTCCTTGTATGATTCTTAAGACATCTTTAAACTATTGATTCACTCTTGAGTTCTACTTTGGGAGTTATTTCTCCCGTCTATTTTTTAGATTTTTTAGAATTTCTTATCACATTCTTAATGATAGAAGGATCAAAGCCTAATCATACATTAAGTACTTCTTAAGGAACACTTATACGGTGCAATGAATATCCTTAGTCCAATATCATTAATTTCTTCGAAATTTCTATTTCTTGTTCCAATATCATTAGATTTGCATTATTCCGAAAACTATGTGTGTTTTCAAAATAGTAAACTCATCGTACTCTTATAAATCAATTCAAATTTTAACTCATTTCTAATATGAAACTAAATCATGAGATTAGAAAACAATAATAAAAGAGGAGATAATCTCTGAGTAAACCTGCTTGAATCATCAGAGAAAACCAAGATTTCCTGAGCAAACTATGCCATTAGTTTGATGGATTAATCTCCCAGAACGAACAATCTATCGTGTTCAAAGGAAGAAGATGCCAGAGAAGGTAGGAAATGGAGCCCAACATGCTGTAGACTCCTGCAACAAAACTGAGCAGCAGCTGGCCATCATCTGACAGAAAATACATTAATGCACCATTAATTCAGCATCAAAGGTTAGCACATGAGAATGCTCATCTTCCTCCTACCCACTCCTCCCAGTCTCTATCCAGCTTTAATTCCACCATTAATGGCTTCAACCAATTGGGCCCAACATTTAACAACAGGAAGCTGCACTGTCATGCATGAATAATACACCATAACATCTGTGGCCAGCAGCACCTGCCTCCAATTCAAATGTTTGAATTGGAGTAAAAGGGCCAGGTTGAATGCTTGGTCGCTTCTGAGAACCCACAAGTCAAACAAACGAACACCAACATTTTTGCCATGTAAAAACTTCTGCTATCACTAACAATTGCTTAGACACCATATTTTTGTGAGCATGTGTATGTTATTAACAAAAGACACACAAGTCTTGCAACCGTAGAGACCGCCTTGCCATAGTTAATCGCTCATCAAGAAGGACCGATAGTGTTTGCAAAACCTCATTGTTCACAATGGTCATCGCTAGCTGAATCTTACAAACACCTGAGACACAAGCAAAAGTTACATCAAAATCTACCATAAATCAGATTTTATGCTGAAAATAAGGTTTTCAACAGTCTAACCAAACATTCAATATTACTGGCTTAGTAATGTCGGGAATCAATTAGCATGTATCCATTTCCTTTAGAACCATAGCAGAACATACTCGATATTGCTCTTAAACTGTTGCCTACTGTCATTATGCTACAACAAATGGCTGCTACTGGGATGAAATGCAACTGACTAGAAAGATTCATAGCTATTAAGGCATGAAAATATATTACAGTCCACGGACGAGAGAAGGCTCAATGCTATATTATTAATTGAATTGGAGATTTTAAAAAGAGGTCAAATAATGGACATTTATAATACAAAGAGATGTTTCATTAGTGGATTATTACCAAAGGAACGTGGAGAATGGAAGAAAACATGTCAACATTCCACAAACAGGTGCCGCACAATTTTGTATCACCATAGGCCAATGATAGAAGAATGTTAAGTCAACATCACAAACCCATGAAAAGGATATACCGGAAAGTATGTTTGTTTGTGATGAAAAGGAAACTGGCAGCTCCCTCGCCTGCTGTCAGCTCATTAGCACCTCAATCCTTCATTATTTACCAACTTGCAAGACAAACATAGTCCACTGCTACTTAGATAAACATAGGGACCTGTTTCACTGTTCGTCGATGCACAAAAAACACTTCATGGATTATAAAAGTAGGTAGAGAAGAAAATTAGAAATATTAACATTTAAAATCCTCCTATGAGAAGGCACCTGACTGCTGAATGATGCCTAATATTCATGTTTGCAATACCTATCTGAAAAACAAGTACAAGGACCAGAGGAATTTAGATTGTAGAACTATGAGATTGTATATCCTAAATGATACTTTTTCTTTCATAAGCTTATTATTGTCAGGTGATACATCATATTCAGAGCCATATAATTGAGGGAAGATGATAGAGATATGTGAAGCTGGAGGACGTTCTCCATCTCTATGGCTAAAAAAATATACTTATTGAGGGATTGGCAAACCATGAAATAAGGAACTTATAAAGAGTAAGGTAGACACTAAGCATAAGTGTTGTCATTTAACTATGCATAGTTTAGTTCTACGAGTATCAATTCCAATCAACCATGTTTTTGCTAGTGAATTCATAAAAGTTGAAACATGTATAAGTTGTACAAGCAAACAAACTTACCATGTAAATGAGAATTATGGTGTACCCGTCTTGTAAGTTTACCAAACAGATATAAAAGCTGAAAGGAATACACATAAAATTTAACTATGTGACAGTCGTGAAAAATCACAGTGAATGAAAATGTGAAATTCCTATAAGCATAATCATTGAATTCTGAACAGAAGATTCATATCCATTAGAAATAAGAATTTGTACCTTAGAGAAGAAAAATCAGCAACTCTTTTGCTTTTGCTGGATGCAGAAATAGGAAAAGGTAAAGTTCCAAATACCACATTTTTCTTTAAATCTTGATGAATTACAAGTGGAGCTGAGAAACGTATTGCATATGCCATGCCATACAATCATCAAAGTCCAGACTACTTGTACAATCCAGTAAAGCATTTTGCTGCTGTTCATACCGACAAATATAGTTCAACCCTACCAGAAGCTCACAAATAGTCGCCTCTGTCTTCTCCCTGTCAGCAAAATGTAAAGTCTGAAGCAACAAAACATTTTCTCTCGACACTATTTGCTGTTGCTCAAAGTTCCGCTCAGTCTGCCAACGAATCATATCATGAGCCATGGGTAGCAGCCAGCTCAAGATTTTAGCAAGTGCTTCCTTCCAATTGTGTGCAAGTGGAGCATCATAAATAGCTAAATTCTTCACATACGACTTCAGGCTCTTTCTAAGAGCTGCTCTTAAGCTCGAGGGCAACATCTGGTACAAATCATCTCTTGCATCCTCCCCAACCAAATGCGGATACTTTAGTAACTTCTCAATGATAATTATGATGTTTGCATAATGCAATGCAAGAGCTGATCCACCCACGGTGGAGGGTGCCGCAAGCATCATTACGTCACTCCTTGGCCCAAATTTTGATCTTCTTCCACTTGTATTCTGCACTATTTCATCACCAAATGGAACCAAAGCACCAATTGCAGGCCGACTGAGGCAACTCTCCTTCTCTGACTGCTCATTGCTATCCTTCAATAGAGCAGAGCTGCCTAAACTGAGGCACTGCATGAAAAGGCGCCCAGGACTTGCTCCACAGTGGAATCGGAGACCCTCTCCCCGGAAATTAACACCAGTGACAGCATCAGAAGCCACGGCAGGGATCTTCACAGACTTGCTATCCAGGGAACCTGATCTTAGGGACCCTGAATGAATTGGGTACTGAACTGGACTAACAATTTGGTCTGAAAGCTGACAACTTTGATCACAAACTAGGGAATCCAGGGTGCCGATTGTATCCCCAAACACGAGGCAGATCCGAGAATGGATAGTGCAGACAGCTCGGGCGAGGAGGAGGACGACCTTGTCGAAAGTTCGGTTCCAAAGGGAGGAGTCACGCAAGTGCTTAACGTCTCGCCGCTGCCACTGGATCTTCTGGTCGAAGGCCTGGCGGCTCGCGTGGTGGGCAGGGTTCTGGTGGAACTTCTTGGCAGCGTGCTCCAGCTCCGTGAGAACCTCCAGCTCGGCGTAGAGAGCTGAGGTGGAGGAGACGAAGCGCTCCATCTTGCGGATGGTCCCGGCCATGTCCCTGGAGAGGAAGCCGAGGCCGGAAGGATCGACGCGGCCGGCAAGGAGGTCGGAGTACACGTGCTCGAAGCCAACGAGGGCGGGATGAGAGCAGCGGCGGCCCAGGCGGGCGGCGACGGCGGCGACGCAGTTGAGGTCGTCCAACTTCTCGGCGAGGGCGAGGGAGAGAAGAAAGGGTTCGTCGGAGGAGACGAGGTGGTTGACGCCGTAGGCGGTGAGGGTCTGGGAGTGGAACCGCGCCATCTCCGATTCGGACAGGGAGCGGTAAAGACCGATGGCGCGGGACATGGCGCTGGCAACCTCGAAGGAGAGGATCCCGACGGTGGCGGTAGAGGCACCGCCATCCGGCGGCAGCTTCGACCCGTTCTTCTTCTTCTTCTTCATCTGCTTCTTCTTGGCGGTGTTGGCGGCGGCGGCAGCGACGGAAGTCCGCATATTGTCTATCCGCGGCTGGCGAGATCTAGCGTTCTCCTGACTCTTCCTCTGCCTCCGATCGCATTCAAACAAGGCTTCGTCTTCTGCGAAGAAGCAAACAAGCAAAAGGAAAATTGAGCGCTTTCGCAGGGCAAAAAAATCCAATCTTTACTACGAAATCAGCAGCCTAAAACAAGCACGAATTCAAGTCATACACAGCCAGCTCAGAAGGATGAAAAATTGGAATCTTTCATTCACCTCCTCGATTCCCAAGATCTCATCTTTTCCATTCCAATCCGAGCACGATTGACCTCCAGCCAACACTGGAGAGTAGCGCAAACTCGTACTTCCGGGATTCGACACACGGCGACTTGGATAGCCTACAAAAACTGACAACACCAGGAAGGGGATAGCGTCGGGAGTTGTAATTCCGCCTCAATTTGCTTCTCCAAACACGACGGCAGAGTAGCGGAATTGGATTCCTTCTTTCTTCGCCTTCCTCCGAACACAGGGAGTCATAATTAGATGAGGGAAGTGTTGCGGAGGCCGCTTAAACGAGGAGAGGAGACAGAGGAGGGAGGGAGGGAGGGAAACACTTGGGAAGAAGAGCAGCACATGGAGAGAGAAGGTTCTGGGTATGTTATATATACACAACAACGTACAATACCGTAATATTATATCAAAGACGTATGAATAGGGTAGGGATAAATGTGGGTGAGACACTCTGAGTCAATGAACTTTAATATGTGAGTGAGTGAAATAGGTACATTTACACATTATGCATGCAATTTTTCTAATATATTTTATTTATTTTTTATAATTAATATTCATATTTGATAGGTTTTATAATTTCTTCATCATTTACTTAATTAACATAATATTCACATTCATCATATACATCATATAATTCAATATGTAAGGCTAGACATCATATTATATGAGATTCAAATTTGAATGTTTTAACCTGTCACTCTCTCTCTCTCTCTCTCGAGTTTTTTGTCTGACAGAAGATTTTTGTTTTGGTTATTTTCCGGAAAAGTGTTTCTCCTTTTTCCTCTTTTTGCTTCTTTTTCAAACACATTCAATTGAATCGATTTAACCTAATTCAATATTTAGATCATTCCAAAATAAAAATAACCAATAAATTTAAATAATATATATCTATTCATTTGTATTAATAAAATAGAATAATCGTATGAAATTATTTTTATGTAGAGATGATGTTTCCTATCCGTGTGTTAAGTGGGATCTTAGTATTTTAATCATCTAAACCAATGGAAACATGCTTTGGGTTAAGTAAAGCCAAGCATGGCTGAGGTCAAAAAGAGTTGCATGGCTTAGGTTTGGCTTTCGTACCATCTCCATCTCCATCTCCGCAAGTTCCTATCCCTTTGGAGTTTTCCCTTCGTGCAGAACATCATCAACTTGGGACCTCATCCAGCCCAACTTGCCTTTGGCAGCAGTACATTCCCCTCTCTCTCTTTCTCTCTCTCTTCATTTCTAATAGGCGATGGTGCCGCAGTTGAACCGGAGTGGGTTTTGGCTGTCGTCAGTTCTCTGTATGTGGGATTTGGTGCATTGGCCTTTATAGCTTTTGGAGTTCAAATGGCTATGTCATGGCGAATACCGACGTGTGTAAGCTTCCGTTGCTTATACTGTGTTACTAAACTCGTATCAGAGAGGATGAAGAGAAGTGCACAGCATTCAACATCACCAGCCTCCTTTTCCTTCAATCAGATCTTATCCACTTACATTTGGAACAGGTAAGACTTGCTGCTATATGATAACAGATGAATGCGATGTCAGTGGTAATCTCATCTGAACCAGAGTTGCGAGGATGGGGAATGGTTGGGTTACAGTAATATTTTCATGGTCAAATGAACTGTATATTGGAGAACAATCAATTCAATGTTTTGCAGTGACATGTAGGCTCGTCTCCTTCATGAAGGTGTAGGAAGCAGCAAAACACAGGTATCATCATCACAACCAAGCATGTCCTCGAATAATTTATTGGGTTTAAAGGTGATATTTGCCCACATTGTTTCTGAAAGCATGATAAGGACATGAGTAAACCACCAACCATCAGCATCTCTACTCGAGGCTGAAACGAGACTATATGTCTTCGATCATAGGCTTCATCTTTCTTTTCTCTGTCTTAGCTTTCTTCACATACTTAGAGACTTCTATGTATGTTCCTTCGACATGCTTTGCATCGGGTGTCTTTTCTAGGTTCTCCAGCAAAGGCTTCTCCTTCTGCCCTAAGCTTGCTTATTGCAGATGCTAATCTATCGTCAGGTAAATCCAAAGCTGTGGATTCTGGCTTCTGTACCACCTCAGAAAAAGATGTATTATGGACAGCGGGTGTCACAGCATAATCCTCGTTGTATTTCGTTTTACATTTGGTTGAATAAGTATCAAGTTTATCATTCACATTGCGGGCAGATGAAAGATTCTTATCGAAATGTAGTTTCAGAATCATTTAAGTGCAAAGATATATGTATGTATCTATAGGCCTTTTTCAATTTATCTAGCATCATACTTTCCTGCATTTCTCGACCGACATCATCATTGGAGCCACTAAGCAGTTTGATGTCCACTTCGTCATACTTGCTAGATTTCACTCCTCATCTATTTCCTATTCCATCATTTTATTTGAACATCATAACTTCGACCGTGATCTCAGAAGATATTACTAGGGCAGAAGATGGACATGCTTCAGAAATAGTGAAATCTGGGATCATTTTCCTTATCCTTTTCCTTTGCGCCTCTCGTTAGCAATAGTTTCCTAATTATCAGAACCTATGTCATGACATTTGATCTCATAATCATCCTATGAGATAGTTTGTATAGATCTATAAAAATTTGATATGATCATAACTTTTATGTCATACCGTTGATTCATCAATTACAGTAGCACTACTAAGAAATTCAAAGATAATAAGGAATAAATTTTATTTTTTATCATCCTCTATCAATTTTTTTAATTTTTTTTATCATAAATCAAGTATTTTTTACATAAAAAATAACATAATATACTTTTTCTCATCAGTTGTCCTATACCGACAAGATTTTATTTTAAACTAAGAATAAATATTAAATCATTAATATTTTTTTTTATCAAATTTAGTATTCATGATAATTATTTGTTTTTCTTTAACTTAAACCTTATGAGCGATTTCGGTAGAAAATCTGATTCGTAAATCACTTTAACTTGTAACCAAGCAAGATGTAGTTAAAGCAAAGATATAAAGGCAGTTTGCAGTTATGATAGAAATCAGAACGTAAACGCAAACTGAAATATGATGTTTGTACGATAAAAATGATTTACGTCTAAACGCCGATTCGGAAAATGCAGAGCTTGAAACACGATCGTATATGCGCAAAAAGTAGTAAGCTTTTGAGGAGGTTTGCAGTAAAGATAATATGCTCAAAGTAAATGCAAACCGAGATTTAGAGTGGTTCGATCAATCTTGACCTACTCCATTTTTGGCTTCCTCCACCGACGAGGTCACCGACGTCAACTAGAGGCCTTCCTTCAATAGGCGAAGGCCAACCACCCTTTTACAGTTTCACTCCTTTTGACGGGCTTAGGAGACAACCCTTACAGAATTTCCTTTCCTCTCTTAACAGATTAGAACTTGGAAGAAAAAAGGAAGAAGAACTTTCAACTCATACAACCCTTATAGCTTCCGGCAAACTTCCGTTGATCATCCGATGAACCCTCGGTGATGCTCCTACGGACTTCCGGCAAACTCCTGGACTTGCGATGATCCACTTGGCGAGTTTCGACGAGCTTCTTTGGCAAGCTCACGGACTTCTCGGATTTGTTCCCATAGAACCTCCGACGATTGTCTGAACTTCTGTCGAACTCTCGAACTCCCAACGTGATCTTTGTCTTGATTCCAGCGTAACTCATGCTGCATATCTTACTTTCATCGTAGTTAATCCTGCACACTTAAAACAAAACTTCGATCGAGACAATTAATCCTAAGCAATTAACCAAGTTGTTCGGCATGTCATTGGTCCCTCGATGTTTCGTCCGATTCTTCGGCGCATCGTCCTCTCCTGCAGCCTATTGCCCAATCGGCCAGTTGACTCCGCAACTCCGATATCCTTGGCACAATACCCGCTCTTCTTGGCCCGATGCCCGAGTCCACGGCCCGAAGCCTTCTGTCGATACGTCGATCGATCCACCGGCCCGACGTCCAATCTTCTGACATGTTCCTCTGGCATAACATGATTTTCCTGCTTTAATTGTCTCATCCTGATCGAAGCATCCTGCGTCACTCAAAATACAGATTAAATCATAAACATATATCAAGTAGTTTCATCATCAAAATACGAGATTCAACAAATTGTTGTCTCCTATCATATAATTACTAAGCAGATATATAATTCTTCGTTAGATGCTATAAAGAAAATATTTTTTTCATCCTTTTTTTACTATTATTTTCCTCATAATAATTTGTGTGATTTTTATTCCAATAATCTTTTTAAATACTATTTTGATTTTTTAGAATAAGAATAGAGAAGAATATTTTGATTTTTATTTTAATACCAATAATTTTTTTTTCAATTGTCTATTTTTTTATAGTAAAAATATTGACGAGTTTCTTTGTTACCGAGTTCTTCTAACCCTCATTTGATCAATCGCGAACTCTATTTTTTTTATCTTTCCATTAAGATCTAGGTTTTGAATTTTTCATTTGAAAATGCATGTTTTGAAGTTTTATTCGAAGATCTATTCACTTTTTGTTTATGAACTAAGAAGGAGCCCATTAATTCATCAACTGATAATGTACTTATATCCTTAGCTTCTTCTACAATTATAAAAATTATATCAATTTTTGGAGATAAACTTCGTAAAAATTTTTATAATACAATTTGATCATTTAGGTTTTAACCATAAGATCTCGTTTTGGTTCACAATAAAAAAGACTTTCAAGAAAAAACTAACGATAAATTCAGAATATTTCATCATAAAAGTTTCAAATTTATGTAGAACTATTTGAAGCTTTAAACTTTTTACTTTGTTTGTGCCATCAAACATACTTTTTAGTATCTTCATAGGCCTCTATTAATGTTGATGTCATGATTCTAGGAAATAAGAATTCATTGATGTAGTATGAAGAGAACTATTGCATCCGTTTACATATTTTTATTCATTTGATTTTTTTGATCCTCAGTAATATTAGGATCTTGTAGATCATACTCAATAAAACCATCTTTTACCAAATTCTATAATATTTATGAAATAAATAAAATTTTCATGTTAATAGTCCAAAATTAATAATTATCAAGAACAATTAAATTAGAAATACTTATTTCAATATCTACCTTTTTTATCTATTTTTTTATTTAATAATAAAAATTAAATTTATGATGTATTTTGATGTTACAAATTGTATGACTATGAAATTTCATCTCATGACTTAATGTGATAGACTTAATTATTATGTCGTTGAAAATATTTTATGATAGATGCACTCAACTTCTTCTAATCAGACTCATACTATATTTATTATGTTGGCTTTTCTATAAAAATTCAAGGAGAAAAAAAAGAGAATAGTAGAAAAATGTATGGATTGATCCAAAAATACCTGTTTATATTGATCAAAAGATAGAGCATAATTTTTAAAATAATAAAAGAATTTATCATATCTCAATAAATATTCTCACTGTCATCTATTTATTTTAATATAGATTTTAATTTTTTATTTTATCTAATCCTAACTATTTGAATTATTCTTATCAAAACTGTTCCACGCTCTTCAACTTCCCATTGCTGATGTGCTACAGAACCCATCAAAGCAGGCGAATGAAGAAGTCCAATTCAAGTAGTAAGCAGTCAGATTTGAGATACCTGCAGGAGATCGCCCATGTTGACTGCTACTGCTCCTGGGATCGGCGACACGTCCACCCACTGGTCCTGGTGAAGCACCTTCCGGCCGCCGAGCTCGTCCTCCACCAGCAACTTCAGGAGCGACGGGTCCGCGTGCTTGGTCGATGACGGGGACTCGGAGACCGGTGGGCGCACGGGCCCGCGAGGACGTCCGGCGAGTGGATGAAGATGATTCTAGGGAGCTTAGTGACGCCAGCGTCGACGAGCCCCTTGGTGCCGTCGAATTCCTTCAGCTCCTCCGACCTGTCGTAGTCAACCGCCGCTGCCATTTCGGTATGTGTGGCGGTGGTGGATGCTCTCTCAGTGGCTTGGAATCGAGCTTGCTTCCTTCGTAGGATGTGTTGTTCGACATGATTTCCTCCTACAAGTGGAGCTATTTCTTTGTGGACGTTTCACATCTTCTGTGACGTGAACACAGTGTGAGTTCAATATTCTTCCAAACCAATCCATCTTCTTCTTCGTTGAACTCCATTTGCTGTTCTTATTTGATTGTATGATTGCTTGGGTGAATCCAAATATGACAAGCCGCATGTAGGACTACTTGTAGCCAATTATTTTTCTAGATAATAAAGTAACAGAAAGAGAGGAATATAAAAATAATAAGCAAAAATAATTATTATTATTAGCGATACCTCCGCACGTGTGAACAAGCAATTGACTCTTTCTACTTCCGTGCACAGTCGGCTTCTCGTTGCTGATATTTTTCTCATGGATGGAAGACTTGTTGGCAGATAGCTCTATGCTATCTTCATTACTGATTGATAGCTCTGTGCTATCTTCTTCATGCAATTCACTATCACTCTTTCTTTCATTTTCAAGCATTGTTGTTTGTTCTAAAAAGAAACTACGTTAATGTAAAATAGAGCACTAATGCGTAATTGGCATAAGTTTTCTTATAAGAATCTCTATCATTGTTCCATCTTTAGTCCTATGTCGAAGGGTTTAGGGTTTCAATTGTCACCAAGGGGAGTCAAGTTCCAATACATCTATCTCATTGGTTTAGGCTTCTAGGGTTATAGTGTTTCTAACCGTCTAGTTATAGTAAGGGTTACTTATTAACTTTGTAGGATTTATCTTTTGATATCTTTGGTTAATTTGGTAGGATTTATATGTATTATAATTTATAGGTTTTATATGATGAATATTCTATTATTAGCTTCAAAATAAGAAGTTACACTCATATTTTTTTCATATATCTAAATACAAGAGTTAGCATACACATTGTTCAAATGTTGTTTCCCCCTCATGTTAAATTCATAATACATGACGATGTAATAGATACATATTTCAATATTCTAATTCAGAGGGCATGTGCACATTTATCTTTCAAAGAATCCTACGTATCATTGATAGTAATATATTCACGATTCGAGATATAGATATATTTAGAATTCAGAGTTATTTTTTCTTATTCAATATGAAATTCTAAGGTTACTAATAACAGTGATATTGTTTGAAGATTTCTTTTTGGCTACATGGCCTCCAATAAAATGCATGATGTTAGGTCAATTAAATATATTTTTCTATCATTAAATAATGAAGATATGAAACATTGACACCTTCTAGTTATACGATTTGAAAATAAATACTATAATTCAAAGCCTAATATTAAAAATAAAATAAAAAATTATAAAACAATAACTCAACAGGAAATTTTCTGTAATTTGATCGTTTCGATAAATAATTTTTTTAATGATGATGTTTCCCAATTTTGTAGGTACAAACATTGAAGAAAATGTTATCTAAAATTGTTGCAGCATCCCAATATTGTGCCAATTATTAAATCTAAGGGATGTATTACAAAAATATAGTTTATCTAAAGCAAACTGCCTATACCTCATAAGTTATCATATTCGAACATTTTGAAATAGCATACACATTTTCTTATTCATCAATTATATAATTAGTGATCTTTTTGGATTTCTTGTGTCGTTCTCACAAAAATCATATGAAGCATTTTCGATCAGAAATTGTAGGAGCTCTTTTGAATGACTCACAATTTTATGGAAAATGTCAATGTCTTTCTTAAAGAGTTTGTGAACTCTGAAATTATACAAAAAAATTTCGTTTATTTTTTTTTGTAAATATTGTACAAATGAGAAAAGGTTTATAAATATAAAAAAAGAGCATTTATTGTATTATATACATGAACAATTTGTATCGCATATTGGTGTATAAAAGAGTAGTTTTTTCAAGTTATAAGAGTATGTATGATACTTTCTCGTTGAAAAACAAAGTATTTTTCTATTTTATCTTTTTTTTTTTTTTTTTCACTGAAATAAGTTGCATTCATGTAATGTTTTTTTGATATCTGAGCTTCTATTTAGTCCAAAGAAAAAAATTAGACTTGATATGTGATACACTATTTTAGGGTTAAAATCAAAATTAGTATATCATATATCAAGACTAGTCCAAATCATTTGAAATTTTAATGAAATCTATGTATTAGAATCATATGAATATGTCACTATTTTTTTTCTAATTTAAAATTTTTTAGCTATTTTTTGAATTATTTAAACCTGAACAATATATCATTTTTCTATTTTCTTTAAGTCTTTTTTTCCATTTGGACCAAATCATGATGTATCCATCTAAATTTTTTAACATTTGACCTTCTAAATAAGTTTGGATTCTATTATAAAAATTTGGTCTAGAGAAAATATTTTTTAATATACGATGATACATTATTTTTAGTATCGAGACGAAAATTAGTGTATCATATATATACAATGGCTGGTCTAAATTATTTATTTATTTTTATAAAATTCTTAAATCAAACCCAGAGGACATGTCATTTCTAATTTAAAATCTTTTAAATACTTCTCGAAATTATTTAAATCTAAATAATATATCATTTTATTATTTCTGTAAATTATCTTAATCTGCATATTATGTTTTAAAGATCCGAATGCAATATAAAAAGAAGGGGTTGAGATTTTAAATTATCATTGCAAGCCAAATGCCTTTTTTATATTATATTATTCTTAGCTCTCAAACCATAAATATTGGGAAGGGAGAAACAAGAAAAGTAAATTGAAAGAGAATGCTTCAAATCTAAAATAGTATTAAGCAAGAGGTAAATCTTATTCGTGAAGATAATACAATGATATAGTTCGTGAAGATACATACTCTCCTTATTCGTAACTGCATCAATGACAACCATTACAGAAGGAATAATTTCTGTGCTCGATGATGCGATAATGGTTACATTGAAATGCTTGGAATTTTGTATGATTTAGGCAAGATTGATAGAGATCAGTTAGGGCGACCAAGGTTTCTACCTCGGATCACTTGGAGATGGAACAATCAAACATCTTACAGGATACGAGCTTCATTCTTTAACTTGTGAATGAGCTCATCCACGGAGGAGACGATAACACCGGCTTTCCTTTTGGGAGGTTCCGCGACTTGAACCACCTCCAGATCTGGCTTCAGCTCCACATTCAGCTCTGCGGGTGTAACTTTTTTAATGACCTTCGATTTCGCTTTCATTATGTTGGGAAGAGTTGCATATCTTGGCTGATTTAACCTCAGATCAGTTCTGCAAAATTGATACCATGTCCGGCATCAAGCAAGAAGAAAATCCAACTGATTGGACAAAGAAATCAAACTAAAAACAGTCAACAATGTTTACAAAAGCTCCTCCTTATACCAGTTCCGATTAAGAATTAAATCTTATTTCTCCTTTTTGGGTTGAGATAATGTTTACAAATCTTTTTAAAGAAAAACAAAGTTAAACGGTGTGCTATATAGACTCCGCAAGTTTATGTGATGCACTAAAGCAAGTCTTGATCAAGATAAAATTCATAGTGTTTATGATGTCCGACCTGCTTCTAGATTTAATAGCCGCTACATTGGTCCATCACACAATCAATCGCCGTGTTAGTGGGTTCCATTCTCTAGTCAGCAACGGAGGAACACGAGAATAGATAACTCAGCGCCGAGTCAAACACAACTTGTCTAAATTTGATTGAATTTGTTAGCCAAGTGCGTTCCAAATTATTCCAATTCGAACACAACTTCTCGATTTTGATTGAATTTGTTATTCGAGTATATACCAGATTATGCCAGTGACTGCAAATCAAGGCAAAAACTTATAACCAAGAAATAAAACAGCTAAAAGAAAGATGAGAAATTACGTGATTACTGCTGGCAAATCTAGAGATAGAGTCTCAATACCACCATCCACTTCTCTTTCCACTGTTGCTACTTGTTTTTCTTTATCCAGCACAACCTACTAAAAGCAATGAACATGGTTGAATAATATTATGTTAACTTCTGGCAAAAAGAAATATTATCCACATATAACATCTCCAAAAAATAATACCTGAACACAGATCAAGAAACAAGAAACAATAGCTTAAGAAGAAAAAAAAAAGCAAATAAATATCCCAGTACAGAATAAGAATAAGCATGGTACTCTGCAATAGTTGGATCAATGGTCTAGTGATGCCAGACACAAATAGAATGGATGCCAGAAACAGTTATCTAATAAAATATAACAAAAAATCATCTGCACCAAGAAAAAATAACTCCAGTACAATTTTGTGCAGGGTAAAAGAAAGATAAATCAATGTATGGTTTAATGGTTCTCAAATATAATTCGAGGATGTGATTCATTAATATAAATAACAAGGCAGTTTGGTGCATTCTCTCGTATGTCATACCAAAAATAATTCAATTTGCGATCCGTATATATTTTTAAGAAGGATGGTTCTAAATTCCGATTTCAAGTAACCAGACATATATAATTTGGAAGCCTCATCACTCATCAGAAAAGAACTTTATGACTCTCCTTGTTTCAGTTTTTGCTTCAGAAATTTTATAATGGTAATGTTGAAGGTTCCTAGTAGAGTAACCCAAACATGAGAAGTAGATGTGTTTTCCAAACTACAAAAGATGACTATTCATTAAGAACTTTATTTCAATATAATATAAGCAACATAAACATTTTTATGACTCAAAACTTCTTAACCCATGTCCTATAAAAGAATAATGCTTGATCCATAATGACATGTCAACTGGCAGAACAAATGTAATGAAAAGTCCAAAACAAAACCATTCCTTGAGTTCAGAGAAAGTGAACTTCATTGGAAACAAGTCTCAAACTTTAGCGGTGTGTCACGTCAACATTCCTACTTCTAAAACTGCTTCCATTACATGATTTTCTTCTCCAATTACATGACTTACTTAGCACCACTCCTTTTTATAATCCCTGGATTAAATTTAAAAACCAGTCTCCAAAGCAGAGAGACGTTGTTAGCACAAGGGGACCAATACAGCCTAAATAATTATCACAACTAAACATGTAAAGATGAAACACTTGAATTTCATATAGTTGTTCCCCTGTGTTTTGCCTCCCGTCTTTCTTAGCTTCAACAGAAATATGCATAGATCCACCTCAACATCCTCAAATTCTATGCGACCATTCATGCTTTTCAAAGCTGAGAAACATAATCAAGCATGTATTTGCCTTAAAGTACTAAAGGAGCAGCTAAAAGGAGCACAAGTAACAGTGGGTTAATCAAAAGGTAAAACACCTGATCTATGATTAGTGTTTTTTTTTCCTTCATGTTAAAATTTCAGTAATAATCATTTCCTTCAGTTTCCTTTCACAAGGACTCATGCTTTGGTTCCATTATTTTAATTAGAGGGTGGTGGAGTTCAAATAATCTTCCTCTGTTTGTACATGTATTAAGAACTTCAACTTATGCTCATTGGAAATATTAGCTGGTGCATTCTGTCTCTTCTATTCATTAAAGAAGAAGAAACCTTTAAGAAACTGTGAAAGGACATACCAAGTATTCAATATCTATATGATTGTATGACAGTGTATTAATGTGTACAACCGCTTTATAGCTTAATCTCATTTTTCCATATGGTTCTTAGGATCAAGTAATCATCAAAGTTCCATATAGCTCAAGGCCCTGGAACAGTCTTCAAACTTCTTTCATGCTTTTTACAAACTTGTGTTTCATAACTGAGACATACATCAAGTGGATTACTTTTTTTTTTTAATAAAGACTACTGTATCTGCTCAGGATTTCTGTTGATATATGCATGTCGAAGATCAACTGGATTTGGAATATCACATAATATGGTTATAAGTTGGGAACTCGGAAGAGTACCACTTTGTATATATCTGGGTTATAATGCCTGACCTTTGAAGCAAAAGTTCCTTGTGGCCATCTAAGTAGTCCAGCTATCATTTGTCCTGTTTGGTTGCAGTCATCATCAATTGCCTGATACATGTAATTACAAGGTCAACATTCAGACATGAATCAAGAGAGTACAACTCTTATCAAAAGAGAGTAAAGTCATTTCACAACTAGCTAGATCAAGGATGAAAAAATCCATCTTAAAAATTTTTGCACAAATATGTAATAACAATAAATGATTTAACTAAACAATACAAGTTTAATTAGTTTAAAAGATTTCAAAAATACATGCAATGTCTGGATAATATAGCACTAGAATAAGTGTACTGAGCAATAATTTTACAAGTACCAAGAAAAATCATGATATTAGGTGGCACTGACTAGCCAAACAGGAATGAGGCTTGTGCATGTCATGCTAACATCAAGCAATAGAATGATTGTTCTTTTACAGAACAAAGAATCAATAGAGGGAAGACATTAAATATCAAACAAGACTTGTAAAATTAATGGACAAGCTAGAGGCTATTCTGATAATTGGGATAAGCATAATGATCATCCTTTACTACATTCTGCCAACCTAGAACCTTGTCATGTTCACAAGAAAATCTATGTTCGTTAATTGTAAAATTTACGGTTTCAGTTCTCAATAGCCTCAATTAAACCAAAATCCTAATAGATCACCAAAATATTGCAAAAGTCTAAAATCAGAACTCTATGTTTAATCAAATGGTATTAATTTCTAACTGATAAAATATACTCAATTGGATTACATAAGTTGTCTTATAAAGCTGAAATTTATATGATGGGCATCTAATTATTGTTTCTCAATAATCACTGGGGGGATTGACAAGTACTACCTCAAGGAACTATACTTTTTACCATGGTTGTATGTACCATTTAAAATATGTATGTGCTGCTCAGTATTTACCAGTTTAATCAAGACATATAGTAAGTTTGGTACCACTCAGTATTCATTTTTTTCAACTATTTTTTAGTGATACTAAAGATACAAGTTGGCGAATTTTCTTGGTATACCAGCACCATACCAGTCCAAATCGATAACAGATATTGGCACCAGACATATATTCAAAACCATGCTTTTAGCCATGTTAAGTGATGTGCAATACTTGAGAAAAACAATCAAATACCAACCGCTACGAGTTCACGACTAACTAAAATATAGATAACATTAACACCCAAAACCACTCTGAACAACTTGGTGTTATTTTCTCATCAGAATATTATCCCCAATACAATTAACAACCGTAATACAGTGATCACTAACAAGAACACTCAAAGTCTCATCTTTGGTTGATAAGGCAACCTAAACAGTGTAAAAAAGACGGTCATCCATTTCCTAATATCCAAGAATTAACATCAAAAGCAGACCAAAGATGTTATTTTTCTCACCCGAATATTAGCCCTGAAACAGATAGCAATTCTAATACCACAATCACTAATAAGAACACACAAAAACTCGCTTTTAATTCATAAGGCAAGCAAAACAGTGAAAGAACACAGTACTCCACTTCTCTAATCTTTAAGTATAGGAATAAAGATTGAAATTAAACGGGCCCCACGTGTCAAGAACCCAACATTGGTTTGATTCAAGATAGACGACACAAGCTTGGATCCAATTCCGATACCTGCTTGCCGAGGATCAAGAGCCCAGGCTGCTCCACCTGGACGAGTGCCTTCAAAATCTTAGCCACGGAGAGGGGGAGAACCGGCGCCGCACCGGCGTCGACGTGGACGGCACGGTCGGCGCCCATGGCGAGGGCGGTGCGAAGGGTGTCGACACACTGGGCGGGGCCGACGGAGACGGCGACGACCTCGGCGGCGGCGCCGGCCTCCCGGATGCGGAGGGCCTCCTCGAGGGCGATCTCGCAGAAGGGGTTCATCGACATCTTCACGTTGCTCGTCTCGACCCCGCTCTGGGAAAGGCGGCGGCCCCCGTCAGAACCCTAGGTTGAGAGATGGAGGCTGGTGGTCGCGAAGGGACATCGTACCTTGTCGGGCTTCACCCGAATCTTAACAGCGTAATCGACCACCCGCTTGACGGCGACCATCACCTTCATCTCGCTTCCGCTGCGTGCGCCCACGAGTCGGTGTCCTGTTTTGGCTTCGCTTCTCTCCCTTTCTTCCTCTCTGCCCCTCTTCTGCATACAAATCGGTCTCCCAACACATCCTGACGTGGCTTGGATATGCCTTGTCGAAATCTTGTTGGCATTTAAATATTTTATGTTAAGTTATGATTTAAATATATATATATATATATATATATATATATATAAAGTTTAAACTTTATAAATTATATGAGCATAAAGAAAATATCTGATATTTATAAATATTTTATAAATATATCTTAAATGTAAAAAAATTATTTTTTAAAATTATTTATTTGTAATAAATTTTGTGATTTGTTCGTACGACTATCTCTTAATTTTTTTAGAGTTACATAGCAAATGCATGGTGGACCGATTAGGACTCGAATTATGTAATCAGTTTATTTAATAATTATAAATATCATGAACTTGAATTGGTTACAATTTAGAATAATATATATTATATATATATATATACATATATATATATATATCCTATGGGTTGATTAATTATAAATTAAATTATGTAATAATTATACTATGGGAGTTATTTGTTTAGGTTTTTGACCTTTTATTTTATTTTTATAAAGAAACCTATAAGATTGCAGTATTATATCGCCTTCCACTTTTCGGTAGATTAGATTGATGGCATTACAAATATAATAAAAAAATAAGCAAATTTTGGTTGTGGTGAAATTTGATAATGATCATCAAATTTGATGAAGACAAAATTATCAGAAAGTTTTAACTCATAATCTTACTGTGGACAATAAAAGGCTTTATAGCTAAATTAATTGGCAAATTAAAGATAATTACATTTTTTTGAATATCTTATTCTCATATGATATTAAAATTTCAACAATTATCAATTCATCTAATTACTCAAGTCATTTATTAATTCATCTAATTAATCAAGTCATTAGATAAGATAAATTTTATATCTGCTATATTCTAAAAAACTAAAAATGCCCATCAGCCACTTTTTTTAAATATTTTTTAAAAAACCTATTAGGATCAATAACATTACTAAGAGAGGGTGGGTGAATTAGAGTAGTGGATAAAAAAATAATAAATTTTAACGATTTCAGAAAACTTCGTCCCATGAAATTTTAAGTTCGACGAAAATCGTTACTTACACTCGAATAAGTTTACAAGTGAGTAGATAATAGATGATTAGACGGTTTACAATGAAGTAAAGTAGTAAAGAGAACAAGCATAATGGAAAGAACATGTCGAAATCTATAGTGGTTCGGTCGTTGTGACCTACATCAACTTCCAATTCCTCCTCCGTCAAGGTCACCGGTGTCCACTAATAGTCCTCCTTTAATAGGCGAAAACCAACCACCTTTTTACAGCGCTTTTACCTTTTCACAGGTTTAGGAGATAACTCTTACAAGCCTCACACATCTTATTGGATGATTATAAAACTAAAGAGAAAGATAACAAGAACTCTTGCACTTTTACAATACTTTTTACACCCCAACACTTAAAGATTTTTCCATACTTAGATATCATTTTGTTGCCCTTTCATGCATAAAATGGGTGGCGTATTTATAGACTCCAATGACTTCAAAATTAGAGCCAAAAAGTGTTTCATCCTGGATTTCTATGGTACTAGCGGTGGTACCGCCAGTACTAGACGGTATCACCGCTTGATACTTTGACACTAAGCGATACCACCGCTCAGTTTGACGGTACCACTGTCTGATAATGTCTCAGATACTGAGCTTTCGCGGTATCACCACCTAACAAGGTGGTACCACTGCCCAGACTACTTGGGAGACCATTCCCTAGGCGATTCCAACACCCCAGTCTGGCGATGCCACCGTTAGACAAGGTCCAACAACCTAGTTGGGCCTTGAATCCGACCCAAACCAATCCAATTATGGGCCAATTGGCCCTTAACAGAGTTAATGATATTACCTCCTAAACCTAACCCTAATTATGTGTTAACTATAATTTTTAAGATATACACTAAACAAAATAAGCCCGGTAAGTCTAGGTTTCTTCCAATGAGCTTCCGGCGATCTTCCAGCGGACTCCCAATGATCTCTCGGTATTCTTCTAGCGGACTTCTGGCAAACTCCTGTACTTCATGATGATCTTCTTAGGCAAGTTCCGACAAGCTTCTTCTCGGTCAATTTCGGTAACATATCCGATGAACCTTCAGACTTCCAATGAATTCTCAAACTCCCAATGAAATCTTAATCTTCACTCCGACATTTCGTTTTGTTTTATGTTATCGTAGTTAATCTTGCATACTTTTCTCAATATATAGATATAATCAAATAATTTATTAATTAATTTTATCATGATATTAAAAAAAAACAACTTAGGTTTCAAATACAAAACTGGGCTTGAACAAGAGCTTTGGAGCAAATAATTAACCTAATATGACTAACAGCCTGCGATCAAATAATATAATATGGAGTGATCGCTTATAATTTAGACTCCAACAAATGAATTTAAGAAAAATACATCACTGGGATTTTATCCTCCTCGGACGATGCAAAACATTATATAGATCATCGACTATCTAATTAATATTTGTTTGTCTAGTTTTCATTCACATATTACACATTATTACAAATAAGATAAGGATGATTTGATTTTTTTTTTTTTTGCTACTGTTGTGATATTAGGTGAAGAATTATGTAATCATATTTGTTGTATGTAGTTACATGGAAATGATGGAAATAAAATTCACCAACAACACCTTCACATTTGAATTGCAATTATTTATGATCCGGTTGAAATGGAAATCTTATCGTCTGTGGCAACTCTCTCTCTCTTGTTTCTTCTCATGTGTGTCAGCTAGTTTTGACGATAAATATGTGTAAAGTCCTAAAATCAAATCTCATCTTCCTCATTTACCATTATTCAAAAAAAAAGAAAAACAAATTCTTTTATGTTGGGCTTTACCCATCTTGCTAGCCCACATATATCCACTGATAAGAGACTGTATAGATCTTTCGTGCAAAGAGTTATCACATGAGCTTCTTGCTGACGATACGTACATGTCATATATTGAGTTCTTTGATGATGAGAGAGAGAGGCACTGGTTGTGTCTGGAACTGCTCATGACTTCATTTGCTCTTCTAAAGAGAGATGGATTTAGAAGATGGAGACACTAAGCGATGGGCTCTACGTGAGCTTCTTGCTGATTATACATATATGACGAAGAGAGAGAGATGGAACTGTTCATGACTTCATGGACTTTTCTAATGGGAGATGGATTTAGTAGATAGAGAAACTAAACAATGAGCTCCACATGAGCTTCTTGCTGATGATACACATCATATACCAAGTTTTTTGGATGAAGAGAGAGATGGGCACGGGTTAAGTGTAGAACTGTTAATGACTTCATGGATACAGCAACATGCAGGTGAGTTTTCAGGGATGAGCTGCCTTCTCTGTCATATGCCTTGGGAGTGAATGCACTGAGATTGTAGTCATATGCCTCAGACTCTCCCATAAGTTTGAACAGTGTCATTTGCCCGCAGGTCCTTGCTGTTGATGCTGGTGTTCCCCAGAGAGTGCCTTTTGCAGTGTACTTCTCTATGCAATTTCCAATGACCAATGCAAATGTAATCTTTGTGTGACACTATCTACCCACAGCTTGTTTTCCTGTAGTTGGCCTTACCATGTTGCTTTCCACTGTCCAAAGCAAGTCTCCTTAGCTGAAACAATTGGCTTCTTGCACCATTCCCTTACCTCATCATCAATTCCTTAACCCAAGTATCTCATGTTCATTGTTTAGTCTCATACAGTTGTCTTGATTTTGAGGACTAACAAGAAAATTCTGCAAGATGAATCAAGTTGAATGAAGAATAGATTATCATTAGGTAAAAACCAAAGAAGAGGGATATCTTCAAGTATTTTGTCCTTGTTGAGATTTACCACTACCATATATTTGTTTTATCTCATCATTTTCCTTCAATTGGGCAGGCTCAGATCATTCTTCTCAAGTCTCAGTAAGTTTTCCCTTCTCATGAAACATCATCGATCCTTTGTGATGCACCCAATGAGTTCTTAGTGGAGGACCAGCCTCTCCCTATCTATATCTATCCGTCTGTCAATCTAGCTATCCATCTCCTCTGTATGCGTTTGGTCCTTGTGGTGTCTGCAAACCATTCCTCTCAATTACTCTGCAACATGAATTGTGAGGTACACTTATTTCTCCATTACCTCACCTTTTCTGGTCCCAATGAATGTTTACCACCATGGCAATAAGTATCCTACTGAGTGCACAAACCTAGTCTCTCTCTCTCTCTCTCTCTCTCTCTCTCTCTCTCTCTCTCTCATCACAATTCAGCACCATACAACATTAGTGGCATGCCATAGCTTTCCTTGGATTACAGTGGCAGTTCCACAGCAGATGGGGGAACCACAAAGGAGCTTTCCCCAAGTGATGGGGGGCCAAGCACCATGGACACCTTCCACTGTTAGTTTGCATCTTTAGGCTGTCATGAGTGCATTCATGACAACTCCCAGTACATCAACAGAGGCACATGCATGCGCGCAGTGTTGAGGCAATTATAATAGACAACACATAGGTAGGCACAGTTCCCTGTGATGTGCACATGTGGGGGAGGCTGCTCATGGCACACAGAAGAAGAGCTGTTCTGATCAAAGGGAAGGATGGTCTCTGTATGGTCGAGAACAGTGGGAGGAAAATAGAAAGAGGAAAACACACATCTGATCAACCTTCCACAATTCTTTTCCTGTTGCAAGGATTCAATGATTCATATGGTTAGAGATCACAAGGATTCAATGATTCAAATCCTGTGTAGATCTATTGCTAGTGTAAGAAAATAGTAAGAATCGTGGAAGTATGTTGTGAAGTTACAGTAAGTAGATTTCTTGCCAACTTTCTACTTGTTTGACAAGCCCATAAATTTGAGTGGGTGAAGACTGTTCCTCTGCAACCCTTCACTTTTGTTTGAAGAAAGTTCCCTTCCTTGACATGGCAATTGCATGGATTTTGTCTTCATGTGCTGACACTTGTCTCATGCAGGTTTACAAGCTCCAATTCGCAAGATAAAAGAAGTTTTAAGGAACTTTTAATAGCCTTAATCATGCCCACTGCAAGCAGCACTACATTTCTCTTGAGCTTCTCTAACACCTACGTTTGCATGAGAGTCTACTGCAGACCCTCTCTTTCAGGCTTCAATAACACATTACAAAGCAGGAGATCAGAGAGAGACGTTGTCAGCAGTGCAGCAGCTAAGATCTCATGCATCACGCATGACGCTGCAGTGGAAGGACGGAGCTTCTCGAGCTCCGGCCAAACGAGAAGAAAGACCGCCGAAATCGTCCGGTCTCGCCACCGTCTCCACCCCAAACGTCGCTACTGCTTCCTTCGTCATTGCCTCCTTCAAAACAGCAGTGTTGCTTTCGTCTCAGGATCTCCTGGACTGAAAGGTAAAGCTGCCTATCAGTAGACGAGTCCATGGAGAGTGACCTCCGTATAGGCTGCACGCAGAACTGCTCATCCTTCGACCTGACATCAATGCATTCGTCCCCCATGCTCCCCACTTTGTGATACTTCCACCAATTCTTCCTCGGCGACGGATCAGTACCCTCCTCGCTCGAGCTCTGGCCGCCACCAACTTCATCGCCGACCTCGATCACCGTGCCTCCACTCTGCTCAGTCCGAGGGGCGAGAACTATGATGCGATCCATGGCCAAGCCGATGGGAGAACTCGCGATATCCGACCGGCAGAGCGGGCATTTCGCGTTGAACTGGAGCCAGGTATCAATGCAGTCGATGTGGAAGGCATGAGAGCAGTTGGGAATCAGCTTGAGCCTTTCCTCCTCTCGGAACTCATTCAAACAGACCGCGCAATCTCGAAAGGACATTCTCTGGTCGGTGTCAGCGTCGTCGTCTCTGGCTTTCGTGAATTTGACGACAGGAATCGAGCGGATGACAGAAGGATCGAGGCCACGGAATCCAGCAGTAAAGGCGTGGTCGACGGGAGGTACGTAGAGGTGGCGATGGCGGCGGAAATGGGTGGAAGAGAAAACGCGGCGGAGGATGTCGGAGCGGCGCCAGCTGGGGCTGCACTTGATGACGAAGACGTAGTAGCTAACGAGGAGGATGGCCGTGGTGAGCATGCCAAAGATGGTGGTGGCCAAGATCGGGAAGCTGGTTATAAAGGTAGAGGAGGAGTGTGGAGGTGGTGGAGGTTGCTCAAGATGCTCAACGGTTGCATCCATTACAGGTGACTGTCACAAGAGAGCCGAAGACGAGAACAGCGATAGATACAACGAGATACGCTTGGAGGAGGTCTTGAGACGAAGAATGAAGAAATGGAGCCGACTGCACTCCGCTTGTTCTCAAGATAAATAAGGCGGCCAACTCAGAGGAGAGAGAGAGAAGGATCAAGAATCAAGGTGGGTCAACCAAGGTCTACTGAGAGGAAAAGACAAGTTGGGAATACATGGGAAGACATGGATGGGAAAGGGCTGCAGGCAGAGAAGCAAGAGTGATGGTTTAGCTTCACAATGGCGACAATACATCGAGCAAGGAGCGAGAGGGGTTCGCAAAGCTTGCAGCACATCAGCTGACACCAGCAGTCATCGACAGCTTCTGTCGAAGCTTTTAGCCCCGAGGCGCAGAAGACGAGGAAGCCATGGTTTCGGTGTCGAAGCGCGTAGTAGACCCGAGAGTAGACCCTGGTTTCTGTGTCGAGGCGTACGTCCTTCGAAGCAACCGGCCTCCATCAATAACAGGAGAGGACCTCAAGAGGAAATCCCCCTCCCTACATAAAGAGAATTGTTCTTGGTTGTTTCTGCGACTCTCCGTCGAACACCTGGTGGGAGCGTGAGATTCGCAAGGGTCATAGTCGACGAGATCCCTTTTCCATCATGGTCTCATCATGTTTGGCTTTTGTTTTCTCTTCGACATAGATTTCGGGGATCACAACCTGCTTTGCTGTAGGTAGAGGTCGAGTGACAGCAAGGGTGAGGAGCGTCTCGTCTACCTCCCACACACCTCTCAGGTACAGGAAAAGCTCGGTCAAATGACAAAAGAGTTCGTGTTTGTCCTGAGAACGGATCACGTGAACTCGTGCTACGTTTTCTGTAGGATTCGACTAACACGACTAATATGTGATCGACAAGCAAATTATTGTCATTGTTACGTAGTCAAAGTATAACTCGGGATATATCACAAGCATAGTCAATAAAATGCTTTATTTTAGTCAACACAAATATCCATGTGACGTCAACAACAAACGATGGTGTTGATATTGAATGTGGTCATACATCGGTTTAGCCTCACATCAAAGACAATAATTAATTTATATTTAAATATTTTATACCAATAATTCAAACTTATGAAGTGAATCAATTAAATCTCTCTTACTCATAATTATAATTTTTTATATAATAATTTTATCTTGAAATATATATATATATATATATATATATAATTTTTTTACTTACTTTTACAAGAATATTTACTGTAATACCATCCTCGGGTCGTATGGAATGGATTTATAAGGTGTAGATGAGGAAAATACTTTCTCCTAATCTGTATAAATAGGAGAGGAAAATCCATTCTGTTAAGTTTTTTCACTTCTTCAATAAAGTTTCTTTAATAATTATTTTTATCTTCTATTATTTTCATCATTTTGGACTGATGATTTAGACAAAACGAATGATATGATTTGATTTTGGACTATATCGACCCATGAGAATCTTGTAATATTATAATGAAATCACTATGGAAAGACCAAAGTTTATACCAAACCTGAGAAATTTAATTACCTAAATTAATAAAAATGAAGCTCAATCTTGGGTTGTTGCATAGCCACAGAAGGGCCGAACTCTCTCTAGTAAAAGAAAGACACAGTCCATTTGAAATCCAACTCCATCTCCAATTCAGCCCATCAGCACATACGGTGTTATTTTAGTATCCTCAACAAGAAAAGGAGAACCGATAAATCTGCAAGGAAGAGTCAGAGGTTCCAACACTCTGCCCCATCAAACGCTTGTCAATCAAAGCTGCATGCTTCAATAATCATAAAGAATTCCGCACACTCGCCTGGGAGTGCACAGCTTCCACTTCATCCCTGCAAAACTCCAAGGGCATAAACAAGCACAAAAAGTCTCTCAGATTCATGCACCTTCCCATGGCAGGTGGACATGCAAGATAAGGAACGAAAGTAGACCATAAGCAACTCAACCAAACTGCACGTTTCCTCTATCCATTTCCTCCTCCTCTCTCACATGTCTCACGTTCCCGGCGACTCCGACTCCATGGCCTTCTCGCGTGCCTCTTATCCTGGAAGCATCCATTCCTGCAGTTGGATGCTGCCCTTCAATAGTTTTATGCACCCATTTTGTCTACTAGTGTTGAGGCTGACGCCTTACAGGTCACACTGGGGAACTTGTGATGTCACCAGGATTGGGCAGATGCACTGAACTTGAATCAATGTATCAAGTGGATGATTTAGTCTAAAAGATAACATTTCGACGAGTGACATGCAAGTACATATATTATCTTACACAGGGTTGTCACAATGTAAATGATTCATGGATGGTTTTGATCCTACCAACTGATAAAATGTCAGAGAAGACAAATCCATTGCTTGGTGGAGAAGCGCATAACATTGACTTCTATTTAGGCTGTAACCTCAGAGAGCAAGGAACAGGAGCTAATGTAGTGCATCGATGTTACATGAGAATCTTTGATGGAGGTTGTTTTCGTGACTCGTGTCAAATCTATATTAAAGATTTATGGTCTCTTTTCGGTTTTTTATGAAACTTTGAAGTCCCAAGTGGTGCCTTATAATACCAAGTTTGCAGCTTCGTTCTATCGGAATGGTTGTGTGGAATATGTAGGTCGCATCCATCCACCTTCATCGAAGGAGGCCATTCTAATGGCTGCTGGGGAATCCCTTGTGAGGAAATGAACCTAGAACAACTTTGACTGCTAACTCATCATTGCATACTTCACCAAAGCTCAGTGTGTTATGAACCTGATAAGTGTGAACTTGAACTTACAATTATTTATTTACGGGAATTAAAGCTGTTCATCCATCAGCCACTCATGACTGATGAACAATTTATGTTTCCCTTCACCCGTTTGCTTTGCTCTGAGGTGGAAGGAGCTTTGCTTCTCGAGCTGTATGACTCTGATTCCTGAATTCAAGTTAGGCTTTGCAGTTCAAATCGTGAAGCCTATTAATGCTTCCTCATTATCAGCGAAACCTTCTTCGATGGAAGAATTCGTCGTTGAACCGATGATTCAGCAGACATTTCAAGAGGAAAACTAAAAGATGATCTTTCCTGGAACTTGTAGGCCACTTGTTTGCATCATCTTGATGAGGTACTGCATGCTACAAGACGAGAGAAACTATGAACCCTACTAGCAGTCTCCTTGTATGCTTTGACTTGAACGCTTTCAATTCCCTCCTTACTAATGTGAAATCCTTGTGACTTCACCTTCGCCATCGAAAGGATTAGAAGGCCAGTGGGCCATAGACGATGAGGGGGCATGGAAGCATGTCCTTGTTCTCTGCATCTGGTGCACATCAAAGCAGGGGGATGCATGCTGCCTAACACTGAACCATTGTGTTCAAAGCACCACCAGCTGAGAAAAGAGACATGCAAAGGGACATCACAGATCTGTGGATGGTTCACCTCATCTACGAGACCTCGTTGGCTTATTTGCCATGATCTTTGAGGAGCCAAGGCAGCTCCCTGGCATGATCAGATGTTGTTCCAAGTATGGTAGGTCTCTTTTAAGCTAGAGGTGTACAATGATGAGCCTACGAACTTCGATTCATTGAACTGGGAATGTAGTCTGATGATTGCGGTCCCCAAACACCAAGCTTGTTTGAAGAGTCCCTAACACACAAGTCTCTTCCCTGCAATCAGCTCAGTGGACATTCTGATTAGAGACTACAAGGCAGTAAACCATGGAGATCTTGTGATGCCGCTATGTACTTCACCTTCTGTTGTTGGCTTTCATCAGTCATTGCACTCAAGATGAGATCAATCTGACATCTTCAAACACCACTTGATTCAGCCACTCACTTCACTGAAAAAGTGTTAAGGACATCAACCTGGAGTTTTATGGCCTCATGATCCATGTTACTTGGCCATTTGAAATGAAGCTGTTCTTCCCCACACCACTAATAGATTCAACAAAATATTTTATGGCTTCATGACAGGCTACTTGGCCAGACTTAATATTTCATCCTGACTTATGTAATCTATTACTGTCATTGCTGTCAGGTAAATAAACATAAAGCAAAGGGAGGTCAAGAATGCCACAGGATAACAGGGGCAGCAGTCTTTATAATGGGGAATATTTCCACTCTTACTGCCTGCTAATTCAAGGGGATCTGTATGTGGACTTCTTCTGCCAGTGCATCATCTCGTGCACATTGCAAGAACCTCGTTTGTATTCCACCAATCTAAAAGTACTGCGGATGGACACTTGTCCACAGCAGCACAGAGCCTGAGAAACCAAGATCTGGATGCCATGAAGACTATGGGTGTTATTGCATTCATAGGTAGGAAGAAGTTGTAGCCCACCTTCATGGATTGATACTTGCAAGGGGTGAAATCCCAATAACTCAAACAAAAATGCTTTTGATTAATTCTCCTTGATGATAGAAGCCATACCTTGCCTTCCTCAGCTCTTTCACTTTCACACTAGAGTTTGCACAGGTCACCAATGCAGCACTCTAACCCAGCTCTGCGAGAGAGAGAGAGAGAGAGAGAGAGAGAGAGAGCGTGTGTGTGGTGGCTGCAAATACAAGAGGACAGCACAAGAGATCTCCCACCAAAAACTGTCACCCTGCAGCGATGGCTTCAACACGGGACATGGAGCCACGAAGTGGCCACCAATGATGTCACCGTGCTCGTCTCACGGATACTTCACCCGACCTCTGCCGCCGTGCGTGGCTGACCCACGTGCTCCTTTGGCCCGGCACGAACCTTTTCCCGCCACCCGAAACTCCCAGGTGGCCCCAGTCAATCTATCCATCGATTCCCCCTCTCTCGTTCAAGTATAAGAAGGAGCGGTCTTAGATCCTGTCGACTGGACGAGCTCGAGCACGAACAAGGAGGTGGGAGACACCCTGATTTCTCTCTCTCCTCATCCCTTCCTTTCTCCCCCCCATGGACTACTCCCTCTTCCAGTCGCTACACTCGCCGGAATCTTCCACTGGCTCCGGCGACCCCTTCCCCTGGACCGGCGTCGGGCTGTTCTACCCGGACGTTCCTGTCCCGTTCGACATGAACGACTCCGAGGAGATGCTCCTCCTCGGAATGCTCGCGGAGGCCTCCGGTAAGGCGTCGTCCTCGTTAGAGGCCTGCGAGCGCAGCCCAGCCCAGCCCAAGGAGGAAGAGGTGGATTCGCAGAGCAAGGTGGCGGACGATCCCAAGGTGAAGTCGTACCGGGGGGTGAGAAAGCGGCCGTGGGGGAAGTTCGCGGCGGAGATCCGGGACTCGACGCGGCACGGCATACGGGTGTGGCTGGGAACGTTCGACAGCGCGGAGGCCGCGGCGCTGGCGTACGACCAGGCCGCCTTCTCGATGCGGGGCTCGACGGCGGTGCTCAATTTCCCGGTGGACCGGGTGCGGGAGTCGCTGAACGGCATGAAATGCTGGGATGAACAGGAGGAGGAGGGGGTGTCGCCGGTGGTGGTGCTGAAGAGGAAGCACTCCATGAGGAGGAAGTCGATGGGCAAGAAGGCAAAGCAGAGCGAGACGAGCATTCGTAGCGCGGAGAGCGTGTTGGAGCTAGAGGACTTAGGAGCAGAGTACTTGGAACAGCTTCTCACAACATCAGAGGTTGTGCCAATCCATGCTCAGTGTTAAGCATCTGTCTTGTGTTTTTTCTGTGGGAAATCTCTCCCCTGTTCATCAAATTTCTTTCTTGTTTTGTTCTTCCAGTTGTCCAAGTAATAAGAACCTCCTTTTTACTTGGCTACGTTTGTGATAGTAAGAGATTTTGAGATCTTACTTCCCCCTGATGCAACTCATCAGCTCCCAATCCTGTAAAGTTTCAAGTTTGTACAAAACAGAGTTGCACTTCATGACACAACACCTGCCTTGGCTCAACTCAATTCTTGTATCAAACATCTCTGTCACTTCAACTTGTCTTTGTAGGCAGAAGAGGAAGTGAGAATTATCCCATAATGAAATTTATGTTAACATGGCTGTCCAAAGACTTCTCTTCCTCTGCTTTTGTTGAAAGGATTCATGTTAGGAGTATAACTCCCAGTTTCCATCACCATTAACATTTTTAAAGACAAGGCTTCCTTCCTCCATGTGTTATGGAGAGAATGATGCCATAATCTGTGTCTTTGCCATGGCAATCTTAATTTTGGTACTCTTCTAATATAAGATGTTCAAGCGTTATGGATACTGGAAAGGAATCCAGCAATGCCTGCCATCACATTGATCACATGCTGGTCATGGTCAAAGCTGGTTAAGGTCATGATAAAAGCAATCTTACTTCTTATTTTTCTCGACAATTACATGCATTGTCTTATCTTTGTGTTCACTTAATTAAGATGATGGCTCTATCAAACAAATTGCATGTTGCTAACTTTCATCTCCAATATACATACAGAAAAGGTCTGCTTATTTCTTTTGATGAAGCTAAATCATCTTTAGGCCAATGTGTTTTTGGCCATAAACAGAGTAATCAACTTTTTTTGTTTTCTTGAGATTTGGTCATCAACCACAAGCAAGAATTCCTGCTGAATGCCTCACATGATGTTTCCAAGGAGCTTCTGTGAAGGAATAATGAAAGCCTCATTCTGTGACAGCAGGCTGCAAGATTATCAAGTGGCAAGTTTGACATCTCTTCTTCTTTGGTCGCGCACCACTGAAAGAACATAAGAACGTAGCGTATGGCAATCTGCAGGGCAAGTTTGACATCTCTTCTTCTTTGGTCATGCACACCGAAAGAACATAAGAATGTAGCGTCTGGCAATCTGCAGGGTCATGAGAGTTTGGTGAAAGCTCAAGGTCAGATCCTTGTAGGACGTAAGACCATTCCAATAAGTGCTTTGATGAGGTTGGTTTTGATCATCTCACTAAGAAGGAAGTCTAATTTTGTCCCTTCTCCGACGAAAAGCAATATGAGATTTTTTCCCTCCGATGCTCAAATCATCAACGTCATGTCATAAAACACGGTAAAAAAAGGAAATAAAAAGATTATCTGCATCCGAGAAAAATTAAAGAAACATATTTGTTCGTGTTGATGTGCTTGATGGAGCTTGTTTATTTTCCACGTCAGCACCGAGGACGGGAATCGATTCCCAAATCGTTGGAGGAACCATTACCTTACCTTTCTTTTCTTTGAGTCGTCATTTTCTGTGGATGTTATTCCCATGAAGCTTCCTTTGGTCTTGCAGAGTTTTCAACGTGACTGCGGAGGACAAACATCAAAGAGAGATTTGTGGATCAGAATGACCAATTCAGCAGTGTCATGGAATCACTCGGACGCTGACTTGGGGCTCTTTTTCTACCATTCTTTTTCCTGACAGAATGGACATCTAATTCAAGGCACAGTCGATAAGTAGAACAGCATGTTCTTTAATTCCTAGTGTTACTTGTCCCATCACCCATGGCATGGCATGGCAAAAAACTCTCACACTGATACCAATGGTAGACCAGTAAGGCATGTTAGTTGTAAGAATTATATAAGGATAAAATTAAATTTTTTATATTTCTCTCAAAAACACTTTTCAACTTTAAAACTTTATATATTTCATACAACATATAGGGTTTATATAGTCCCCAAAAATATATTATATTAATTATATTCAAAATAAATTATTTTCTTTTAAGAAATATTTTCAACAATTGAATATATACCTCTTCTTCAAAAACTCTATTAAGAAATATTGATTTGATATTCATTTGTAATTTTTTTTTATTTCATCTAAGTTGCTAGGAAGATAAATAATCTTGTCTTCAATCGAGCAACTAGTGCAGATACTTCTTTATAGTAGATCTCATATTATTGTCTGTATCCCTTTGCAACCAATCGAGTTTTGTATTTCTCCACCTCGCCTTTTGCATTTTTTTTTGTTTTAAATATCCACTTAATACCGATAGCTTGGTGGTCTTCTAAAAATGTAGTAAGCTATCATATATCATTTTTGTTAGTAGCATGAATCTCCTCATTAATAGCTTGTCATTATTTTTCTTCTCTACAAGCTTCTTCGAAGATTAATGGATCATATCCCGTAAAAAGATAAAATAAAGAATGTTCATCATTACTAGTATCAATCATTCGAGTCACATCATATAGCTCTTGAATCAGTCTTATCCTTCTTATAATCAAACTTCTTGAATTATATGTTCTAGTTGATCTAGGTGATGATTCCGACAAAGCCACTTCGGTGTTTGCTTATATTATATCATCATCTTCCGAAACTATAGTTTTCTTATGCTGCTCATCACTTTTCCAGTTTCAAATATGTTGTTTATCAAACTCAATATCTCTTGACATCACAACTTTGTTTATGATAGGATTGTAGAGTTTATAGCCATTGGAATTCTCTGCATAACCTAGCAAAATACATTTTTAACTTTTATCCTCTAGTTGGTCTCTTTTCTTCTAGTATCTTGGCAAATGTAACACTTCTAAAGATTCTTAAATGATCAACTCTTATTTCTACAAGCTCCATACTTCTTCTTGTAGAGAAATCTGGGGGCAACATCACATGTGTAGTAGAAGAACAGAAACAAAAATCTTAGATTTCCATAAAAAGATTTTATCATTGTGCCAAGATTTGTGTGCAAAAACCCACGAAACTAAAAACCACGTGTGAGATAGTTGTGTTACCTAGGGAGATTGTATATCCTCGAAATCCGACAGATGAGTGGGAGAGGATGAAGGATGTCAACTGTCATTTTGTCTAGCGGTAATCCACACGACAAGAGCTACAAAGACGCTCCTCGAGGGTGGCGGCCACTGCGTTCAACTGTGTACTAGTGCATCTCCATGCCTTAGGATCATCCATCTCATCATCGTCGGCTACGTTGGCATCTCGACGCATCTCTATGCGTTGCGATCGTCCATCTCAATCTTGTGGGTCTCGCTATCGTCTACATGCTCCCGTTGCGCCTCCTCGTGTAATTACAATATAATCTTGGGCACACAGACTTGACAATAAACGAGAAAAAATAGAGACTCGCAGGGCTCAATAATAATAATAATAATAATAATAATAATAATAATAATAATAATAATAATAATAATAATAATAATAATAATAATCACATCACACGGTCAATGATCATCCATCCATATCATACATCACATGTACATATCATTATATAGGACTACTAGACAAATAATAATAGTTAATTAAAATTTTTAATTAACTAATATTTTTTTTGAAATTTGAGACATGTAAGAAAATTTTAAATTATGAAGGGTATTTAGGTAATTTTGATAGAAAGGATAAACTATGAAATTTCTAAAATTTACAAGGGTAAAATTATCCATTTGCCCAAAAAAAACCTTAATGCCCTTCCATGCTACTGCATTGCGGCCATTGCCACCTTGTCGGTGACCGCCTTTATGGGGGGCAGGGTCGTCGCCCTTGTGGGCGCCATTGCGGGCGATCGTTACGGGCGAGCCCAGCGCCTCGTAGGCGGTTCGCCCGTGAGCGACACCCCATTTGCGAGCGAGCGTTGCTGCGGGCGTTATCTTGCCTGCTTGCGGGCACCAGCCACAAGCGCCTGCATGCAGATGGCAACAACAATTGTTGCCCTTTCTTACTTTTTGCGTCAACAATTTTGACATCAAAAGCCTCTTTAAAACACAACACACATAGTTCAAAACTAATCTTATGCACAAATAACCTAGATCCCATACCACTATAGGAAAATTTAGGGTGACATCACATCACATGCGCAGCGAAAGAACAAAAATAAAAATCACAGATTTTCACAAAAAGATTTCATCGTCGTGTGAAGATTGGTGCGTAAGAAACCCAGAAAATTGAAAATCATGTGTAAGATAGTTATGTTACCTATAGAGATCGTATATCCCTAAAATCCTACATATTTGTGGGAGATGATGAAGGAGGTCAATTGTCCTCATCTCTAGTAGTGATTCACACGACAGGGACTATGAAGATGCTCATCGAATCGCTGCCCAAATCTTCATACCAAGGTGGTAGCAAATAAGGCTTATTTATGGCCCTTTGGTTTCTTCTTATTTATAGAGGCCCCCTATCAACTTAACCCTAATGGATCTTATCCTATTGGGTACTAGATCTCCATTCAACTACCTAAACTTCTTAGATTAGTGGGTTTCTACCTAATAATCTCTCTTTAGCTCTTATTAGATCTCATTTATAAGATCCAATATTTCAGGAGCTTATTGGATATCCAATAAGATAGATACTCCAACGAATATATCATATCTGAACCTCTATTCGTCGCAAAACCTACAATATGTGTGTGATCCTCTATGCTTAATATTGAGTTGGCTATGAGTCATATCTATCGAAACTCCTTCTGACTTAGTGAATTATTATCTCCATAATAATTCACTCGACTCATCGACTATGGACGTACTAAGCCACTACGTTGTAGTCCCCAAACAATACAAGGAAATCCAATCCTTTGGACATATC